>NC_069793.1:11527566-11830597 GCF_027406575.1 Nycticebus coucang
AATTCCAGTAAGAGACAGGGAGGCAAGCTCAGATACAAAGCAGTATTTATACATTTATTTATATATGTATATTTACTTCAGAAGAAAAGAACAGTTGGGGGAGGGCAGGAAGCAAGCAGGCTCAGGACTGCCTTCCTCTGCCCACCGCAGAGTCAAAAGTTGGTACATGATATAAATATGAATCAGCGCTCAGGGAAGGGAACTGGTAGTTAACTGGGAGAGGTGCTCTATGCACATGCAGGCTTCTAAGGGGGAGTGGTGGGGGCAGGGGATTTGCAGGGGGAGGCTCTATGTACAGCTTAAAGCTAGGGGAGATCAGGCCAGAGGAAAGGGGAGGGAGACGAGGAGGGGTGGCCTGCTGGGCCCCACGTTGGGGCTGGAGGTGAGACCCCCACATCCTAGTACCAGCATGGCAGTTGGCAGCCTCCAATAGGCAGCCCCCTCGCCTTCCCTGAGTCTCTTTTACCATGGGCTTATTAAGGCAACTTTGGTCCAAGGTTGACCCCCTCAAGCAGCTTTGGAGTCCCAGCCTGGCCCAACCCCTACACTGAGGATCCCTCCCCAGGCATGGAAACAGAGCCAGCTGCTAATGGGGCTGGGACTACAGTGCGTCTCACGGACTCCAGAAGGGCAGAGGAGGGTCACTTTCCAGTTAAGGACTGAAGGGCTAGGTCCAAGAACGCGTATCCACAGGGAAGAAGCCAGAGAGTCCTATTATGAGGGGCGGGGCTCAACGTTTAAGGCATTGCTGAGAGGATTCCCCTGGGGCAGGAGGGAGCCAGTGTAGGCCCCCTGAAGGGCGTGGGGACTCAAATTCCTATGACAAGAGTGAGGGAGTGCAGCCCGGTTGGGCAGGAGGCTGCAGGCAGGGTATCCCTATATACTCTGGTGCTTCCTATCTTGAGGATAAGTGCTCTGAGATCAATGCAGAAGGGAGTCCGGCAGTTCATAGGCTTCAAGGAATTCAGCCCCTCCCCCCAAAGGCCTCCCATTCAAAGCTGAGAATGAGAGGTAGGAGGGAGTGAGGCTTGGTACCTGAAGATCTGGCAGAGTGCCACAAGCCATGGATGGTAATTCCCTTTCCTGTTTCTGGGCCTGTGGCAGATATGGCTGAACAACAACCACATTCCTTCCATGAGCCTGGGCATGGCCTCAGAATGCTCCGGGCACCACTATTAAATGTTGAGGTTGGCACTTGAGATAAAACCTCTTCCCTAACCCAAGCCTACCATTCCTGTTCCTTGGAGGGATGGACAGACAGGGCCTATGGCCGAGCGTGGATCCCTCCAGCTTGACTCCAGCAAGGGAGCCTTTGATTTGTGGAGATGAGGCCACCAGCAGACAAGAATGGAGGGAGAGACCAGAGTCTTGGTGCTCAGGAGTGGGAGCGGTGTCTCTGAGGCTCCCTAGGAGCAAGGAACCGCTCTGGCCTGCTGTGGGCTTGATAGCCCTGTCCTTCCACTCTTTCCTGCCCTGCTCTAAGTGCATTTAGTAATTACTTCATTAATAACAGCAAAAGCTATTGGCATCTCTCTGCCGGCCAAGACCAGCCTGCTGCTTGCAGGGTTCCAGCTCCTCTGCTCAGCAAGAATGATGTGGTCACCAATACCACTGTGAAGCTCTGGACACTCCCAGGAACACAGGTAGTGGGCCAGCAACACTGTCTAGGGGGTCATAGGGAACTTTCTCTTCTGGGATGTTCCAAGTTCAAGGATCTAAGGCTTATTTAGCTATTGGTTCTGTCCTGTGAAGGGCTGAGAGTGGCTTCACCAGGCACTAAGTGGACTTAAGGCACAAAGTCAGTCTCTGACCCATCCGGGGCTGCCCTTGGCTACCCTGGGTGTTTGGGGGAGCCAACTGCCTGGTCCACACTTAAAGCTTAAAATTCCAAGTCTAGGTAACAGTCAAACCCCAAAAGGTGCAGTACCAAGCTGTCTCCCATGGAGCAGCTTTCAGGGGGAAAGCTGTCTGTCCTCCATTGACTCACAGGGGTCCAGCCAAGTTTTTTAGGGCTGGATCCAGGCCCTCAGCTGACCACAAAGGCAGGCAGGTCCTCGTAGTTCCCAGTCTCAAATAGGGAGGCAGAGGAGAGTGGGCTCTGGACAGATCAGGGTCACAGCTTCCCCTTGCCTCCAGTGCACCTGAAGCCAGCCTTCTAACCACCATATCTGGACAGATGTGAACTGGTGCAGAGGAGGTGGCAGGCAGGAAGGTCCAGAAAGTCTGTCTCTCCAGCTGCCTCTGCTATGTGAGGGCCGACCAGCTGGAACAGCAACTCCAGTGTGAAGACTTCCAGTTTCCCCAGTCTTGGGGCAGGCCAGTGTATAGCAGAGCTGGCTGGCAGCAGGCTCCAGTGTAACGCCATTGCATCCAGTGTGAGAGGAGTGTGCAAGGACCCCTGGGCCCTGGTGTGGTGCCACCTCAGGAGGGCAGCTCAGTCGCACAAGCGGTAGAAGCGGAAGTAGTAGTCTGTGGCTGGCCAGGCAAGGGCCTCTGTGCTGCAGTTGGCCTGGCCCTGGAGGGAAGGGCAGTGGGAATGGGTGAGGCAGCTCTAGGGGTACAGGGCAGGTGACACTCCCCTGCTGATGTTGCTTGATACTGTGCTCCAAGTCCTGTCACGTGCTCTGCAAACCCCCATTCATTCCCAAGCCCCACACTACAGATAGAGGAGCCTGGACCTCTGTGGGAGGTGGGGTACCATGCTCACCAGCAGTGCCACCCGGAAGTGGTAGGTGAATTCACCAAATGATAGGATGGTCACTGGCCACTGGTGAGAGATGCCCTGGATAGAGAAGGGAAAGAGGTCAGGGGCCCTCTGCCCCATCCCAACTAGCATCCCCCTACCACTGTCCCCTTACCCACTGTGCTCCCAGCACGTCCAAGTATCATTAACCCCACCCTCACTATAATCCAGTGACGCTTGTGCTGCTCCTAGCCCCATGGCATAGATGAGTAAACTGAGTCACCAACAAAGCACATGGTGTGGCAGAGCTAAGATTCACACCCACTTCTGTCTGGCTCTCTCCTTCACAGGGGAGTGCAAGGCTGGAGGTAGCATGCCCATCTCCTACCTGAGGCTTTGGCTTTACCTCTGTCTGTGGGCTCAGGTCAGACCTGAGCACCATGACTAATATGTGTCCAGCTGGGCTCCTTCTGCTGCCTACAGGGCCTCTGCCTCTCTGGAACACTCACAGACCTGCCTCCTGCACGTCTTTTCTCCCTCACTAGAGAGTGTGGTTCTTGGAGGTCAAAGCTGTTTCTACTCCACCTCTGTCTCCCCTGCAGCTGGGCCCAGCACAGGCCTGGGACAAAGTGGCCCCAGTAGTTATTTGCTGAGCAAACACATGAAGGAGTGAGAAGAGGTATCACTACTTCCATTGTCCTAAGAGTCTTCTCCATGGTCTTTCAGGCCCAAAGAGAAACTAGTGGTCCATCAACACCAGAGAGTTGTTAACATTTGGTTATGTGGCCAGGGAGGAGCTGGACAGTGACAGAGTCTAGCCATCCATTTCTCTCAGACCAAGAGGCAGCCCCCACACAGAGCCTGAGGGGTCTTCTGATATCGTAGGGTGAACTATGCCAAATTCCCATGAGGTCAGGGCCCCCTCCTACCTCTGTAGGCTCCTTTAACTCTCCTCTGTGCCTTTCAGTCCTCCCTGCTGCATGCTCCCAAGACTCCCACCATTCCTATCACCGAGCTTATCCTGCTTAGTCCCTGCAAGGCTGTTTCCTTCCCTAAGACTCCATCATGGCCCACCCAGGTAGGCGAGTAGTAGAATGGACACGTACAGGCTTGCCCCCTCCCTGGGGCGCAGAGGCCTGGCCCTAGGGTGTCCCTTATGGAAATACCTTCCCTCTGACTCCTGGCTCCCTCTCCTCACCACTCAGGGGCCCAGTTATGCCCGGGGAGAGGAAGCTCAGGCCTGGCCAGCCCGCAGCTTCCCAGTCCCACCTACCTGAGTGTCCTGATGGGTGTAGAGATGCTGTGGAAAGGTCCCTTCCTCACACGGCTCCCCTTTTGACATCAGGCTGCACAGCACCACCGACACAGGGGAAGAGGAGCTGGGGACAGGCCCAATTAGTAGGGAAATGGGTTTTGGAAGCCCTCAACCCCAACCCCACCCCTGAAACAAGCTACTGAATCCTCACACAGCCCAAAAGCAATGTATAACAACTAAGGTCCTCCTGGGTACAAACCCTCCCCATCCACCATCCCATATAGTCCTCCCATCCCGTGAGAGGCAAGGGTCATTTAACCAGTTAGCCACAATGGCAATGAAGTTAGCATCCTTCCTCAGCCCCCTCCCCCAAGTTGTCTGGGTCCACCATATAGGAAACCTACTGGGCCCTTGGGCTGGCCTTAGACCTGGCCAGCCTAAGGCTCTGCAGCTGCTTCTCCCTGGCTCCCCTCCAATGCCCCCACACCCCCACTCACTTCATCTGTAGGGTCAGGCTGAGGTGCAGTGGGGTACTGCTGCTGACAGGTATGTGGTAGGTGAAGTTTCCAGGCCTGAAGGGGCAAAGCTGTGCTTTAGCCTAAGACCATTCTGCCAAAGCCTCCCCCATTGGCTCCTCAGCCCCTAGTCTGGACAGGAGACCTTCAGAGGCCTGGAAAGGGTCTTCCCTGTGGGGTAGGGTTCTCCCTGAGTGGGGCAAGATCTGGGCGTCCACACTGCCTGGGCTCATGTCATCTGAGGGGACCTCCCTGGAGTGAAGGGCAAGAGCCCAGCCCACCTGCAGGCATCCCCAGGAGCACAATACTGGGAGGTGATGGGCATTGAATTCTCCAGCACCTGGATGGAGGTCAGGGAGGGTACTGGGTCTGAAAGGAGAAAGGCTTTTGGGAAGGAAGGAAGGTGATAAGAGAGAACACAAATGAGAAGCAGTCAAGTCTTTCCTTACCAGACTTGGATCAGGCACTCATACTTAGTATGAATAAGTTTTGGGTTATTCTTTTTTTTGAGACAATCTCACTTTGTCACCCTGGGTAGAGTGCTGTAGCGTCACAGCTCACAGCAACCTCAAACTCTTGGGCTTAAGCGATTCTCTTGCCTCAGTCTCCCAAGTAGTTGGGACTACAGGCGCCTGCCACAATGCCCAGCTATTTTTTTGTTGCAGTTGTCATTGTTTAGCTGGCCTGGGCTGGGTTCGAACCCGCCAGCCTTGGTGCATATAGCCAGCACCATAACCACTGTGCTACAGTTGCCGAGCCAGGTAATTCTTTCCAGACCCCCACCGTGACTGGGGTTGCACCACACCCCTTCACCAATAGCCCCAGGACTAGCCAGTCTCTATGAGCTTGAGGTCTGCTCCTCAACCGAACTGGAACACCCAGAAGCAGGGATGGGTCTTCCACATCCCTTGCCAGCAGTGTGCAGGAACACAAGCCTCAATTCCTGGGCACAAATCTCTCCTTGGTTCTGAGTTCAGTGACATTACAGTGACAGCCTGGAATTAGCCATGGCCCTAGGGAACCAACAGTTAGACATCTACCAGCAAGCCACTACTTATAGCCCTCACTGAACAAGTACACTGCAGACATGCTGGCTGGATAGGAGGTGGGAGACACGAGGCTTTCTTGCCCATCATCATTTACCATCCTAGGCTTGCTGCTGCCTAACCACTCCACCCAGAAAGGACGAAGCTGGGGCCACTGGACATTTGCTGCCATATGAGGCACAACCCAGGGACCCAAGGCACCCCAGAATACCCTATGCAGCCAGGGACAGGCATCAGATACAGACAAGATGAGTCCCTTCTGGTCAAACTCCCAATGCCCTTCAAAGACTCAGCTCCAATGTCACTTCCTCCCTGATCACCTCCCCACCTTAGCCCAGATTAAGTGCCCTCTGCAGTCCCAAAGCTACCTGCCTATCCCTTCAGAGCCTCATCACACTGCTGTGCTTTCATCTCTGCAAGCTCTTTAAGGGTAGGGACATGTCTGTCTTCATCACCCCCCGTGCCCGGGCCAGAGCCAGCCATAGAATAGCAGTCCAGGAAATGGCTGATTGGTGAGATTGTCCCCTTGAAGCTTCCCCATCACTTTGAACTTCAATCCCTGCAAAGTTTCTACAAAACCTACTAAATAAAATTTGAGGAGGAGGTTCAAATCTTAGAGCAGAGCTACCTGGTTGAAGCCAGGAAGGCTCCCTGCCTCCCAGGATAGCCCCTGGGGAATCTTGAAGGAACCCTGTGTAAAAACTTCTGCAATACAAGGTTCTCTAGCTTTGTTAAAACCAAAGGTCTGAGGTTTGGGCAAAAGTCTGGGGTAGGCCATACAGTACCCTCCCTGGCATGGTGAAGGCTCCAGGCAGACCTGAGACAAATACCAGCTCTGCTGATGCTAGCCTGGGCAACCTTGGGCAAGTCACTTCTCCTGAGTCTCCATTTTTTTTTTTTTTTGAGTCTCCATTTTTTTATCTGAACAATGGGACAATTCCTTTCTTGCAGGAGCATTGTGAAGATTAAATGAGACCACCTTATAGAAAGTTCCTGGCCTGGTTCCTGATACTTAATACTTGCTCAGCAAATGCCTGTTGACTGACAATTCTGCATCTAAGCAGTCATGTGATGGAGCTGAAATGAACCCTGGCCAGTGAGCCTTGCTGGGCAGGGTTGGAGGGTACTAGGGTGAGCCAAGTACCTGGCTGTCCCTGGGCCTGAGTGTACCAAGCAGGGCCCAGGCTAGGCTGTGGGGCCCCTCGGCGAGCCCGGCCATGGAGATTGAGTCTGGGGCTGTTTTTGGTTTTGCCCTGCCACCCTGGAAAGGGAACTGGAGGGCTGGCCACAGGCTCCAGGCTCTTGGAATGCTTTGAGTGGCCAATCCCATTGGCTGAAAAGCCCCAGGACTTGGCTTTGATGTTGGTGACCGGCAGCAGGGCCATCTGACTGGGGCCTGTGGATAAAACAAGGGACAGGCTAAGAAGGAGCTAGCTGCTTCCTATCTAGCTTATCTCTAGGACCCCAATGGACTGAGTAAACCCAATCTGTCTCTTGGTCCCTGCCAGGGAACTCTTCTGTCTTTCTCTAGAGCAGTGGTTCTCAACCTGTGGGTACTAAAGGGCCGCAACATTAGAAGGTTGAGAACCACTGCTCTAGAGCCTCATTCTGGGCTCTAAGAGGCTCCCCACCAATGACTCTTTGGGGCATTTCTCTGAACTCAGATACAGCCTCCTCTACCCCCAAACCCAAGCCTTAGCCCCAAGAGAGCCATACCTGAGCGGTTGGTAGTGGGGATGGGACTGGGGCTGAGACCACGGCCATGGTTTAAGCTGGGACCAAGACCAGGGGCAGTAGCAGGGCTAGAGGTGTGTGAGGAGCAGCAGACAACAGGGCAGGGGTGGCTGGAACATAGGTCCAAGGCGCGGACAGCAGGACCTGGGGCCAAGCTGGTCAGGCTGGTAGTAACTGAGGAGGCCAGAGGCTATATGAGCTAGAGGTGGGCAGCAGAGCCCCCAGCCCAGAATACAGCCACCTCCGCTCCCAGCCCATGCCTGCCCAGACACATACCCAGCAGCAAAGAGGGCTGTATGCCTGGCAGCCCAGTGGTCACAGGGGACTGTCGGAGCTGAGTGGTCCCAAAGCTCTGGCTGGACCTGCTGGGGAAGGGTGGGCTAAGCTCAGAATAGCTAGAGGACCCCTAGGGGGGAAGCCTGGGAGTCCTGGGGAAGCAGGAGGGCAAGAGGTGGCGGAGAGGGAAGGGGAAGGAGGCAAGAAGAAGGGTAGCAGGAGCCAGAGGAGGGAGGGCGCTTGTCAGCACATACCATGGGCACATGGCCTCACTCCCCCCAGGTTGCTGGGGCCGGAGCAGGGCCAGGAGACAGGAAGTGGACACGGCAAAAGAGCTAAGGGGCAGCAGAGAGGCAAAGGGTAAGATAGGCACAGAGGAGAAGAGAACAGAAGACACAGTCAGAGGTGTCCCCAGGAGCTAGGGTGACAGTAGGCTGACAGAGCCCAAGGCCCCACCCTGGCCTTCCTTCCTCCCACCCCATTCCAACCCGGGCCCCTGACTCTGATGCCGAGTTCCCTGGAGGAGCACTGAACAGGCCAGACAGCAGCATCTAAGTCAGCAGGCCTGGGAAGGGCTGCCCCCACCCCCGCCAGAGACCCTCCTAAGCCACCCTCACAGGTCCCAGCAGGCTGAAAGCCTGAGGTTGAGCCCCTTCAGAAGAAAGCCTCCATGGTTCTCCTGACCTTGGATTGCCCACCAATGCCCCACCAGGGACATACCCATCAGTGTCTACCAGGTCTTCTTCAGTGCGCAGGCTCAGCACATATAGTGTAGACATGGACACCACGCTGGGAGCCACATAAAAGTGTCACTGTTAGAGCTGGAGCCACCATCCATTGCTCCCTCTCCAGGCCAGGCCTGTGGTCCTTAGCCCCAGTGCTGGGCTCCCAGGTGATGCCTACAAATGGGTCTCCGCAGCTCCAGTGGGAAGGGCATGGAACAAGGCCCACCTTCCCTGAGACCTCAACTACTTGAGCTCCCAAACTATGTTCTCCTCTTTCCCCAAGCCTAGAGGACCACTAGGGTTGAGCAGCTGACCCCAATGGGTAGCTTAACTTTCCTAGTCAGGCACCTCCAGGGCATGGGACATAAGTCACCTGAAGGCCATGACCACCACCAGGGCAATGATGGTTCCCTGCAGGAAGCGTGGGCTGATGCAGGCCTGGTCTGGGACCACGGATGATGCCTGAGGACCAAGAGGAAAAAAGGAAGACACAGAAGAGGGCCATGGCCTTACCCTTAGAGGGGGCTTTGCCAGAGGAGGGCTGCTAAGGACCACCCAATCCCCCGGGAGGACACAGCGGGAGGAAGGAGAAATGGGGGTTCAAGGGCTACAGGGTCAGAAGGAGAGAAAGGAAGCGCCCGGAGTCAGTGCGGCCAGAGAGATGTGAGGTGGGAAGAGGGCCGTGCAGGAGGGAAGCCCAGGTCTGACCTGCCTCCCCTCCCTGCTCACCCTCACCTTGCTGGCCACTTTGGGTGGCCTCTTCTTGTGAGGGACACTGCCAGCCCGGCTGAACTGGCTCCCTGTGTGGCTGCAGCAAGAGTGCCAGGGTCAGGGGTGCTCTGGGAAGGGGGTCTTTCCCCACCTCACCCCACCCCCCCACCTGAAGGCGCCTGAGCTGCCGGTGGACTTGAGGCTGTCGAGTCGCCGCAGTTTGGCCAGCTTGTGGCTCCAGCGCTCTAGCTCATCGATGCGTGTCTCCAGGTTGTCCGTCAGCTTGCACAGCTCCTTCACAGCACCCACATTCTCCATGAAGATGCGCTCCTGCCATGGGCCACAGTCAGTGCAGGAGCCCCAGGGCTCCGGCCATCAGGCAGCAGGAGGGAAGCCCCTCTGAGCCTCTCTACCTGGGTCAGCCCCTCTTTCAGGCCAGCCTGGGCTCCACAACTCCCATGCTTGCCTCCAAACAGCATTCCACCTACACACCTTTGCCTAGGCTGTCCCTACCTGAATGGCCCTTCCCACTCCCTGTCAGAAATCTCTGTCCTCAGAGGCTCCCTGAGCCTAACGGCTTCAGCCCTCAGAACTGCCCCTCCTGATGACAATGGTATCTCAGACTTCAGCACTTCACTATTCAGCTGAGGTGGAAACATATCACATGCCTCCTTGGTGCCCAGCCTCATGCCAGGTAGGTTACAAAGTTCACCCCCACAACAAACCACGACGTTAAGCCTTGCAGTAACCATATGGGAATGTCTTAACGGTTCTACAACTGCCCTTGTTTTACCTAGGGTGGGGAGAGATCAGGTTCCTCTAGCCCTCAGTCACAGCCTCCAGTGGCCAATCCCCACCACCCACCCCATTCCCTGTGGGATGGGCAGGTGGCCCTGGAGACAGCATGAGAGGAGACCGGACTGCTCCAGCCTTGCTGTGGAGGAGATGAGTGCTGCCCAGCCAGCCGGCCCCTCACCCCAGCTTTCTCCAGTCCCCCACCCGCAGACCTTGTTCACCACCAGGAAGTTCTCTATGGTTTTCCCGTTGGCAAAGACCATGTCTCCTGTGTCCTTCACAGCCTCAGGCAGGATATCCTTCACCTCCTGAGCGATGACACCTGGTGAGGAAGAAGCCAGGATATGCATGTGGGGTGGGGGAGTGTAAGAAGGGGTGTATTGCACAGGTTTGGGGAGGATGAAGTTCTAGGGCCTAGAGATTTAGATTCCAAAGAGCCCTAGATCAAGGAGCTCCAATGAACAAGTGTTCACAGTGTCACAATTCCAGGGCTCAAGGTGTAGAATTCCCAAGCTGGGGCAGGGGCTGGCTCCTGGGAGAAAGGATCCCAAGAGGAAGGGATCAGGGTTCCAGGAGACTGAAGGCAGGATTCACCTAGGGGGCCTCAATTCTCGGACTTCTGGTGCCCAGGGGTGAGGTTCTAGGGACCTGGGGAGGCCTGATATTCCAGAGGCTGGAGGGGCAAGACTCCTAGAGGGCGTGATTCCCCGGGGGTTGAGTTGCAGGAGTAGAGAGGAAGGGTTTTTGGCAGTAGGATTTCTAGGACACAGGGGGCGGGGTCATAGAGGTCCGAGGTTACTGAGTTCCCGGACCCCAGGTCACACCGGGCTGGTCCTAACCCGTCTCCGGTGCGGTGGCCTCGATGCCCGCGCTGGCCGCAAACTCTGGCTTGTATCTGTAGTGCACCAGCCTCATGCGTGAGATCCTCTTCAGCTGCTCGGTGGTGTCCACCTGCGAGAGGTCAGGGCAGAGACTGAGCCCCTCCCCTCCTGCGGCCGTGTAGAGCAGGCCCGTACCCCAGGATGGCAGCCGGAGGCTGTAGTGTGGGGAGCAGAACAGCTACCGGGTCGCAAGAATCAGATCCAGAGTTGGCCGCCCTACACAATTTCCCCGGCAGCCCCGCCCCTTTGCCCAGCAGCCCCGCCCTTTTGCATGGCCCCACCCCCACCTCCTGAACGTGCTCCTTGGCCCGCAGGTCCGAGGGGTGCATGAGCGAGCCCATGACCTTGACGTTGCCATGCACAACCAGTGCCTCGTCCGGCCGGTCTGTGTTGATGCCCACACGGCCGTGGTGAAAGACAGTGTCGGGTACCTGTGCCCGTTGCCACAGCACGTCGCTGTCGCTCTCAAACTGGCCTGGGTTGGAAGCCTACCAGGAGGTGGGGCTGGATCAGGCCTAGGATTGGAGGAAACTCCACAGCCGCCTCTCCGGGTTCAGTTAGGCTTCTCATCCCGCCAAACCCAACGTAAACTGTCCCTCCCATCGTGACAATTTTTATTCACTTGTTAGATTCCAGAAACTACCAGGTCTTGTCCACCTCCATGCTTTTTTTACTGTGAGGCAATCCTTGCAGCCCAGAGAGGGAGAGAGCCTTGTTCAAAGCCACACAGCCAGTGCCCAGCAGTATCAGCACTCCAGCGGCTGACTCCCCAGTATCCTAGTATTTCTCCTGGATGCTGCCTTTCCCAGCTCTGGGGAAGATTCTACCCCCTAAGGGGAGATGGCCCTCACCCGAACGATGATGCGCTCTGAGATCTGGGCAGCCAGCGTGTAGTTCTGGTTCTGTGCGTGAGCTTGGAGGGCCACTACCAGCATGAAGTACCTGGGACAATATAGGAGTCTCAGAGGCACCAGTGTCCTGCCCTCCCGGCCCCTGGTCCCGGACAAATGCTCGGTACACAGACTGTCATTTCACCCCAGCCCATAGAGGAGGAACCCGACTCTCCACTAGGGGGCAGAAAAGCCTCAGGACCTGCAACTAGGAAGCCATAGTGCTTCCCCTTCAGTCAATTGAGGGGACTGAATCTCAAATCTCCAAATCTCAGGTCCCTCATCTGTGCAATGGGTCTCTGGGACTCTGCGCCCGACATGTTCATCGGGTGGTGTCTCCCAGGCCTCCTCCTCTGAAATGGAGGGGCTCCCGGGGCAGGGGTCCAGGCTACTCACCTCTGATCAGGATTGGGCTTGCCCTTCTTGCGCATGTTGTTCGCGGTGGTCTCACTGAAGTGCAGCCGCCCCACAGTCACCTTTGTGACCTGCTCAGGAGGCAGACTGACCCTGCAAAGAAAGGACAGGGTGCTCAGGGGGGGCAGGAAGGAAGGCTGCAGGGGGCAGCCAGGCTGGCAGGGTGGAGGAGGAAGGCCTGGGAGGGCGCACAGTCCCAGAGACCCATTTCACAGATGAGGGACCTGAGATTTGGAACCCTCAATTGACTTAAGGGGAAGGTTAAGAAGCAGCTCTACGGCTTCCTAGCTGTGGGCCCTGAAGCTTTCCTGCCCCATATGGAGAGTCCGGTTCCCCCTCTATGGGATGGGGTGAGATGACAGTCTGCATACTGAGCATTTGTCTGGGACCAGGGGCGGGGAGGGCAGGACACTGGTGCCCCTGAGACCCCTGCCTGGCCCTTCCGGGTATCACCCCCACACGGGGTCAAACACTCACGTAACAGGGTTGAAGGGCCGCTTGCTTCGGTCTGACTGCGACTGCTCGATGTTAATGGACTGGTTTAGGGCCTCCAGCTGGGGAAGTGTGGGGCCAATGGCACCTCAGGCTCCTTACCACCCCCTTTCATCTTCCCAGCCCAGGCCCAGCCCAGCCAGAACTCAAGAGGAAGCAAGCAGCACCCTGCCCTCAGCCTCACTTTCCACAAAGCTAGGTCTCTCCTCTACTAACTGCACACCCCACACCCCCACCCACAGCCTGTTCCCTTCGCACCCTTCATAGCACTCCACTCCTCCACTTCTGCATGGGGACACACAAGCGTCACCCCCAAGCACCTGCACCCCCCAAAACCACACCGTCACACTCCCCCACCTCATGCCAGCCTCCATACACACCCAAGCCACTCACTCCCCAGAACCCCGCCACCCACATCCCCTCCAACCCACACACACACTGGCAGAGCCATGCCAACGCACCTGCCCAACTCACAACATGAAGCTAATTCTGGCCACAACCCCAGGGGCTCATAGGCTCAAAATCAACCAAGTACTGTGGTTGTGAAGTGTGTGGGGGGGGGAAGGGGGGTGCTTTAAGTTGCAATGGGCCAGGGCAGGTGTCCCTGAGAAGACACCATTGTGAAGGTAGCCAAGAGAGGAAGGGTGGGGCATGGGAAAGACAGAGGCTGTGAGTGGGCATGTGAGGGCTGTGGCACAGAAAATGGCAGGACTGCATCCCCAATGCCCTGTGGGCTCAGATTGAAGGTGGAGCTCTGCTGGGAGAATGCCAGGGACCTTAGAAGGATGGGGAGTGCCATGGCCACCTGCACCTCAGGCAGAGCCTGAGCTGGGTGCCAAAATTGAAGCAGCTGTGGACACTTGGGCTAGGAGACAGGTGACCTGGGCAGGAGAGGGCAGAGGAAGAATGGAGGGGTCAAGTTGGAGGGATCTTCCAGGGCAACAACAGGCCCAGGTGCATGATGAGGGGTTATGGCTTGGATAACCAAGATGCTGGGCCCTACTCCCAAAAGTCAGGGGCAAGTTCACAGGGAGTTTATTTGGGGACCTAGAGTTGAGACAGCTGATAGAGGCATCAGGAGATGAATCTTGGTTGAGGATGCAGACTTGGGGGGGGGGTCACAGGGTAGAACGAGAAACAGGGAGCAAGAGGGAGAGAGAAGGCTGAGGGGTCCATTGCCTAGAGGCAGGCACAGGGAGAAATGGCGGGTTGGATTTAGCCATGGGCAGTGTCCACACTTACACACTTACACTCACACTCTGCCTTGGGGTCTTTCAAGGCTGTGAGCCCTCCTGCCCTCCCCTCCTTGCCAAGCCCCAAGCCTGCCTTCACTCCATGCAACTTCAGGTAGAAGCAGTCGAGGGGCTTGAGGCCTTCAGGAGTCTTGACGTACTTGGGCTCGCCCAGCATGCCAATGTACACTGTCACCTGGAAGTGGTTCTTCTTCTGGCACACGAAGGCATCGTCGCCCACCGAAAAGTTGAACCCCTTGTCGGCATCCACACGGTACGTAAGCATAGGCCTGGGAGCACGTGAGGGCACTCACCTGAGGCCCCCCATGCCAGGCCTGGAACATTGGTTCCTCCCACCTGCCTGGGTTCCAAAGCAACTTCCTGTCCCATACCCCGAGATCCTCACACCACCAACAGGGCTGGCCCGGCTTCTCAGAAATGGAAACTGAGTCCCTGAGAGGATTTAAACACACATCTGCCAACTCCTCAACCACTGTTTTCCTCTACTTCCCTGCCTTGGGCCACTGCCCTGTCCTGGTGGGGGGTACTCAGGGCAAGACCCTTGAGGCCAGACCAATAGGAGGGAACTCCTGAGGAGGAGCTTTGACAGCCCCTCAGCACACTTGGCTCCTTCCCAGAGGGCCGCCTGGAGCCCCCTCCCTTGTGGGAGATGGGGCGAGAGGGGCCATGTCTGCAGAGGCTCACAGTGCCTGACAGCTGGTTGCCCTGGAAACGGTGGAACCAGGAGCCAGCTCTGCTCCAGGCCCCTCTGCACTTCTGCCCACCGGCTTGCTCAAGCCCAGGGCATCTCCAGACTCACCCTCACACTCAGCCTCAGTTTGCCCCTCTGTTGCTGGGGACAGTGTCCCAAGCCCAGCCCCTTGGGAGACCTCTAGGTGGCAGTAAAGAGGGCAATTGTTGGCCCATGGCTTAGCCCACCCTCAGCTGGGTCCCCAGGCACAGGCATGGTCACAGGAGTGCTGGTGCCTGCCTGGGGGAAGCTGGACAGAGAGGATGCTTCCCCAAGGCCTGGCTAATGTCTGAGGAAAGCCAGGCTCACCACCTCTTTCCTCTTGGGGCTTTACCCACCTGCCTAACCTAGCAAAGCACCCAGCAGTGCCTGGACCACACTGGGGGCTGCAGGTGTCAGTTTCCTGGCCTTGGAGCCTGGAGTGGCAGGGGTACCCCAAGGAGTATGGAGATCAGAGTAGGTAGGTTCCTCCATATGCCAGGGGGATCATGGCAGGACCTCATGGGACCCCACACCCACCCCCAGCCCTGGAGACTTCTAGCTAAGAATCCCACAAGGTCCAGCGTGCACAACTCCAGGAGGCTGGTCTCAGCCACTGTTCTTGGGAGAAGGTGAGTCCCAGCCACCTTGCCCATGCCTGGAAACGTCCACAGTGGGATAACAGCTGCCCACTGGCTTTCTGGGAGAACAAGGCGAGTGGTCCCCACAGGGCTCCTGACCTGAGGCCTGGGAAGCTGAAACTGTGGGGGTGTTGAGGAAGAGCTAGGAATGCCCAGGCATCCTCTGACCTAGTCCTCCCCTCCCGTCCCCTCCCTGCTCATACTCAGCTTCCGGCTACCTTCCTGGAATGCAGGAGGAGGAGGGGAAAGAGGGGCCAGGAAACGCCCAACTGCCCACTTCTCCCTGACTTGGTTCCCAGAAGGCAGACACCACCTTCTCAGGGAGCCTGGGCCAGCTAGGTCAGGCCTCCCAAGGGCAGGACCAGCTCTTCCCTCTTTTCCCTTCCATAACCCGGGGCCATCTTATACACAGTGTGCCTCCAGGCCCTGCTTTAGGGCATTGATGGGGTCCTGGGCTGGGGTGTCCCAAGATGGGGTCAGTGGCCAAGAGGAGCAGGCAGTGGCAGAGATCACTCACAGCTCCTTGTAATTGGCGTCATACAGGGTTGCCCACTTGTTCTGCTGATGCGGCTGCCACTTGATGGACTGATAGTTGGGGTCTAGGTAAGAGCCACTAAGGCTGTCATTGTCCTGTAGGAGGCCTGGAGGGAGGGAACACTCATGTGGGCCCTGGACCCTGGGCCCCACTCCCCAACTAGAAGTGTTGGCCTGCCATGTACCTGGGGAGGGCGCGCCTGGTGGGTGCCAAGGCGGCGTCTGGACCCGAGCGATGCTGAGAGGCAAAGAGCCAGGGCCCGGTGACAGTGGACCCTGGGTAGGCCAGGGTGGGGATGGGGCTCGAGTGGGGTGCGGGGGCAGGGCTGTCACGGTCCCAGGTTCCTGCTTGATAATTCCATTCAGCATCTGGGCATTGAGAGTGCTGGGGGGTGACTCGGAGTGCTTCCTTTTCTTAGAGGGGTGAGTGGGGAGCCTGGGTGGACAAAGGAGTGTGCCATGGGGGGCTGGTCCTCCCTGAGGCCTTCCCATGGTGCAGAACCCACCCCTTTTCCCTCTCCACACTGTGTGGGCAGGATATACCCAGTCCAGAGGACACCTCCTGCAGGAAGCCCTTGGGCTTTGCCCCTTTGGTCCTCCCCTCATGGCTCCAGGTTGTCATTTTCTGTTCCTTCATTCTTCCCCACCCTCAGACCATGCAGTTCAGGCCAGCAGGAGACTTCACACCTGACTGGTCAGTGTGGCCCCATCATGCTCTACAAAGGGCCTGACACATAGGGTGCTCAGGAGTCATTAAGCAATCAGTGAGTTAGTTGGTCTCTTCCTTCAGTCACTCCCCATGTCACTCTTTATAGTGGGGCGCTATGGAGAGCAACTCCCATCATTAAAAACAAATCTACGAGGGGCTGGGCCACCAAGCCAGGGAGGGACAGTGTCCTGGGCAGGGAATTTGGGGGGGCATGTACAGCAGTACCCCTTCTTCTAGTTTATAAAATGTTCTGACAGCAGAATCTTCCCTTGAACTAAATCTCTCATGAAATCTCCATATACAGAGCAGATAAAAGTTGTACAGGTGAAGTCCAAGTGGAGACCTTGGATCCAGGCCCAGAACCTCCGCAGAAACCTGAGGACACCCTGAGATGTCTAGAGAGTCCTGGTTCTGCCCCTGCCTAGTTCATGACCTGGATGGGTTCTCTCTGAGAACCTCAGTTTATCTACCTGCCAACCAAATAAAGTACTTGTGAGCAATGAGCCCTAGCTGAACAACCCCCAAGGTACTGCTAGGCACGTAGTATGGTCAATATGTTGAGCCTTGACCTGTCCTGTGGAGCCTTCTGCCTTCCCCAGGTTCAGCTCCTTTCCTACCTCCATCCCAGGCCTGCCTGATGCTGCCCTGACCACCACTCTCAACTCTGTTCCCACCCTCAGGGGATTGGGGGGCGGCTGCCCAAGTCTTACTCAGCTCCGTGTTGCTGCAGCAGCTGGTGCAGCATCTGTGACTGCTGGGTGTGGTGAAGATCGGTGGGCACCAGCCCCTGCCCCATGGCAGCATAGGGGGGGATTGGAGGCTCAGCCTTCATGTACAGGTCCCGCTGCAGGACAGGGTAGTGAGGTGGGGGGGGTGGGGGGGGTGGGGGGCCTGGCAGGTGGGCTGGAGGTGGGGGCGGGTGCTCCAGGCGGGAGGGCACTCCCACGTGGCACAGGGTCTCAGGGGTTATCGTGCGAAGAAGGTGGGGGTCTGCAGGAAGATGGGAGGTGGGCATCAGAGACTGACTTCATTCAGGTTCTCAGGTACCATCCTCCCCTACCTGGGTCCCTGCTTCTAGCCTTTCCTGAGCCAAGCCCAGGGGTCCATTGGCTGCTGGCCCGGGCTGGAGAGGGGTGGGCAGCTAGCCACTAGAGGCCTGAGCAGAAAGGCAAGACCCAGTCCAGGGGGTGGGCAGCCCTTCACCCCATCCTGGCCAGCTCCTTCTCCCAGGCGAGGCTTAGCCCAGCACCCCAGGGGATCTGAGTTAAGGTTCCCTAACTCCTCCCACGCCTGATCTCCAGGAAGAAGTTTCTGGAGATCCCCAGCCCAGTCTCAAACCAACAATCTTCCCTTGGGCAGCCCCTCTACTGGGCTCCCAGGGGCCAGCCCTGAGGAGGGGAGGCTGTGCTCCCCTTGTTCCCTGGAAGGCATTCCAGGGATGTTTTTGGTAAGATAAACAGAACTCTTGACCCCTTTCTGGGCTGTGGGGAGCCTGCTGCTGGTGGTGGTTCTGCTTTTGGCCACCTGGGGGCTACTGCACCCCTGAGCACACCCCTGAGGTGAGGTGGGCCTTGCTTGCCAGGCCTGTGCTCAGGCTGCACCCACGGCCTTCCCCAGCTGTCCACTTACCGCTGAAGGGCGCGTCCATGATGGCGCAGGCGGGCAGGCGGGTGGCATAGCCGACAGGGACACTTGCTCAGAGGCAGGGCCAGGCTCCCCACCCGCCCGTGGGGAAACAATAGCCACAGCGCCGGGGAGTATTTGACCAGCGATAATCTCAGCCCGTTGGGCAGCTGCCGGCCCCCTCCCTCCCTCCCTCCCCGATAAGGCTGCCCCAACCACTTGCCCAAACCCCAGAGGGGGAGGGCGGTGCCCTCTGGACTCACCATTCACCTGCTGGGGGGAGTAGGCCTCAGAGCCTGAGTCTGGGGGTGAGTCTGGCAGTGTGCTGCAGAGCCAAGGGGGGCTGGTGGTGAGCAACTGGGCCCTGTCTCTAGCTGGGCAGCTCCTCTGCATGGCGGGGTCTCCTCATACCCATCCATGGTGACAGTTCTCTGTACCACCCATCTAGGGGTATCTGGCAGAGCCTGGGGCTGCGTTGAGGGTGGGAATCTCCAGGTCCTGCCCAGGACTCCCTCAGACCTACCGGACACTTGGGGGGCAGTTACTAGTGTCCCTCATGATGGCACAGGTATTTAAGGGCTCCCGCCCCTGACCCAGGTACTGGGACTGTTCCTCTCCTGTGCCCTCCAGCTTCCTGGAAATGTGAGGCCCTAGAGGACTGGGCCTGGGAGGGTCAGTGGGTCACTGGGGGGCTGCCCTGCCAGAGGCAGGTGTGGGTTGGGCAGGGAGCCAGCGCTGCTGGGCCTGGGTTTATTTTTTTCTTGCAGGTTATATTTTATCAGTGGTTCAGGAAAAAAACAAACTGAACCCAAGAGGTCAATATGTCCTGCGTGAGCCCTGTGCTTGCCAGCAAGGGGAAACTGGAACAATGTAGGGTCTAGCCCTGTGGCCATCCCTGGTCCCCATGTCTGGAGAGACTCCCCACTCCCTCTCCAGGGAGCTGCCAGAAAGGCCACCGCACTGTCACGGTCACAGTCCTGGTCTGGTTCCAGAGTCCCTGTGTATGCTGGACAAGCCACCTACCCACCTTTGAGGCCTTGTGTACAGACCTACAAACGAGATTCAAGAATATGGACCTTGCAGGTTTTGTGAGGATGATACAAAAATGGGGACTCAAACCTACACTCCTCCTGCCCCTTCCCTGCACTTCCTTGACAATGGTCTTGGGTTTCTCTGTGTGTCAAGGTCTTCCACATCCCCCATCCCTGCAATCGAGTGCCCTAAGTCCACAGGACCTTGTTCCTTCCTCATACATTCCTCTCACTTCTCATTATTCTCGTTTAGTAAGGTACTGATTAGCTGCAAGAGCTGTGTTCGTCTTGTTATCACCTACACCTTGGCCTGGCCCTCGGTCCTTCCCCTCTCTGAGCCCCTGTGCATCCCCAGAATCTTGCTGAGGAGCAACAAAGACTGAACTCCCAGACACTGGTTCCCAGAAAAGGCTGAGTGGCACACAAGCAGGCATGTGGGCACAGAGGCAGGCACTCAGCAAGCACCTCGAGGGTCAGTTAGGGTGGCTTAGGGACAGCTTCATGGCCCCAAGCAGACATCTGTCTTCTTCATCAAAGTTCATCCGGGCCTCCACTACCATATCCTGTGAGCCAGAGAGGATGGACATGCTTCCATCTACCCATTCTCCCTCTGTGCATAACTCCCACTTTCCATGATAATCGAGGCCAAGCATTGAGGGTTCACTTTACAGGTGAGGAAACAGAGGCCCTGATGGAGGCTGTAGGTTCCCTGGAGGATGCTGGAGCTGGGGCTGCAGCCACGTTTTCTGCACCAAGCACTTTATCATTCCTCCACGCAGAGACAGGACCCCCTCTGCAGAGCCCAGCGGACCCATGTTCCCTGCCTCCTCATATGCGTGAGCCCTGGGGCTGCCCTGGGTCAGGCCACTAATGTGGACTCTTCACATGGGGAGGGGAGGCCTGGTCCAGACGCATCCTCAGCTCCACAGGGCTTGCATGGGTAGGGGAACTTGTCAGCTAGATGCCTGCGTGAGGAGCAGCCACACAGTGAGGGGTGTCTGTGTGCCCTGCATGTGCAGGTGTTCCATGAAAGCAAACTGCCACAGCCTGCAGTCCTGCCCCCTCCCATCCACTCTCCGTACAGCTCTCGGAGATTCTTCTAGCACTTATATCAGCCTTCATCACCCCGCTGCTTCGAACCCTGGTGGCTGCCCACTGCCCCAGAGCAAAGCCTGTGAGTCCCTCCTCCACTACCCTCACCTATCCACAGGGAGCCAGTCACGCTGGCCCTTCTAACTGCCCGGCTGGAGGGCAGCACCATGCAGACCACGGCCATGGCCCCCCACCCTGCCTGTCCTGGGTTTCCACATGCCCCACTCCCTATCTTCACTCACCCTGGGGCATAGGGAGCTTTAGGCTCTGCTTTGATGGGGGGTCCAGAACCTGCCAGGAAGGGCTTAGCAGTGGCACCCAAGCCGTTGTTGTTGTTGCAGTTGAGCGGGGCACCGTAGTTCGGGGGTGGGAGAGGACCATGGCGTCCCGGGGAGGGTCCACCCCCAGGGGGACTCAGGTGGTGGACCCCGCTGGAACTGGGAATTGCTGGCTGCCCGTGGGAGTAGGAGGCCGCATGGGAAGGTGCAGAGATATCAGGGAAGCAGCTGTGGACAGAGGAGGAAGCTCAGCCCCAGCCAGGCCCTGGGCCCTGCCTTGGTTATTTCCCAGGTGAGGGATGGAGGCCAGAGGGGCAGGGGCAGCCTGGGGGCAGCTCACAGGTCGGAGGCATCCTCCTTGCTGATGTACTCCTCCAGAATGCTGGTGTCAATGTTGGAGGGCTCCAGGGCACCGTTGATGTCGTGGCCTGTGGGATGGTAAACCAGGGGAGGGGTCTGGCTCCCTGCAGACCCTAGGCCTGTGGGTGCAGCTATCCCTGCCCATCCCCTGCCCTCTAAGACATATGCCCCGGCTCCTCCCCATCTGGGTATCCCTGCAGACCCTAGGCCTGTGGGTGCAGCTCTCCATCCCTGCCCATTCCCTGCCCTCTAAGACATATGCCCCGGCTCCTCCCCATCTGGGTATCCACATAGCGGCGGGACCTCCACCCTCTACCACCTGATGTACCAAGGAGTCTACAAGGCCGCCTCGAATCTCCAAGGAGGGGAGAGGCCCAGAGTGTGGCTCTAGGGACGAATAGGCTGATCCTGCCCTCCCATGCCCTTTTCTAGCCAGGCAAGCCCCTCCCTCCCATCTGGGGTGCTGTGAGGAGCAAACAAGGTGCTTTATGGAGTGGAGTGCCCTGTGGGGGCCTACCAGCCTTGATGGCTCACACCCAGCACAAACTGTCCAGCCTCATCCTTCAACGGTCAGTTCTAGATGGCCCAGCTGCGGGCACATGGGAGCACAAGGCCTGGCTGGGTGGGACCCCACATCCAAGAGGCCCATAGGGAGGGGGACTCAAGCTGCATGGGGGAGTGGGAACAGGATCAGGAGGACTTAGCCTAGCCTCCATAGCCCCCATCTTCTAGAAGAGGCAGAAGCCCAGAGAACCAAGGGCTGGCATTGGCTTCACAGCAGGGGATGATGCCATCAGAGCCCTGTTTCTCTGCCTGCCTGCCCTCTCTTGGGCCCTCCCACTGGCCACAGCCCCATGAAGGGGAGGGGCTCACAGGAAAAGGGTGGCCCAGTACTCTCAAGCACCATGAGGAGAGGAGGGGGAGGCGCTGGCCTTTCCCCTCCCAGGGTCACCTTGTGGGGGGAGCCAGAGGGCGGGGTGATAAGGGGGCTGACGTGGGAGATGCGTCAACCCTGATAATAGAGGACAGCCCCACCCACACTGACCTGAGCTGGCCAGCCCCACTGAGGCAGGAGGGGCCCTCCCACAGACCTCTGGAGTCTAGGGTCTCATATCCCTTCCCTCTCTTTTTTTTTTGAGACACAGTCCCACTGTGTTGCCTGCCCTTGGTAGAGTGCTGTGGTGCCACAGCTCACAGCAACTTCAAACTCTTGGGCCCAAGCGATTCTCTTGTCTCAGCCTTCCAAGTAGCTGGGACCACAGGTGCCCACCACAATGTCCAGCTATTTTTTGTTGTTGTTGCAGTTGTTATTGTTGCTTAGCTGGCCTAGGCTGGGTTTGAACCTGGCGTATGTGGCTTGTGCCGTAACCACAGTGCTATGGATGCTGAGCCATACCCCTTCCCTCTTGAGACCTGGAATAGAGCTCAGGTCCAGGAACAAATTCTGGCTCAGCCACTCCCTGCTGTGTGGCCTTGGGAAGGTCACATATACCCTTTCTGAGCCTCAGTCTTCTTAGTAAAATGGGGACATGAACAGCTAATACTTCTCAGGGCTGTGGTGAGCATGAACCAAGATAAAGTCTGAAAAGTGCCTGCCACATAGTGGGTGCTCACCAAATGAAGCAGCTGTCCTCACTTCCCAGCCCCCAGAGCCCTGGGGTCCCCGATAGCCCCCTGCCCAGGCCCCTCCCTGGCCCCAGCTGGCATTTCAAGAATGCTGAGCCCCGCTTAGGTGATTAATGAGCGGCTAAGCCCTCCAAGGAGTCACGCGCTGGCTACGACAGGCCAGGGCTCTCCTGCTGCCCCCCACCCCCAGCTCACCAGCTGGGGACTAGTGACACGCACCAAGCACCACCAGTGGCCATCCAGGGCCTTGTGTGGCCAGGGCAAGAGGAGCTTTTCAAGCGAAAGCACCCAGCCTACAAGCCAAGATTCCAGGATTCCCACCTCTGCTCTGGACCCCCTCCCATCCTGGCAATCACTGTTTCTGGTAACAATAGTTTCCATTTATTAAGCACCTACTATGTACCAAGTATCTTTGAGCCAAGTACGTTAATTGTCACAGAAGTTTATCATATGCAAGGCATCCTGCAGGCTCGTCATATGCAGTATGTGTCACTTAATCCTACCATCCCAGGAGGGTGACTATGACAGTAAGAGTGATGGTGGGGCTCATATAAGGTGCCTGCCAGCACTTTTCAACCCATAATGGCAATGACAGCGACCAGGGCTCATACCAATTGAGTGTCTACCATGTGTGGTCCTATTCTAAGTGCTTTTCATCCTGTGAACTTGGTGTCATTATCACCATCCCCACTGTTCAGAGTAGTCAAGTCTCTTGCCTGAGGCAACACAGCAAGGATTCAAACCCAAGTACACAGGCCTGGCTCTAAGATGCTGCTGGTGGCTGCCTATCCCTTGCCCACCTAGGCTGTCCCACCTAAGGTGCTGGAAAATTCCTGAAGGAGGATCAAGCCCTGGGATCGGGAAGGAGGGGATACTGAACCATCGCCCCCACCCTGGCGCCTGAAGCTACAAGTTTCTGAGACTGAACTTGAAATCTACAGTGAGTGATGGGCTGATGCAGTCATGGTGTTGCTATTTATAACAGGCCCAACCCCCTCTTCTTTTCCTCCTCCTCCTCCTCTCTACCAGCCAGAAGCACTCCTAATCGCCCCTAATCCTCCTGCCCACCTCCCCCAGGATGGGGGCCTCAGGCAGAGGCATCCTGGGAGACCCTAACGAGAACCAGATGTGGTTGGGGGAGGAGGGACCCTCCGGTGCCAGGGGCCGGGCGGACGGAGGATAGAGGGGGGAGCTGATGGGGCAGGGAGAGGGTGGGCCAATGGGTTGGGGGAACTTTGAGGGTTGGGGGCTTAAAAGGCCTCCTGAAGAACGCTGACCCCACACCTTTCTCTCCCTGGAAGCCCTGGCAGCCTGCCTCGGCTTCTCCCCCATGCTACCCAACCTACAGGGTCCAGCCACCAGGCAGACGCCCCAGCCTGCTCCGCTAATCACACTGGAGATTCCTGAAAAATGTTCTAGAGCCCAGGGACTCCTGAGGCTGGAGCAGAGCCCCTAGGAACCCAGGATGGAGGCAGGGTCTCCTGGGCCCCCACTGCTCCACTCACAAAAAAAGCCCTAGAACATCACTGGATTGCAAAAATGGGGACATGATAGGCAGGAAGCTAAGCAAGAGACACATGCCTCATTCTGATCCTTAAGACCTCCCTGAGAGAAGGTCAGGCAGGGCCCGCCAGAGGCTGCCCACAACACAGCAACCAGAAAATGGCACCATGTGGTTACAAACCAGCATCTCTTTTCTCTCCTTCTTCAAACCCTTCAACAATTCGCCACTGCTTACAGGCCAAGGCCTCTCCAGCCCACACCCGGGCCTTTGCACATACAGTTTCATGCCATTCCATTGGCCAGAGAAAGCCGATTCCTGTTCAGGCTTTGGGTTCTGGCTCAAATGTAAATTCCCCCAGAGGGCCATCTCTGACTCTCTTTATGGGGCCCAGCCTACTTTCTTCTTACTCTACTGCCCCCACAGAGCTCCCAGCAGGGTGCCTGTCTGTCCCCCGACCACCCACTGCCCATGTCTGCTCACTAAGTGGTCACTCTGTGCCCAGCTGCATAGCAGCACTGTACATGGCTCCTGCTGAATTCTCATACCAACCCAACAAGGTAGGTGATTTTTTTCTCCATTTCACAGATAAGGAAACTGAGGCTCAGAAAGTATGGACACCTTGCCCAAAGCTTACAGGAGCAGGAACTGGGTTCGGAGTGCTGCCCTTTTCTGTCTCTCTAGGATATGAGTATTCCAGCACACATTAGACACCCAATAAATGTTCATGGAATGATGAGCCAGTGGCAAGCAAGAGACTGCAGCCAGCTCTGCGAGATCTGGGGATGTTGGCCAGGCCATGCCAAGGTCGGGGTCCTGGGCTAGACAGGGCCCCTCCAGGTACTCGCCCCAGCTGCTCCTCATTAATTATGTCCTTTATTACCTGCCTCAAACAGGAGCCAGACACTGTCTTTCCCCGGGCAGGCTGGGATCCCGGCTACAGGGAGGTAGCCCCTTCCCCTTCTCTCTCTTCATCCCTTTAAGGCCACTCAGCTGGGCAGCAAAGGGGCTGAGGGTGCCCAAGCCAGGTGCAGGATGGAAGCGGGTGGGGGCCCAGGTGGTTCCTCCACCCTGGACCCCTCCCTTCCACCCTCCTCGTGCTCACGGCCCCACCAGCTGTGGCCTCTGGCTGAGTCTCGGCCATTGTCCCGGAGGATGGGGGAGGGTGGGGACCCGGCACAGTGGGAGGCTTGTGCCCTGCCCACCCCCTCCCCTGCCCCGTCAATGGGACACTTGTCAATTCATGCCCCAAACATGGCGGAAATCCCGTCAGCCACGTGGCTGTGGGTAGCATGGGCCAGGGCCTGAGGATGCCGGCCAGGCCTGGGTGATGCGAAGCTGGGGTGCACAGGGCACCAGGGACCAAGCCTATTCCCCAGGACCCTACCTGCCCTGAGCATCTACCCCAGGCAACTGAACCTGAGAGTGCCTGGCTCCAGGCCGTAGCTGGGGACCAGTGTGGTAGTGGCTGGGGGCTGCCCACAGTGCCCTGAGAGAGCCCTGTGTCTTCTAATGGACCTCCACTCCATGACTGTGAGAGCCCCAGCAAGTGCCCTAACCTCCCTGAGCCTCAGCTTCCTTCTCTATCAAATGGGGCATGAAGCCCTGTATCATGGGGCGGTCATGACCCTTGGACCAGGTGGCTCCTAGGAGGCCACTCCTCAACCAACATTAATTGTGTTTCCATCTCTCTTGGGACTGCCATCTCCTTTCCTGGCCATACCTCTGCCTCAGGCTGTTCTCCTGCACCCTGGGCCTCTAGGCTTTACTGCGCGTCTGTTCTTCAGCCTCTGACGGGGCCCTCCACATCTTCTCCTAAGTCCCTCTGAGGCATGACCAGTACTAATTATTATTCTTGCATGTGCATGGCACAGTCTAGCCCCCAGGTCTTGGCCCCTGCCATCCTCTGCAGTGGCGAGTCCTCGCTGCCAGCCCTTCCCCAGACCCCCCCACCCCCAGTCACAGAGAGCCCCAATGCTGTGGCTTGTCCACCAATGTCACCTGAGATAACCAACATGCTCCAAACCAGTTCACATTGGGGCAAGGCACAGTGAGCCCTCATCTCCTTTGGCTTGGACTTTCTATCTTCATTAGCAAGATCTATAATTGCTAGCTGTCCCGGCTTCAGGCTTCAACTTAGGGCCAGAGCCTTCTCAGTTGAAATGCCCTCAGGTCAGAGGCCTGATTGTGTAAGCTACCTTTCATCTCTGCATCAAATCCTCAGTTAGCTCAGGCCCAAGAGCCACACCTGACAAAACGTGGCTCTGAACCACTGTCCATCAGGTCCTTAAATTTGAGCCACAGTTGTCTTTGTTCCCTCTCACTTCTTATCAAAAATTCAGAAGAGCCCCACAGCCTGCCTGAAGAGACCCCTCTCTTCAAGGGGACCTGGAATCTTTACCCACCCCTAGGCTATAGCTATGTTTTTCCCTAGACCCCACACAACTGGCACCCTGTCCTCAGTCCAGCACAAGGCTGAACTTACAGCCCCACAATGCTCCCAAGCCAGACCCAACAGAACTGAGGCCAGTGGCTGTGATCTGTTCTTAAGGAACTGCTGCACTGTTTCCCAGTGATCTCTGCATTGCTCTGGGGGCTACACTCCTGACTCCCCAAGGCCGATCCAGTGCTCCCACCCAGTGCCCTGACCCTCTCCCACAAGGTGCACAGTAGGTGGGGTCTCACCAGCGTAGCCCAGGCCTAGCTATGCTTATACCCTAGCCACACGCCAACACATCCAGATGCTGGTTTGTAAGGACACACCCCAGATTCAGGTGCTCACTGACACACACATGATCGTGTCCCAGTGTGCCCCCTACTCAGGCATGGACAGTACTAACACATGCACACAGCAGCACACACACAGACGCAAACCAGCATTCTCCACGTGTGCGCCTTCGTTCACTCAGCAATTATTTCTTGAGCACCTATTATGTGTCAGGAAGGTACAGTGCTAGGCTTTGGGGATTCAGCAGTAAACAAAGCAGACAAACCCTTGTCCACATTCTAGGGAGCAGAGACAGATGACAGGACAGATCGATAAAATAAAAGATATTTTGGAAGGTTCCGCATGGTGGGGACAGCCGGTGCATAGGCCCTGAGGCATGAGCATGCCTGTGCACAGTCACATCTCAGCACACCTCACAGGCCTGCATGCCAGGATACAAATGCAAACCCAGACCACACACACCTCCCAGTGGGCACAGCTTCACATGCAGGGGTGAGGGCCACCCAGGAAGAGTTTCCTCCTCCTCCTCTTCCCTTCTATCCCCCTCTCCACCAGGCTGCTGTCAGACCTGCCCCATCAGCTCCAGCTGGAGCCAGATCCCACTGAGTAAACTTAGTGTCATGGGCCCACCTCCCCAACAAAAGGCAGCACCTGCCTCCAAGCTACCAGGGTAAGGAATGGGGACTTCCCTTTCAGCAGAAGAGAGAACCGTGGAGAGAGAAGAGAGTTCAGAGGGGAGTGAGGGAGGCCCTCGGGGAGGCAGGGTCCCCAACCCCACAGAGAAGAGACAGGCTGTTGTTGTGCCTCGGGCTGGAGGGATCCAGCTGGAAGAACTTTCCTCACTGATGTGACCTGGAGGCAGAGGGAAGACAGGATGGCCTGGAGCCCCTGTGTGTAATCCAGCCCAGTGGGGTCTCTAGACCCAACTGTACCCCCCACCCAGAAGCTCTGCTCTCTTCTCCTCCCACTCCAGGCCTTGGCTCTGTTGGGGTCAAACTGTCACATCACACAACTGTGACCATCTGAGTGAGAGCTCTAAGGTCTAGAGAGGGCAAGGGACTGGACGGGAGTGGGTCAAGACCCTCAGCATGAAAGAACGAGAAGCACCCTTCTCAACTGGCATCCAACTGTGACCCAGGACCCTATCTCAACTTTGCTGTGGCCACTCTGCTTAAGTCTGTACATCACCTTTCTCCTGCCCCAGTACCCCCTCCCCAAAACGAGGGGAGACAACCCACCCTATCACAGTGTCCCAGGACCCCAGAGTGACAGCATATGTAAAGAGCTCTGGCCTGGGTGTGGCAGGCAAAGACAAAGGACAATCCAGTCCCTTCCCCCTTGCCTGCTGTAGGACTGAGTTCTGCATCTCTGAGGCAGAGGTGGGGCAGGCCCACTGGGTATGCCAGTGACCAGGACCAGGCATCCTACCAGAGCTATCAAGGCACAGGGCCTTGCATACAGAAGGTGCTCAATAAAACTGATGGTTTCTCTTCATTTCTGGAGTAAGTAGCCCAGAGAGGGCGAGGGGCTTTCCCAAAGCACTCAGCACCAAATGCAAGGCCTTAGGCCAAGCTTGGGGGCATCGGCTTATCTGTGGATGGATAATCTTCAAGGTGGGAGTGCATGACACCTGCCATGGGCCTATAGAATGGGGCTGTGCAAACCCACGGGGTAATCATCTTGATCAAGGCTGACACTAGGGCACGTTCCCCAGCCAGTCCCTAAACCTCATCCCCGCAGGGTCCCTGAGAGGGAGGCACTGGTATTAGTACAACTGCATTCCCATTTCACAGATGAGAGGATACAGGCACAGAGAGCAGAACTGAGAGCACATCCCAGCTGCCCACCCCAGGGAGCACACAAACCTTGTGTCACTCCACGGGCCACCCACACCCATCTCTGGAGATCTTGAGATGGGAGAGGAGGCCCCCATCTCCAGCAACCCAGGTTGTAAGAGAAACTGAAGCCCAGAGGATGGCGCTAGGCCATGAGGAGGAAGAAGGTAGCAAGAGAAGGCAGGCAGCCCAGGCAGGGTGGGGCCACCGCGTTAATGATTCAGTTAATAATTTCTGCTCCCAGTTCCTTATCGGGGAGGGCAAAGTCCGAGGGCAGCAGCCAATCAGCAGCCCCTCTGGGCCGTTACCCAGCAGCCTCTGCGGCCAGGGCCCTCCTGTCCTGTAACCCCTTGGGAGTTGGGAAATGGGGGACCAGTCTCCAGGGAAGAGACTATTCTTGTGCTCACAATCCCTCCTTGGCTTTGCTTAAGACCCCAAAGGGTACTCTTGTCTAGCCCCCCAGACTCAGGAGAGGCCAGCAGGTTGGTAACAGCCTGCTCCTCACCCCTGCATTGACCCTAGGCCTCCCGGAGAGGTGCTTCCCAGGGCTCACCCCCACCCTGCCACCTCTGTTCACAGATCCATTGTTGTCTCCATTGACCCTGCGAACACTTCCTGCCTGCCCCTGCCATGTGGCCCTGCATTGAGTGTCCAGGACATGATATGAGTCAGACCCCCCACTATCATCTCCCTCCCACCTGGGCCCAGATCCTGGGGCGGTTCTGGCAGTCAGCTCCATGGACTGGGGCTGGGACAGGAGTCCTGCTGGGGTTTGCGCCTCATCTCCCCAGGGGTTAGGCTCAGCAAACCTTGCACCTAGCCACCTCTGCCATCTGTCTACTCCCTGTATGTATCACAGACAGCCTGAGCCAGGGCACAGTGCCACCCCCATCACACACCCCAGCCTAGGCCCAGGCTCCTGGTGGAGGGTGGGGGTGGGTGGGAGTCGTCTCTTAAGTCTTCAGGCTGGTATCTGGGCCTCCTCCTGTCCTTCCAAGGCAGTGATGCTTGTCCCTGACAGGTGGCCCCCAATCCCTGCCCCAAAGCTCCATGGCGGAACAGAGGGCTGGGGGCTGGGTGCCCATTTGGCCATCTTTGACCAACTCCCGTCTCTTGGCGTCTCAGCCAGTGCCATCCTACTCACCCACCCCACAGCTGGGAGAAGGGCAGCTTTGAAATTAGGATCCTGGCTCTCTGGGAGCTGTGGGGAACCCAGCCCCATTTTGTCCACTGCATCTGTCCCATCAAGAGGTCATGAGTTTGGCTTTGTTTGATTGATGACTTTAAAAAGTCACATTGGAAGCCCCCTGCTCTGGTGCAACTCATCTGCATACCCTGGGAGGGGAAATGAGGCCAGAGAAGAAAGTCACCAGGCCAGGCCACCCATCAGGTTCATAAGGCACAAGATCCCAGGCCTCCTGCTCCAACTCTGGTGGGCGGCTCTAGAAGCCAGGCAGAAGCCCCCTAGACTCTCAGTGGCCTTTTCAGCACCTGCTGGAAGCCCACTTCCCTCCATGCCCACTTGCTTTCTGAGGGCACTGGCTGTTCACTTGAGCCTAATGTACCCCTAGAATCAGGGCCAGCACCACCTCTTCAAGGCTCAGCAGTTCATACTCTAAAATGTCCCAGGGCTGGGAGGTGAGGCTCGTCAGAACTGAAGGCATCATGGAAATACCACCCCCTCCTGTCTTGCAGGTGATGAAAAAGGGCTCGAAGAGGGCAAGGGCTTGATGGGGTGTTTTACGGGGTACACACAGGGTCACCCAGCTCTCAGTGGCTGACCCCTCACCAGAACCTCTAGGATCCTGGGAGGATCCTCAGATGCTGCCCACACCATCCCTAACCTGGCTCTGGGAGTCAGAGGCCCCAGCCAATCAGGTGATGAGAAGAACACCCCATTGTGATCTGGTTACCTGCTGGGAGCCAGTGCATCCTGCCCGGTAGGTCCTCTCTCTGCAGGCCCTGTGCCCGCTGATCTGGGCTGCCTTGCCTCTCTTCAGGGGATTAGCCAGGCAGTCACGGGGGCCCGGCTGTACCAGCCTCGAGGGGGCCGCCCTGTCCCGGCCTCCCACCCGAGGCCCAAAGCGCCTTAGCCTCCAGCCCACCACCGGCACAGGGCAGGACCCAAAACCTATGTCTGTGCCTAGGGAGGGGACACCAAGTCAGGTGAAGGGTCTTGAAGGGTTGCTTGCCCTTCAGCAAAACCCTTGCCAGGTCTCCCAGCCCACAGCCAAAGCACAGATCCTTCCATCCACTGTCCAGAGGGAGGAACCATGGCCAAGTAGGGACCAGAATGAGAATGCAGGTGTTCCCCACCCTGAGTGTGAGAGCCCACATTGTGCCCACACATTCAGGAGTGACTTATCCACAGGCAGGAAAGCACAGCTTCCCACTCCCTCGTGCTGGCACACTTACACTCAAGAGCATACCAGGCCTTGTGGCTCCTAGGTGCTCGCTCACACCCACACAGGGTCCCCCACACTCTGTCGTCCACCCACACCTCCCCCCATTGCCGGCTCTGGGAGCACTTCCCCAGCCCGGCCCTCTTGGGCGGGCAGCCCACTCCCGCCCAGCTCCCCACAGACATTCTTGAGTCTCCTCTTATCTCTCTGGAGGGAGCAGCACAGCCTCCCCACCAGGCTGCATGGCTGAGCTGTGTCGTCAGCTCCTGCAGCACCCCCCACCAATAGCCAAGAGGGAAGGTTTGGCTCAGAAGGCAGGGAGGGAGCCCAGGCCAGCCAGGCCCACCCCTCTGCCCTGGACCTTAGGAGTCAGGGCAACCTGGCCCATGGATCATCCAGGTACCTAGAAGGCTTGGGCACCCCAAAACAGTCTCCTCTCCTCTTCCCTGGGGGCCCCAAGCCTCATAAGACCCCTTGAGAGCTCCTAAAGGATAAAGAGTGTCTGGGGAGAATGGGAGCCCCTGGGACTGATGGGGACTGACTCAGGATCAACCATTTGATCTAGCCCAAGCATAGTGTCTTAGGGCCTGGGTCTTTTGGGGTGTCCAGAATCCTGGAGTGGGCTGGCCTGGGGCTTGGGGATGCTGTTCCCTGGGTTACTCAGCAAGCAGGAGTAGACAAGTGTTCCTGCTCCCCCCGCCCCCAAATCATGGAGAGAAAAACTGAGGCAGAAAAAGGCCTTTCTCTGTCCTCCACAGACCTCTAAAAGGATCTGGGGATTGGGCTTGAAACTTGGGTCCACACTTATGAAAGGTTCTGAATGCTCTGAGAAGCAGCGTGTGGCTTAGGGACCGGGGCGGGGGGGCAGGGGCTGGGCTGCAGAAAGGGGCTAGAGGGTCTAGCTAGATGTTCTAGGGTGGTTCTGAGAAGCAGAGTGGGCTGGGAGACATCAGCTTGCTCAGCTTGCACCTCCTCTCCCTCTTCCCCTTCCACACCCTGTCCCATCCTTCCAGAATCCAGCACTAAGGGAGAAAGGGCAGTCCTGGAGGAGGGGCAGGGGGCTGCTCAGGAAAAGTGGGGGACTGGTGAGATCCAGAAGTAAAACTCCAAGACCAATTTGGGGGTGAGGTGGAAGAAAATATTGTGAGGTGTGCACAGATCCCACCCCAAGAAGGGTCCTCTCAGGGTCAAGGGGAGAAGGTGAGATCAGGGACAAGGTCAGAGGAGACATAACTCCAGGGACAGGTGTGGGGAACATAACAGGATTGGTGGGATGTGGTTCCCAGCACTGGGAGGGTCTGGAAGAGCAGAGGGTGGCTGGTGGCAGGGATGCCAGCTTCAAGAAGGTTCCAGGCAGGACAGTGTGCTAAGGAAGGCAGTCTCAGCCCCAAGTTGGGGAGGAGTGGCTGCTTCATAGGGGATTTCAGCCTTGGGAGAGGAAGCAGCATTTCGAAAGGCAGGTGACAGTCTGGAAAGTTGTCCCAGTCTCAAACGGGGGGGTTGGAGGGAGCCCTAGTCTCCTGGAGGTCCCCAGTACTAGAAGTAAGGCCCAGTTAGGAGGGTACCAACCTGAAAGTCAGGTAGGAGTTTTTAATCTCTAGGAGGGGTGGGGCGGTCTGTGGGCGGCAGACTAGGTGCCAGCCTTAAGAGATATAGAAGATCCTAGAAGGTCTGGTAGGGGTGGGTTCTGGCCTGCAGGGAGTTCCAGGGAAGTGCAGTAGAGGGTCCCCAGACTAGGGAAGTGTTCTGGGGGTCGGGGAGTCACAATTTAGGGAAGACTCCAGGTCTGGGAGAACTCAGGGAGGTCTGAACCTTTAAGGGGACACAGCCCCAAGGAAGCTTCGAGATGAAGGGCAGGGAGAGGACACCCAACTTCAGTGGTGGTGGGCAGCAGCCTCAGGCAGACTCCAGATCCTAGGAGCCAAGCATAGCAGGCTGGTGCCAGCCCAGAGGAGGGCCCCAGCCAGAGCAGGCTCTGGGGGTCCCGGCGTGATGGAAACACAGCAAGGGTCCCAGTCCCGGGAGATCGGCCGGGGGTTCCCAGCGCAAGAGGGTCGCCGCCCGCTCTCTGGCCCGCGGTCTCTCACCTTCGAAGAAGCGCTGCAGCGCCTCCGTCTCGTCCACCACCTCCATATCCGGCCTGCCCGGCGCACACTCCGGCCGCGGCCCCGCTACAGCCCGGCCCGGGGGCGCGGCATCGCCGGCGCGGCCCGCGCGACAGTCCCGGCTCCGCTCCGGCTACGGTCCCGCCCGGTCCGCAGCCGCGCTTGCCCCCCACGCAGCTCTGGCCCGGCCCCCGCTCGCCCTGAGCGCCCCGCCCGCTGCGCCTAGCGCCCCCTGCCGGCTCTCAGTGGGCAGGACGCGCGCGGCACCTCCGGGCGACGCTCGGCACCGAGTTAGTCCCGGGCGGGCAGACGAGCTCAGGGATTCCGGTCTGGGGGGCGGGGTCAGGGTCGCGGTGGGCTGGGTGGGGCTGAGGTCAGGGGCCACATCCTGTCCCAACCGTTCTTGGCCTCTCGGGATTCTGAACCTAAACCGCAGAGACATCCCCCGATTCCTCTATCTCAGCAGTGATAAAACCTGCGTTTAATGAGCATGTGTTATGTGCCAGGCTTGCACTAACCACTTTATAGACACTGGCTCATTTAACACTCTACCAAGGAGATGTTATTATTATCTGCATTTTACAGACGAGGAAATTGAGGCCCAATGAGGTTAAGTGCTGTCTGAGGATGTGCTGTCCTGTAGAACTTTCTGTGACGGCAGAGATGTTCTATGCGTTGTCCACTATGGTAGCCACTAGCCATGAGTGAGCACCTGAAATGGGGTTACTGAGATGGAGGAATGGACTTGTCCCTTTTTTTTTTTTCTAAGACAGACTCTCACTTTCTTGCCCCCAGTAGAGTGCGGTGGTGTCAAAGCTCACAGCAACCTTGAACTCTTGGGTTCAAGAAATCCTCTTCCCTCAGCCTCCTGAGTAGCTGGGACTATAGGCACCCACCACAACACTCAGCTATTTTTAGAGATGTGGTCTCACTCTTGCTCAGGCTGGTCTTGAACTTGTGAGCTCAAGGGATCCACCTGCCTCAGCCTCCCAGAGTGCTGGGATTACTGGTATGAGCCACCACGCCCGGCCCCTTTTATTTCATTTTAATTAGTTCTAATTTAGGCCTGTCATGGTGGCTCCTGCCTGTAATCCCAGCACTTTACAAGGCCAAGGTGGAAGGATTGCTTGAGGCTAGTTCTAGACTCCAGAGCTTGAGCAATCTCAAGAGTTCTAGGATAACAGGTGTGCGCCACAGAGCCTGGCCCTACCTGGGTACCACATAACGGGTATTTACTTTGCTTCAAGTACTAGCCTTCTTGCTCTAGAATGGAAACTCCAGGAAGGCAAGAGATTTTTCTGTCTTAGTCACTGCTCTAGCTTCAACACCAAGAACATTACCTGGCACACAGTAGGTGCTCAATAAATGTGTGTTGAATGAATGGATCATGTCATCTTCAAACTAGAGAATATTGGCCCTTTGAAACCTAGGGAGCATGGGTGGCACCTGTGGCTCAGTGGGCAGGGTGCCGGCCCCATATACCAAGGGTGGTGGGTTCAAACCCAGCCCCAGCCAAACTGCAACAAAAAGCCAGGCGTTGTGGCGGGCGCCTGTAGTCCTAGCTACTTGGGAGGCAAAGGAATCGTCTAAGCCCAGGAGTTGGAGGTTGCTGTGAGCTGTGTGATGCCACAGCACTCTACCATGGGCAATAAAGTGAAACTCTGTCTCTACAAAAAAAGAAAGAAAAAAGAAACCTAGGGAGCAGAGAATTCTGGACTACCAGATGCAGAAAATTATCCCACTATGGAGCTGCTCAATTTGAACAAAGCCTCTTAGGACCCTTCAACACAGTGAGTTGGAGTTGGAAGAACTTATACCACCCATCACTGTTTGGCAAGTGACAAAACTGAGGCCCAGAGAGGTGGGAGACTTGCTAGATAAGGTCAAGATGACAACCTAGCCATCTTAGAACTCTCAACTTTTCTTGCAGTGGCCCCCAGAGGAGGGTAGAGATAGGAGTGAGAGCCCTCAAAGCTGCTCCCACCCCAGCCTCCTTCTCAGCCCCTCAGTGGCCAACCACGGGGGAGGGGCAGCTGGTGCCTGAGCCCCAGATGTGGCCCAGTCAGCAGGCCTGCCATGGCCGAGGAGGGTCAATGCCACAACAGTTCTGGGGTTGGGGGAGGGAGTACTCAGGCTGGCGGGTACCTCACAATGAGGTTTTGTCTCTCTGGGGGCTGCTCTCAGAGCTGTTGCTCTTAGATATATAGGATGGGATTTTGCTGGCGGCCCCAGCTGTGTGCACTGACCATGTTCCCCCACCACCCTCGCAAGGGATGGGCAGAGAGGGGGGAGAGGGTCTACACTGAGACGCCTATTCTTCCCCAGCTGATACACCCCAGAGGTTTCTCTCCCTCTGCAGACTCCCTTAAGACAATTGTTATTCTCCATTCTGCTCCCTCCTTCCACTAGGGTCAGGCCTGCCTGTGGACAAAGTAGACACCCTCCTACACCATTCGATCTTTTGAAATGAATTTATTTTATGAGTTTTCTCAGACAGCTAGAAAACCAGCTTCTTACAGGCCTCCACTGCCCACAGGGCTTTCCTCCACGTCCCACACGGTGCCTTCACATCCACCATCTGAGGGCCATCAAAGGACCTTATACCATTCTTATTCTGCTCATCAAGGGCTAGGGTGGAAGGGAAGACATGCATTTTGTCCCGAACACCCCAACTTCATCAGATTATAATCTATTAAGAGGACAGTCACTGGGGTAGCCTTGAAGTTGGATGGGGTGGGATGAAGCCTCCTTTTAATCCCATAGGAGTGATTCCACTAGGTCACTGATCAAAGAAGTAACTGTCCCCAGGGGTTTCATCTCTGGACAGGGGGAAGAGGTGGCCGAAACTTCCCAGATCAAGGGCTGACACAGGAGTCAAGGCTGCCTGCCAGCTACATAATGAGGTTAGGGCCCAAGCATGGTAGGGCTAGGGCAGTGGCAGGGCTAGTGAAGGAGTCTGGATACAGGGTCTGGAGTGCTGCCATCCATGAAGATGAACATCTACTGCACCCCAGCTTCTCCCACCAAGCCGCAATGAGTGAGGGGTCACAACTTTAGCCTAGACCAGCAAACATGGCTATAATCCCTTGTGACCAGCTCAGCCCATTCTCAGACCTGCCCTCTCTCTTCGGAGGCCCCGCCTGTGAAGCACAGCCCATTGTCCCCCACAATATAGATGAAATGAGGGGAAGTGACTAGTGAATGGTGTTCTTTCCACCTCTGGTCAGTTCCCAGCAGCCCTTGCTGGCCCTAGAGTGTCAGCAGGCCAGGGAAGAGGTGGGGGACAGAGTGCAGCAGTGGGGAGAGGGGCTCAGGGACCTGAGGGTCAATGAGTAATGGGCAGGGAGGCCAGCCCAGGAGGAGGTGGAACCCTGGCCTCCCCACCCAGGACTTCTGGCCTTCCGTGGGCCCAAATAACCCCAACATTGGCTCATTTTGCAGGGGAAGAGAGGAAGGCCCAAAGAGAGGTGAGTGTGAACCCAACCAGCCAGAGATGCCGGGGTGCAGTTTCCCTGGCCTGGGGTGCAAGGGCCTACCTAGCAGCTGGCCACCTACAGCATAGACCTCCCTTCCAGACTGCAGGAGCTCAGAGACAGGATGGAACAGGAGATGACCCCCTAAACCCCTTCCCCCCCCGCGCATCCTGAGTGGGGCCCAGAAGTCAGAGTGCCACTCTAGCCCTGCCAGCACCTCGTGAGGGCCCCTCCCCCGGGCAAGCGCAGAACCCTCCCACCCTGTTTCTTCTGCTTCTGCTGCACTAACTGGACGGGATAATTTCCAGACCAGTGAGACTACATGGTGGGAAGAACTTCTGAAAACCACTGCATGTGGGTGGCCGGGAAGCACAGATCATGGGTCCCTGGTCTGTGTCACTTTCAGCAATTCTCTATCCTTACGTGGCCTTGGTTTCCTCTTCTGTTCAGAGACTGTGAGTGAAGACAGGCTCTGAGGCCTAGAACTCACTTCTAACACCCTCCCCAACTCCTCACCAAGTAGAGCCACTGTAGACTTCAGAGGACAGGCAGGCTGGGGAAGGGGAAGGTCAGTCACATTTGATGGAATCAGCTTCAAGACCAGACTCAGTAGCCAAGGAGGGGTTGGTTGGAAGAACAGCGCCACCTGCTGCACAGAGGGGTGGGCCCAGGCAGGGCACCTGCTGCCTGCCTGCCCACCCTAGGCCTTCCCGCCACTCTCCAGGCCTCCCTGCCCTGGAGGCAAAGGCTGGGCTGGGGACCCTAAGATGCCCTGGGCCTGGCCACATATTCTGTGCCCTTCTAGGCAAGTCCTCAGCAAGGACTCAGCCTGCCCTACCTACAGGCTGCTCTGGGCATGGTCAGACCTGCCAGGCACCCCAAACTCTGGCTCTGCAGTCTTGGGCAGCCTTCATGCACTCTCTATGTGCCTCTCTGAGCCTCAGACCTTTCAGGGGGGAAAATGAAACTATAGCTTTCAGGGCTGTGATGATGTGGTAAACACACATCATCTGGTACATCTCTCATGAGGGCAGGACTCCACAGTGGCTGCCGTTATGCACATGGGGCTCCGACGGTCTTCTGGTCTTCTGCTCCCCCACTGCAACTCAAAGCACGGTCTTGAGCCCATCACTGGCCACAATTCTTGGCCTGGCCGGCGGCTCTTGTCTGTAATCCTAGCACTCTGGGAGGCTGAGGTGGGAGGATAGCTTGAGGCCAGAGTTCAAGACCAGCTTGAGCAAGATCAAGACCCCGTCTCTACTAAAAATTGAAAAATTATCTGGGTGTGGTTGTGAATGCCTGTAGTCCCAGCTACTTGGGTAGCTAAGGACAGGACCACTTGAGCTTGGGAGTTTGAGGTTGGAGTGAGCTATGATGATGCCACTATACTCCAGCCCAGGTGACAAAGCTGTCTTTAAAAAGAAAAAAAAAAAAAAAGAAAGAAAAGAAAAGAAATGCAGACTCTTGGTCCCACCCCAGCCCCACCAAGCCTACATCTGCATTGTAATAAGAGCCCCCAGGTGAGTCATGGACACAGTGAACTCTTGAGAAACCCAGATCCAACCCAGCTAACACTCAGCCTCAGGCTGGGCTGTACCAAAGCCACCCAAACACAACCACATCTTGGAGGTCAGAACAGGCTCTGGTTGGCCAGGCATGGTGGCTCCCGCCTATAATCCCAGCACTCTGGGAGTCTGAGGCAGGTGGATTGCCTGAGCTAACAGGTTCGAGACCAGCCTAAGCCAGAGTGAAACCTCATCTCTAAAAATAGCTGGGTGTTGTGACAGGTGCTTGTAGGCCCAGCTACTTGGGAGACTGAGGCAAGAGGATCGCTTGAGCCCAAAAGTTTGAAGTTGCTGTGAGCTAAGATACCACAGTACTCTACCAAGGGCAACAAAGTGAGACTCTGTCTCAAAAAAAAAAAAGCAAGTACAGGCTCTGGTCCCAAGGAACCTGTTTCTCCCTTACACTTTCCGGTTCATCCAGGGAACAGTCACAGAAGTCCCTTCCCCCAACTCTGTTTTTATCTTAAACTCCCAAGTCCCTAATCAAAGGGAAGAGAGGTCATTCAAGGCGGCCATCGTGCTTCTACATCCAGTTTATACACAGCTCTATACAATATACAGAAACCTTTATATACAGATATATTTATAGAATAAGCTATATTAATTTGTCTCTCATTTTTACAGCAATATTAGTTTGGATCTTTCATACATTAAGTACAAAAAAGTCACGGGAGACTGGCACATAGAGAGTGCATGAAGGTCTGTGGGGCCCGGCTGCCCACTACCGATTGCATATGGAGTCGCCCAGGCCCCTAGGAGGACAGGCCAGCGCACGCTGGAGAGCTTGTGCTGCAGGTCTGGGGGACGGAGTGGGGTCGGTCTGAGCTGAGCTGGGTTGGGTTGGGCTGGGCTGGGCTGAGGGGGGTGGCTCAGACCCCCCAAGTGTGGTGTGGGACAGAAGGGGAGCTGTGCAGCAGGCCCATCCTGCAGGGGTTGGTGAGGGGCAGGTCACGGGTGGGTTACTCCTGGGTGTCCAGGGCTGAGTCCAAGCCTGCCCCAGTCCCAAGCCTGAAACACCGTGTGGCTGCAGACTTGGGGCTGGGGCGTCTGTCCCTGATGGCTCAGTCCTGGGCATGGGTGGGCAACACACCCGCCTTAGATCCCAGGACCCACCCTGGCAGAGGAGGAATTAAAAGGCCAGACTTCAAGTGTCTCCCTGCGACTGGCCGGGGTGCTTGTTGGACCTTTCCTCTGATTTAAGATTTTGTCTGGTTTTTTAAACTCTAAGGGCCACTGATGTCATCTTGCTTCTGTGCTCGGCTGAGGCTGTGCCTTGGCAGGGGGAAGTGTCCCGCAGTCTAGTGAGGATGGGAGTCCCAGAGGCTGAAGGGAGGCCCAGCTCCCAGGTCTCTGTTCCCTCTGTCAAGTGGGGAGGTGTTCCCAGGGCAGCCATCCAGGCCAGTCCCATGGGGACCAGAGAGTGGGCAGGGTCAGGCCCAGATACCAGTGATAATGGGATGTGGGTCTTGATCAGGGAAAGCCACTCAGGAGGTAGTGGGCTGGGCTGGAGTGTGAGGGACCATCCTCCAAAGAGACAAGGCACAAGCAGGCAGTCAGCCGTGCAGTCAGAGCCTTGGCAGAAACCACTTTTCCAAACCAGGGTCAAAACAGCAGGCACAAGGGGAACAGATGGTGTCTGAAGCAGAGTTTGTCCTGAGGGCCCACTGCACAGGCCCCATGGCGCTTGCTGACTGTTTTCTGGGCAGGCTGGGAGAGGGAGCAGGCAGGGCAAACAGGGCAGGTGGCCCCCAGCACCCCTTCCTCAGGAATGGTGCACACTCATGCACATGCACACACACGCCCAACACTAGCATGCACAACCTCTCCCTGCATCTCTGGGAAAAGGTTGGTTCTCCACCTCCCCAGCTGTTTCCCAAACTCAGCAGGGAAGGAGCCTCAGGCTACCCCAGAACAGCCCCCCATTTCCTGGTCCTCATGGCCACTCCCCTGGAGAGTGGGCAGAGGGTCTCCAGCCAGGTCCACAATACCCTATTCTTGGCCCCACCTTCCTGCCATCAGGTCATTGGGGAAGGGAGGAAGGCCTGGTTCCCAGGAGGGAGCCCAGGCTAGAGAGGAGGGAAGGCTGAGGGGGGCAGTGGGATGTTGGTATCAGATTCTAGGGCCCAGAGCTGTCTACGCATGGCAGGGGTCACATAGAGGAGTCAGGTGGGGCTCCTGGAGGAAGGAGGCTTCAGGTGCCTTCCTCCCTGCCAGAGCTCTGACTCTGCAGCCAGGGGTGGTTAAAGAAGTGCCCATCACCCTTCAAGTGCCCAGAATCCCTGGGGGCAGGTGAAGTCAGGAAGCCAGGAAGCAGCAGGCATGTGGAGCAGGCCTAGGGGTCAGGGCCCATCAACACAGGGGTTAGCACAAGGGCCACCAAGCAGAGGAAGGGCAGTCCTGACTCCACTTTACCCCAAACCCCTTGGCTGCCTTGGGCCTCTACTCAGAGGGGGCTACTGAACATGTGATTGGGCAGGACTGGGGACTTGCAAGTCCAGGACATATCCTGAACCAAGCCCAGCAGCTTCTGTAAACATATACAGCACTGCAGGCCACCGTGGTGGTGGGAGGGTCACCCCAGGGGGCTGGCCAGCAGGCACCAGATCTGGGGGGTGGCCAGGGCAGATGCCAGCCTGGACCACATGAGATATGTGGGAAGAGGGCTGTTCTCCATCTCGGCCCCGGGAGAGCAGCAGGAGGCAGTGATGGGGAGCCAGCTTGCCCACTGCCTATCAGGAACAAGGGGTGCCAGGATGCCCCCGTGGAGGGCACTCAGGCCAAGAGGACTGAATGTGGTCTGCTTGCAGCCCCCAGGCTCCTCCCTGCTCCATGCCCTTCCCATCTCTCCCCATCTGGGGGGCCAGATCCCAGCTGCCTTGGCTCTGGGGGTCCAAAGCTGAGGTAGGGATGCGGACCCCCAGCTCAGCAGCACTGCCTCATGCCTGAGGCTAAACTGGCCCCTGGACCTCTCCTCAAAGCTGCCTCACGGGAGGCAGCCGCTAGGTGCCCACAGGGCCACCTGCTCCGGTCTGGCAGCTAGCAGCGCTGCCGGGGTGTTAGCGTGCTGAGATGACCAGCTCATCCTGCTTGGCAGGGCTGGCCCCACAGCCAGTGGGGGTAGAAGTCCGGACCTTGTCCGCTGCCAGGCACTCCTGGCTGCTGAGGCCTGTGGGTGTCAGGTCCATGAGCTCACCCGAGGAACTGAGTGGGAAGGAAGGAGACAGTGAGATGCCCGAGGAGGGGTCAGCTGAGCCAGCGAAGAGCCGTGGGGGTTTGGGCACCAGGTTGGGCTCGAACTGGGCACGCAGCAGTATCTCTTGCTGGCTGGGAGACTTGGGGCCCTCCGCGTAGTCACTGGTGGGGCTCTCAGGCACCACCATGCAGTAGAGGTCCTGGAAGGAGCTGCTCTTGCTGTCCAGGTTGAAGAGGCTGTCGATGAACTCTGCGAATTCTAGCACCTGAGGGCTGGGCGAGTCCCCCAGACGCCCATTGTGCAATGCCAGCTCCCCACAGGGGGCCACCTCACCACCCCCACCACCCTCACGACCCCCCTCTTCCTCCTCCTCATTGGCCGCACTGGGGGGCCGCTCGGGAGTGATGCCCCCGCTGCCCAGGGCTGCCTCCAGGGGCTGCGTGTCCTGTGAGTGCTTGGACAGGCTATCAGCTGCCAGCAGCTCAGTGCGTGAACTCAGGGATGGGTTTTCCTCAGGGATGGCAGGGTCGATGTAGAAGAGGTGGCCCTCATCACGCTCCAGCACCGCGTGAAGGCTAGGTGAGCCACGGATGCTGCGGAAGCCTGAGGAGCGGCGTGAGTCAAAACTGTACAAAGACTCAGTGTCCGAGAGGCTCTCCATGGTGGCCAGTGGCGCTCGCCGTGCTTGCAGCTCTGCCGCCAGCCGCTCCTGGGTGGACAGCAGCAGCAGCTCTACAGGGTCCTGGCGGGCTGCTGCTGCAGCAGCCACTGGGGACAGCAGCCGCCCCTCAGAGAAGCCCTCCAGGCTCATCTCAGACTGAGACTTGCTCCTGCAGAAGGAAAGGAGGGCAGGGGATGTGAGACTTCGAAGGGACAGAGACCAGCCTCCCAGTTCCCTGGCTGGAAGGTACTTGGTAGGCCTAAAGGGGACAGTTAGTTCAGCAGCTGCTAAATGGCTTAGGACAGGAAATGCCTATTTTTAAAACAACAACAGACGAGAACCCAAGACAGAAGACAAAAGAGCTGATACTTGGAGCACCAGGCCCGAGGAATGCTTCTGGGGTCCCCTGCACCAGTATCCCTGTTGCTGTACTGATGGGAGACTGAAGCCCTGACAGATTGGCTGCCCTAGGTCACTCATGAGCCCTAGAGACAGGGAGGGAGAGAAGAGGAGGATCAAGGGAAGGTGGGAGGAAGTGAGGGGAGAGAGTCCTGCCCACAGCTGGCCCCTAGGACCAGCCCCTAGGGCTCCTGACACTTCCTCCCTCATCTCGGGGTTCCTCCCTCCTCTCCTATAGGTTGAAGCCCCTCACTCGCAGACCAGCCTGCAGGGAGTGAGTGAAGGATTGGGAGTGGCTGGCCACAGCAGTTACAGTGACTGAGAATGGACACCAGCTCCTTCATCTGGTCATGCAGCTGCCACAGGACTTGTACAAATGGCAAGGAGAGATGTCCAGTGTCCCTACCAAAAGCCAGGAAGCCCAGATCACCCTTCTCAGCAGCTACTTGGCCAGATGTGTGACCAAGGACATAGATCCTCCCCTGGAAGAACCACTGCTTAAGAGTCTGATGCCCCCAAAGAGTATGTATGAGATGAAGAGCGCCTGTAGCTTACGTGTGTGCCCCTGTGTGTTTGCTTCTGTCGCACGGGTGGAGACAATCATAGCTCATTGCAATCTCCAACTCCTGGGCTCAAGCAATCCTTCTCAGCCTCTCAAGTAACTGGGACTACAGGCATGTGCCATCACACCTGGCTAAGTTTTTGTTTTTATTTTATTTATTTATTTATCGACAGTCTTACTCTGTTGTCTTCGGTAGAGTCCTGTGGTTTCATAACTCACAGCAACCTCAGACTCTTGAGCTGGAGTAGTCCTCTTGCTTCAGCCTCCTGAGTAGCTGGGACTATAGGCACCTGCCACCACTCAGCCTGGCTAGTTTTTCTATTTCTAGTAGAAAAACTCACTCTTACTCTCCCCTCACTCTTACTCAGGTTGGTCTTCAACTCTTGAACTCAAGCAATCCACGGGCCTAGGCCTCCCAGAGTGCTAGAATCACAGGTATGAGCCACTATGCCTGGCCCTGGCTAATTTATAAAAAAAATTTTTGTGGAGGTGGGGTTTTTCCACACTGCCCAGGCTGGTCTCAAACTCCTGGTCTCAAGTGATCCTCGCAGGAGCCACAGAGCCTGGCTGCACCTCTGTGTCTGTGTGTGTGCATATGTAAACCAAATACCTGTGTCTACTGGCCAGCCCACGTGTGCCTGTGTGCCTGGGTCTGGGCAGAGGCACATTCATGCATTTACTTGCATGTCTGCCTGTCCTTGTGTGTCCTCATATGTGTGTGTCTCCATCTCTGTTTTGGTGTGTGTCCTACACATGTGCATGTTTGCATGAGGCTATCTGTGTATTTATAATTGATAATTTGTTTGCATATGTACTATATTCAATGCTAACACATGTGTATCAATACATGAGTGTCCATCTCTTCAGGTATAAGTAGGCATGAGTCTTCATGGCCCAAGGTCTGTGAGTCTGTGTGTGCCTAGATTGCCCCTAGCCCATACGGGCTTCAGGGATGGCAGACTGGAGGACAATCAGAGCAGCGTGAGAGGGCTCCAGAGCAGTAAGGCAAGTCCAACCCTCTCAGGCAGAGTCTGGTGAGCATAAGTGTGCCCTGCACTCTGAAACCATGCACTGGGTGAGGTGCTCAAGGCCGGGACTCACCTGATGCTGCTGTTGCGGTGGTCTGCGGTTGACAGGTCCACGGCAAGTCCAGCAGGCATGGGCGGCCCTGTGGGGAGTGGCTGCTGCTGGAAGATGAGTTCGGGAGTCAAGTCCACCTCTGTGGGGCTCACCATGACCTTAGCGGCAGAAAGAAGAGCTGTCTTCCCCTTGTTGTAGTTCTCCAGTACCTGTGGACAGGACATGGGACACTGGTAGTAGTGGAGGGGCGGCAGACCCAGCTCTGGGGCCAGAGCAGGGAAGGGTCACAGGCCCAAGCCTCTCTGCACACGGAGCCTCACAGGATCCACTGGGTCCTGCTCTCCTTCTGAGGTCCCTTCTCCTTGAGAAAGCCTGGGTCTTGCCCCACAGACTGGCAAGGTTGATGTGCTCCTGCCCTGTGTCCAACCTTTCATTAATTGGTGGGGTGGGAGTGGCTGAGGCTGTCGCTGCTTGCCCAAGCATGTGTTAAGTTCTGGATGGCCTTCAGGACCTCTGACCTTAGCCTGCCTCACAGACAGGCCCCTGGGAGTATCCTAAATGCCTCCCCAGCATGGGGCAATGTGGCGATATGAAAGAGCCAGGGGTGTGGAGTCTTTCTGTACCCACCAGAGCCTAGCCAGGGACCCTGGCTCAGCCACCTACCTTCTCTGAGCCTTAGTACCCTCATTTGTGAAATGGGAACCATGATCCAGCATTGTGGGTGCTGATGAGAGACCAACATCTCTGTTCCCTGTTGCTGTCCTCCTGGGGGCACCTGGGGCTCACCTTGTTGAGGCCCTCCATGACTACGTAGGGCAAGTGCTCGTGCAGCATGGCCGGCGAGATGATCACCTCATTGAAGGCCTTGTTGTCGCCCCAGATGGCAAAGTAGGTGGGCTCCTCCTGCTCACAGCAACTGAGAGGGACACAATGGAACAGAGGGAAATTGAGGGGTAGGGTTGGCAGCCTGGCCCTCGACCCCCAGGCTCTGATCTTTGCCCACACATTAGCAGGGCTGGGGGTAGATTTAGAAGCTCTCTGCCCAGGGCTATGTTCCTGGGTCTGGCCGCTTGTCTCGGCCTGTGCTCAGCCTAGGAAAAGCCGACCTCACACCTCAGCCGCAGCCCTATGTAGCCTTCTCACCTGCTCCACCTGCTGCCAGGCCCAGTTCACCAGCTTTGTGGTAGCCCCCACTGGGAAGGAGGGACCTGGGCCTTACCCTCCAAAAAAGCAGGATGCAGGAGAAGTCTACCTACCCACCCACTCATGTTCTCTCTCCTGTCCTGGCCACCCATCCTTGCTCACAGCTATGTACCAACCAATCCTATTAGTGACACGAAGTAAGAACATGGGGGTAAGCAGGCCAGGGCCTTAGGGGTGAGCCCACCAGGGCACCATCAAGAAAGGGCTGACACCGAGGGCAAAGCTAGGACCATCAAGAAAGGAGCTTAGAGTCCTGCTCAGGGAAGGCCTCTTCTTCCATTTCTAACCCAAGGCTGGGGAAATTCCTCTATGGGGGCCCTGGGCCATTGTCTGCCAGCCTTGCCCCCCAGCCTTGAGGAGTGACTGAGCCAAGGCTGGCCCCCCACCCCCCGCCACCTACAGCAGACCCAGGATGCGGGGCAGCACCTACCAACACTGCTCCGCGGGGTGATTGTGGACCACGTGGATGATGCGGCCAGGCGGGTAAAGTGGGGTGCTGGCCGAAAGGGCAATGGTCAGGTCACTGGGGTGGGTCCAGAGCCGCGTGCTGGCCAGGGTGGTGACCTCCACCTCTTCAGGCAGCTCTGACTTGGGGATGCATTTGGTGGCCCCCACGATGATTCGCCACTGCGTGGGGCAATGGGGAGATAGGGACAGAGCTGAGCAGCACTGGTTAGGGGGTAGAAGCAGGGGTGCTGTGAAGGAGGTGAGAGGTGGGGGGTTGGTGATGAGCAGGAGAAGGGCAGTGGCTGGAGCAGCAAAGTTGGTGCCCACCTGAAGAGGCAGAGGCTGAGGTGTACGGTGGCCAGATGGCCAATAAGATGCCAAGGACAGGAATTGCTGAATTTCAGGGCTGGCAAGGGGCTGGAAGCCCAGCCAACCCCTCATCTAGTGGATGGGGAAACAGGCCCAGTGAGGGGCAGGGACTTGCTCTAGGTCACTCTACAAGTCAGAGGCAGAAAAAACCCCAAAGTTCAGTCCAGCTGTACCTGCCAGGTGTGACCCAACAAGTGCCTAGGACTGGGTCTGGAAGAAGTAGGTTTACCTCCCCAGAACCAGGCTCCTCCTGCAGACATGGTCCCACAAAGCTTTGCTGCCCCGCCCACTACCTGGTACCTGGCCCAAGGCCCTGCCTGCCACAGAGTCATAGGAACCAAAGCTAGGAACAGCTCAGACTGGGCTGACTTGGCAAATGGGGGCGAGGGCCTACTGGGGCATGGGCTTGGGTAAAGGAGGTGACCTACTGGTCTGTGCCTGCCACCTCCTGTACCTGGCTTGCTTCAGGGCGCCTGGCCTGGCCTGGCCTGGCCTGCTGAAGGCTAGCTTGGCACGGGAAGAACCTGCTAGAGTCCTCTAAAGCCATGGTATGGATTAGAAAGGGCTGACCCCTTTTTTGGCCACAGCAGAAAATCAGAACAAAGTGTATCCAAATCCTCTCCACAGGTCATTTCCAGCCTTCTCTGAGCCTGGGGAATCTTGCTAGGCCTCCACAGAGGCCTCTCTTCACCCATTCACAGCACTAAGCCTCAGAGATTGCTTTTTTTTTACTTTGAACAGTTCTAGGTGACTTGAGTCCCTGGGTCTCAGTTCTGATTCCATTATAACTTGTCGTGTGAACAAATTCCCCTCTCTCTGGCATTAAATTTCCCTATATGTACCGTGATAGAGCCTGGAGATGTTGAGGATCTGACAGCCTGAAGTTAGATGACCAGCCACACCCAGCCCTTGCTACACTGTGGCCTCTTGTGCTTTATCCCAAGGGATCAGTGGGGGACAAGGAGAAGGCTGCCAAGGATAGGGTGTCAGGGCGGGAGCTCACTTTGGGCTTGGTGCTTCGCTGCAACACATCCAGGAGTTGTCTGCGGAAGCCTTCCAGCTGGGAGAGGCCGATCCTGGGGAGGGAAGCAGATGGGCCGAGTGAGGCCCTGGGAGGGCACAGGGTGAGCACACTGGGGGGCAGGCACATACCAGCCAGAGCAAGAGGGCCAATCAGCTGGGATCATTGGAGTAGAGGGATCAAAGAGAGCAGAGTGGAGCAGGGCAAGGCACCAGCCTTCACCTTGGCAGCTGAGGGTGGGTAGGGTCCCTTGGGAGACACAGGGACTGGGACTGAGAGTGGGGTGAGGTGCAGAGGGGGAAGGAGCAGCCTGGCGGGGGACCATGGGCAGGGGTGACTTGCCTGGGGACGAGGTCTTTGCCCAGGACCACGGCAGTCACAAATTCCTTAGAGTACTCCATGGCATCCTCACTGTGAGGGAAGCGGAGGTGGAAGCTGAAGCTGAGCTGCCCCAGCTCCTCCTCTAGCTGCAGACTCGTGGTCTTCTGAGGAGCTTGCAGGTGCTAGGCTGGGCTGCCTGCTTCCTGCCCTGCCTTCCCTGCAGCTAAGGCTTTGCTGGGGTAGAACCCAGCATGGCATTTTACTGACCCTCAACCTCCTCCATGCCCCACTCACCAGGCAGTTCCCAGGGCTCCCTGTGACTGGAAGCCAAACTGCCCAGTTTAGCCCTCAGCCCCCATCACTCCTACCTGCTCCGGCCAAGATGGAGGCCCCAGACCACTCACCTCAGCAGGCCCCCTGGAGGGGAGTAGGCAAAGCACTTGAGAGTTGGGTACTGTGGGCGCAGGAGGAAGGAAAGAATGGCAGCAGTGCCTGCTCCCAGGGAGTGGCCCACCACAATCAGGCCATAGTGTTTGGTCCCACGGCCCTGGGGACAGAGAAAAGCCTGAGAGCCCTGCCCCACTGCCTGCCAAGTGGGCTGTCTTAGCCAATACCAGGGACACCAATGAGTTCTCCCAGACTCCTGGGATCCTGTCTGTGTTGCGTGGATACTGGGGCAGAGGGGGAACCAAGCTAGGTCCCCACAGAGTGGCTGCTTACAGAAACTATTCTAACACACCCCCACTGATCCTGTAAGACCCTGCTCAGAAATTACCTCCTTGAAAGCCTTCCTGATGTTCCAGGGTGGCTCCCTCCCTGCTAGGCATTGCTTCTGCGCCTGGGATAGACCTTTCAATCACCATGGTGGCTACACTCTGTTATAATCATTTGGTTACCTGTCCCCATCCACTTCTGCCCTAGTTACTGGACTGGAGTCCCCTGAGGCCAGGGACTGCTCTGCTTTGGAAAGGGTAGATGCTGGGCCCTGGGTGCTGCTAGCACTGGGAGTGGCCAGTGGGCAGGACTCAGATCACCTCCAGCAAAGCAGCACTCCTTCTATCTGCTCTGTGATTATTTTGTCTTTCTGCTCCATAAAATTTCCTTCTGAAAAGTGGCTCTGCAGCCATAAGACTTAGAAGCCACTCAGCCCATATCATCTTTGTGCTTCCAGTGTCTGCACAAAGCAGGTACCCAGGATGGCAGGCGGGGCCAAGCAAGGTACCCAGGAGGAGCTGGCACAAAAGAGGAGGAGGTTGGCAGGACCAAGTGAGGAAGGGATAGGAGCCGGTGTCAGATGGCATGTAAGGGCTGGGCCTGTAGGGGAAATGGGGAGGCCTCATCACTCGTCCCCGGTCCTTTGCTGCCTTGCCAAAGGGAGAGCGGGGCTTGGTGGCATGAAAAATGCCTCACCAGGTCTCGCCCGAAGGCCTGGGACAGAACCATCTCCTGCTCCAGCTTCTTCTTGATGTACTCAGCTGACAGGACCATTCCCTGGGTTAGGAGGAATAGCAGGGGGGTTAAAGGGAGGCCAAACCACCGTGGTTACAGCTCACTAACCCTGTCCCACCCATTTTCCTCTTTGGTCCTTATAACAGCCCAGCTGTGGGGGCTGACGGACACTGATCACATCATTTCCACTTCACAGATGACAAAATTGAGGCTCAGAGGGTTGTTGTGTCTGACAGAAACTGCCCATCTGGGTTGGGTAGGGCTATGGGGTCTCTGGGTGGGCTGCAGTGAACCTTCCAGACGAGACCACATTTCTCTGACCAGTCTGTTCCAGTGAGCCCATGAGCAGTAAGCAGCATTTGCATGCTGGCAGGGGAGAAAGTGAGGCTGCAGGGTGGGTACCTTGTGGCCCAGCCAGGTGCCGTGGTGCCCCTCCACAGGGAGGCGCTCAGCATCACCCGTCAGGTCGGTCAGGGCATCCTGGGGATGAGAGAGCAGACAGGTGAGGGGGTGCTGAGGACAGAAGTAAAAGGCAGGCACTCCTAGGAGCTGGAAGCCACAGGCAGCATACCTTGGGGGACAGGGTCCCCCGGATACTGATCACCACCTTCTTCTTGTCATGATCCACAGCCACGTAGAAGGGTGTTTCATAGACCTAGGAGGTGGGCAGCTTGTCAGCCTGAGTGGCCTCTGGATGGGGCCAGACTCAGGGAAAGTGACCTTAGAGTCTCTCTTTGCCAGGACATCTGGGGGTTCCCAGGGACACTGTATTTCCTGCCTGACCCAGCTCCTTGCTCACTCGAGTGGCCCTGAGTGTGGCCATTCTGCTTGCTGAGTCCAGATAGGCAGCAGCCCCTCCCCAAAGCCTCACTGCCCCTGACCTCATTTCCTTTCCCCAAAGTGCTGGGTGTGAGGTTGGTGTCCACTTTCCCTCCCTACCCAGAGGTAGTTCAGGCCAGGGTCGGGGAGGAGAGGCCTACCTCTGGTCTGCCTCGCTAGAGAAGGCCTAGAAGGATGGGCTCAGCACCCCCAGGCCTTTAGTTGCCTGCTGCTGGCAATACCAGGCCCCAGCCCTCCCCTGCACTCACCGCATCATGGCAGGAGGTGTAGACAATGTCCACTGCAGTCATGTTCTCATCCAGGAAGTGGCGCCGGATGGCAATGGCATTACAGCCACAGCAGTTGTCTTCCTCAATAGTGACTCCAGGGGCAAACCGGGGCCTTGCAGGGCACAGGCAGCACCTGGGGTGGGGTGGCAGAGAGCTCAGGGCCAGGGAACCCCTGACGGCAATCTTCCCCTGTCATCCTTCCTAAAACCAAGTACAGTTGAGCTTTCAGCTCCATCCCTTCTCTAAAATCATCTCAAAAATGCCCTTTGCTAAGTCCTGAGTGACCTCCACGTTGCCGAATCCATTGGCCATTCCCAGCCCTCCTCTTACTTGAGATCTTAGCAGCAAGACCAGGGGCCTGTCTCTCTCCCACTTGGCTGGATCCCTCCTTTCTGGGATCTCTCCTCCAGAATAGGCCTCCTCATGGCACTGACACTGAGGTCCGGCCTTCCACATCCCTCCAGCTGGGCTTGTTCCTGTGCACCCTGGGCTTAGATGCAGCCTTATCCTCATGTGCCTGGGAGTCTACCTAGAACTGCTCCGACCTCAAGGTGCCACCACCCAACCACCTATGCAACATCTCCCCTTAGACATCCAGCAACTTCCAGGACCCAAACCCTGTCCCTGGCTGCCCAACCCCATCCTCCCAGAGCCCCACCAGGTATTCCAGCACAGCTTGCCACAACCACGCCACTTGCTCAGCACATCTACTCAGCTTCGCCTTCAGTCTCAGGACCAGACCTCCACCCCTTCCCCCATATCCACCTGAGAGCAGTGCAGTGGTCATGATCAGCCGCCCTGTCAACTTGGCAGCAGAGTGACCCTTTTAAGAGAAGTCAGGCCACGCCGTGTTCCACTTAAGACCCTGCAGTGATGCCCTGTTTACCCCACCTAGCCTGGTTTCTCGCCTCCTTGCCCCTGTTCAGACACCCGGACACAGTCCCACCTCAGCACCTTTGCATTGCAGCACCCTCTGCCCCAAATGCCTTTCTGTCCTCACGTCCTCAGGCCTCTGTTCAAATGTTACAGTACAAGGAAGCCTTCCCTGGCCACCTCAGTCTAGCGTAGCCAGGCTACCCTTGCCACTGGGCATTCCCCATCCCACAGGTACCTTTAGGTCGGTCCACAGCACCTATCTGCTCCCACATACTACACATCCCCTTGTTTATGTGTTGTTTGCCTCCTTGCTGGGCAGTGCACTCCATGGGGCAGGCTCACAGCTACGTCCCCAGAGCCAAAAATAGCCCCAGGCACACGGTAGGCCCCACAAAAGTGAACCAAGGGAGCCTCTGGGCTGGGCACCCAGCTAGCTGCAGCTGCTCCGAAAGCCACCAGAGGGAGCCAGCACCCAATAAAACAGGCATCGGAGCCTGGAGCATGTGACCAGGTCTGCCAGCTGACATGGGGTAACAGATAAGATTTTATTAAGAATCCTGCGCTTGTAGTCCCAGCTACTTGGGAGGCTGAGGCAAGAGAATCGCTTAAGCCCAGGAGTTGGAGGTTCCTGTGAGCTGTGTGAGGCCATGGCACTCTACTGAGGGCCATAAAGTGAGACTCCGTCTCTACGAAAAAAAAAAAGAATCCTGGATTTCAGTGAAACTTGGGAGGTTCGTCCCCATTTGGAAGAGCTGCGCCTGCAGGCCTGTTACACATTTTCTTCCCTAAGAAAGCCACAGGGCCTGAGGGTGGGAGATGGCCCCAGAGCATGCTGGGAGACCCTGACCTCCCCCATGGCAGACCTTGGTCTGGGGGCCTGGGATCCTATGGTACCCGTCCCTCTCTCTCTAACCTCAGCCACACACAAGGCTGTAACAGCATGGCCTTCGGATACTCCGATATGTCCCCTCTCAAATGCGAGGGTTCTTAGCCTCAGTTTTCCCTCTGTGGGAATGAATGCTGACTGCTATTTCATGAGGCTGGTGTGAGGTCAAAGGCCCAAGATGCATAACTGGTGCTCACCAAGTGGTGGCTCATCCTCTCCAGAGAGAGGGCTTCCTCTGAGCCAGGAATCTGAGGGTCAGCAGTGGCATCTTCTGGGGCAGTGCTCCCACCGTGAGGAGGCTATAGGGCTTGAGTGCTAGCCTGGTCCCTCGCAGGGCTTCTCTTGCCCAGGGGAGAGAGACCCACCACAGATCCAGGGCAGGGCTGGAGCTAAGCGAGGTCTCCGGAGGGCAGCCAGGCCAAGGGAAGGATGGAAGAACCATTGCCAGGTGAAAGGCCTGGCCCCAAGGCAGGCGGGCAGCCCTTCCTCTGGCTGGCCCAGGAGCAGCCTGGGGTGCTGAGAAGGGCACTGGATTCTGGCTTCTGCCCTGACATCCTGGTCTGTGGGCCTGTGCTGCGGCAGGTATGCCTCTTCTCTTCCACCAAAGCACCTGGTCCTTCCAGGCAGGGGCCTGGCTGGGCTCTCATGGGGTCTGAGGACCCTCTGCACTCACGACTGTCTCTCTGTAGCACTAAAGAACCTGATGCAAACATCAATATGCCTCCTGTCTGCAGAGCACCAAAAGAGCCCACCCTTTCAGTGATTCTTTAGATTCTGAAACATACTATGGGCAGGTTGGACAGATACCACCGTCACAAATGAGGAAACTGAGGCTTCAAGAGATACTTCGCACTGTGAGTAATGGAACAGGGCCCACTAGGGCCCAGGGCTTAGGACTCCTGGCTTGGTGCTCATTGTGAGACATTTTCAGCCACAGTGGGCTCGGGATACAGGGAAGAATGGCAGCCATGTGCAGCTGGCAAAGGTGGGAAGGGACATGAGGTGCCCTAGTCCTTTCTGATCAGCCACTAGAGCAGTGGTTCTCAACCTTCCTAATGCCGCAATGTATTTTCATTGTTATAAAGGGGTCGCGACGCACAGGTTGAGAACTGCTGCACTAGAGGATGGTGAGGATAAGGTCCTGAGAACCACCCAGCTTTCTGAGGAAAGTGAGGGTACCACAGAGCAGGTGTGGCTGCTGTGGACCCCCAGGGAAGAGGCATCAAGGACAGAAGTTGCTCGCCTGCATGCCAGCCTTTCCAGAACAGGAGCCCAGGGAGCTGTCCTCCTTTTGCCTGGCACGAGCTGAGGGCAGAGGCACCAAGGATGGGGAGGTTCTCCCTGGAGCAGGTGCCCTTTTCTGGCCCACTTAGGAAAACAGAGTCCACCCACCTCCAGCTGGTAGGTTAAGGATGGAGCCAGGCTGCAGGACAGACCTGGGCTGAGGCCCCTCTCAGCTCCCTGTGAAAGCTCACAGCCTCTAAAGGGCATTCTTGGTGCCTTTCCACAGACCTCTATGGATTAGGCCTCCCTGCCAGAAAGGCAAAACACAGGAGGGGGAGGGGAGGCGAGAAAAGGGAAAATGTGGGCAGAACAGAATGGTTGAGGGGGCAGAGAGAGAGAACCAGAAGGGGAAGGGAACCAGTGGTGTGGACATTATGCAATATCTCCTTTCGTCCTCTCCAAAAAAAATTCCATGGGGATCAACACTCCCATTTCACAGATAAAGAAACTGAGGCTCAGCGGGGTAGACCAACTTGCCCAAGCCTACAAGTAACAAGTCTGATTTAAACCCAGACTGTGTGATTCCAAAGTCCACAATGACATTGCCCAGGGATAATGCAGACCTAGAAAGGGCCCAGAGAAGGTCAGGAAGAGAACTCAAGCCAAAGGGCGGGGAGGAGCAGGGCAGTAGGCAGAGTCCTGTTTAGGAGAAGCATCCAGCTTCATTTTCTCAGCCTCTCCTGGCACTGGGAAGGGAGGCAATATCGGTGCTGGGACAAGCAGGGTACTCACGAGCAAGACCGGGCCAGCTGGCAGAGGCCACAGGCGGGCTTCCGCATCAGGTACATGGGCCACCCGTAGGCAGCCAGGGCAAAGAGCATGTAGTAGCAGACCTCTTTGTAGCGGAGCATCTCTTGCTGGAAGACAAGAGGTGGAGGGTGGTTACCTCCCACCCTCCCTCTGCCCCAAGGCCCTGCAGGTCCACACCCCAGAGGGAGGGGCTGCTGGTGTCCTCCTAAGGTGTGGGGCCCCAAGCCTTGGAGGTTGGACTGCTGCTCCAGACGGTAATTGCATTTCCCTAATTATCTCCATGCAACCAGGGCACGGATCCTCCTGAGACCTGTCCTGTTGCTCCAATCTCAGAATTAATGGTTTAGGGACAGAAAATCACTTGGAGCGTTGGATCGATTTCCTCGCCTGTTTTCCAGGGAAGGGAAGAGAACTGAGGGGGTGACTCACCGCACCTCAGCAATCAGGCCCAGAGAAAGGACTGTGCTATTGGGAAAATTTAACCCTGAGAGGCCCCAGGCCCTCCAGCTGGGGGTGTCCAGGCCTTGGGCAGCAGAGCAGGCCATGCTGGGCAAGGAGATCAAACCTTTTAGGTTCTCAGTTCTTTGTCTACAAATAGGAGACTCCAACCTGACTTATGGTGTCTTCCATAAAACTTCCAAGGCTCTGGGGAGGGGCCATGTCTGGGGGAGATTGGGATCTCTCTAGAAAAAGGCCCAGTCTGGAACTCAAGGTGGTTATCAGCTGTAGGCTGTAGGGAAGAGGAGGTAGTGGTGTCCCAGCCAAGCTCTGACTGCCCTAGGCACCAGGGAGACTCAAGCACTTAGAGGGAATTAGTCACCTTGTAAAAGTTAAGGATGGTGATTAGTCACCTTGTGAAGTGAAACAGGTAGTGCCTTAATCAGGGCCCAGAGGGGCGGAAATGTCCCTGGCCAGCTCTGTCTGCTCTTCAGGAATGAGAGCAAGGTGTAATTATCCTCTCCAAGTTGGGAACTCCCTGCAGGCTGGCAGGGCAGGGCAGGTGCCGGCAGCCTCTGCCAGGTGGCAGGTGTGGACCCCAGCACCCCAAGGCCTGCAGCTGCCTGCCTTGGCCAGCTCCCCACCATGAGAGGTGGTAAGAACAGCCAGGCAGACCCTGCTAAATGGAGACAGCTGGCTTGGGGCACCTGCTCTGGACATGGATATCTTTCAGGAGGACACAAATGCCTGCTTTGGGGAGTGTGGACAGGCAATGAGAAGGAGACTTTTCTAAGGGTCTGGGATTTCTAAGGAGCAGCTAAATAATTCTAGCAGCATCCTGACCTGAACTTGGGATAGCTCATCTCTTCCCAGCTCTGTATGCAAGGCATGCCTGGGGTCATTTCACAGATACAAGGACAGGCTCAGAAGGGGTGAGGGACTTGCTCAAGGCCACAGACGCAGGTGGTAAAGTAGATACACACCCAAATTGGTTTGTTTCCCAAGGCAATGACAGCCTCTCCCTGCTGCCAACTGTGGTTTCTGTGGGATCAGCCTCAACTTTCCCAGTTTCTACGAAAGGTGCTTGAGGAAAGATTCGCCTACTAAAAAAGCTTGGGCACCAAAGTGCTATGTCTCATGGTCTTTTGTAACAGCAGCAGCAGCTCACCCTTGTGAAGCACTTTGTAACTTCAAAAGGCCAGGACCAAACCTGTCTGAGCTTGGCTAAAGGGAAGCAGGGGATTTGTCTGTAGAACCAGCACGATGTGGAGGTGCTTGTGAGGGCATCATCTGAGCAGGACAGCTCTCTGCAGAGCCAACAGGGGAACTGGTCAGGAGATGTGCGATTAGCACTGCAAGGCATCTGATTAGGTCATTCTGGCAGAGAGGGGAGGGACAAAGCCCGGGGTGGGATGGGAGGTGATTTCTGACTCACCGAGTTCTTGAGGTCGAGATACTTGGTGTTTCTGGTCACTGGCATCCCAGACAGGAAGGCCAAGATGTCATTGTTTGCCTGTAAGAGCAGGCAGGTGAAAAGGGCACCTGCTGCCCCAGGCCAAATTCATGGCTGAGAAAGGGGGTCCAGAATTCGGGTTCTGTCTGCTTCCCGAAGGCCTGAGAAGCCCATAGAGCAGGTGGCTTCTCACTCTTCCAAGATGTACTCAGCTTCTGAAGTTTCCCCATATTTCTAGTTGCTCCCCTTCTACCCAAAGCGTCACATCTCTGGGGATGCTCCCAGGCCTCACCAGGGGGGAAGACATTTGCTCTGAGATGCTGAGAGACCCTAACTTGGATGGATGTGTTGGCGAGGATGTGGGGATAGAGTGGCAAATACAGATGCCTAAAGTGCGGAGCAGGCACTCACTAGGCCCCTGCGATTCGAAGTCATTCACTAGGCCCCTGGGATTAGAGGTCCTTTGGAGGTTGGCCCCAGAAGCAGGTGCACATGGCCCGGAAAGGGAGGCCACTGAAGCAATAGTCGTGGAGAAGCTGGCAGAAGGACGAGCAGGGCAGCGGAGAGGCAAGCAGCAGGTGACCTCCAGGGCTCAAGAGGGTATGTGACCTCTAGAGAGGGTGTGTGATCTCTGGGAGCCCATGGGAAGGGGCCTGGGAGGGCGGTGTGGGGGCAGCTGCCTGGAGGAGGGGCCACAACCCTTACCTCGTCCAGCACAGCGTTGCGCTTGGCCCGCTGCCGCTGCCGGAGCAGCACCAGGCCAGCAATGATGTCGGATGGTACGATGTCGAGATCCCGGAAAAACTCAGCAAAGAGGTAGGCAATTTCCGAGTAGGCATCCTGTATGGTTCAGGAAAGGCCAGAGGCGGTAGCAGGGGAGCAGGAGAGAGGACAAGAGACCAAGAGTAAATCCCCCAGGCTGGGAAACGTCTGATCTAGGCTCCCTGGGCAGGCTCGCCCCCGGCACCTCCACATTACCAGCTAGGTGTGACCCCCAAGCAGCCCCGTGCAGCTGTGACCCTGAGAGCCCTATCTGGGGGAAGTCTGTGGCCCTCACAGACCTGGCAGTAACCGGGAGGGACAACACTGACCCTTCTTCCTCTGCCTCCTGGCCCTCTACTCTCCTGGGGTCCCTGTAGCAATCACCGTCTACCAAGCATAGGTGCCAACTGGAGCCATTTCTTTTGCCCTTTTCCCTGGATTCTGGGAATCAGGCCTGGATGGCCCAGGATTATTTTTGCTATAGTCTTTCTCCTGAACACAGAAACCAAACTAAGCCCCTGGCTGTTTCTGCCCTATCAGCTATGACCTTGGAAGGCCCCCACCCCAATCTTAGGTCCCCTCCCCCGGCTGCCCATGGGCCACTGGCTCAGTGACCCCTACAGTGTGCCTGAGAAACAGTGTTACTGCCATGCCAATGGCCCCTCTGGCTTCCCTCTAGGCTCCTGGGGGAAGCCCTTGTCTGGGTCTGGGCAGGAGGAGGAAAGGTAGAGAGAGGCAAGGCTGGTGTGCTCTGAGTCTTCCATGCCTCCTACCACGCTGGAGCCTAGAGCATCTTCCCTAACCTTTCAGGAGAGACAGAGGTGGGAACAAACCCAGGGCAACTAATTCTGTCCCACCAGGTTGCACCCTTGAGTGTCTGGCACTTGCAAGAGAATAAATCAAGGGCCGCAAATTCAAATGCCTAGTGAGGCCAAACAGACCAGCTACTACTCAGCTCCAGCTGACTGGCCCTGGGAGAGGGCCGGCATTGCCAAATTAAAAAATACGGACATTTGTGTAAACACCCTGATTTTTAAATGTTGGCATCCAATCCACATTTTTAACCAATGTAGCACAGGCTGATCAAAATGTGCTTTAGATTGGACCTGGCCCCTGGGCTGTCAGTGTCTAAGGGACCCTTGCTCTGGGGCTCCCCTGGGATGTGCTCCCTTTTTCTTTTTTCACCAGGGTCGGATGTGCCTACGAGGGGTGGGCAAGCCCTCCACAGGGGCAGACCCAGCCTCCGTCTGCCCTCTGCATGGCTGGTCTGAGGCCCAGGCCCTAGGCCGTGACCCCTCACACCTCCCCAGAGAGAGACCTGCGGGGATTCTCCCCACCCGCCAGGGGACCTCGGGGCTTTCTTACACTTGATTACTCACTCTACGGCTCACCAGGGGTGGCTGGTGGGGAGGAGCCACTGGAGGCTTCCCGGTGGCTTCCGTGGAGGCACTGTGCTGTCTGCCTCAGGGAGGAGTGGTCTCCTGACCTCACTGGCTCTGCTACTAACTAGCTGTGGGACGCTGAGCAAGTCAGTCCACCTCTCTGGGCCTCAGCTGCCTGATCTGCAAAACGAGGGGTGGGACTGGATGATCTCTAAGGTCCCTGCCCCGCTACAGGGCACCCCTCAAGGAGTCCAGGGCCCAGCCTCCGCCCAGGGGCCGCCCCCAGCTGACCCTGCCTTCCTTCTAAAGAGACTTGGCATTACCAGGCCTGGCCCCTCTGGGCACCCCTCAGAGCCCCCAGGTGCAGCCTGGGCCATGTAGATGGTCTACTGCTCCTCCAGGTGTTCTGCTGCTAGTGACGTGCCACTTTTCTCTGCCTTCGGGTTGCCCTGACTTTTGAGTATTTCTTCTCCTAAACTAGGCTGTAAGTTCCAAGGGGGCCAATACAAAGTCTTCACATCTCTCTGCTCCCTTGACAAAGCAAGTGGACAAAGCAGTGTCTTGCGTGTTCAAGTGTGAGCAGATTTTTCACCTTGTCCACGCTGGAGATGTTGCTCTTTTCCACCAGCCCTGGCCCTCCTGGCTTTGCCAAAGGAGCAAAAGGCCCCCGTGTCACCTGACCACATGACGTGAGCCCAAGGGAAATGACTTTTCAGTACTTACTGACTGGGAGTCTTTTGTCCGAGTGCAGCAGAGGAACACTTTGAGCCGGCGTGACCAGCTGGTGGCCTGACCTTCCTCTAAGCGGTGCCTACAAAGGCAGAGAGTTGGCATGCGTGAGGCAGGGGGCTGCAGCAGAAGAGCTGGGCCCAGACGTTATGGAAACATGGAGGCCTGTTCCCAGGACCCTACCAAAGGGCTCCTCAGCAGGTGGTCTGGGGGAGAACAAGGCCCAGGCCTGGCCAAAGCTAGGTGGCCAGTGACCTGGCTATCAGCCAGTATGGGCACTCCCTGGCAGGCTCTGCTAACCTAAGATAGTATGTGCTGTTAACCAAGGGTTGGGGGGATGGTCCATGGCTTTTGGAAGACTGAGCATGCCCTAGGGCTTCAGGGCCAGGAGCCCAAAGTGTAGGCTACTCTGCAGCCCAAGTGTCCAAAGGCTCAAACCAAAGCCCTGGAAGATGTCAGCAAAGTGCTGGGCCTCTCCATAATCTCCATTCCAAGGCCTGGAACAGACCTGCCAGACAGACCTGCTTCTCCTCAGAAAGGATACCAGATACTCACAAACTCTGTACTTATAGGAAATTTGCAGACTGAATGAGCCTCTGCGTTTCCCAATTCCTTCAATCTGCCAGCCAAGTAGGGAGGGTTCCCACTCCTCACTGACATGGTTACCCCATCCATTCCCCGCCCCCAGATGGGTCTAGCTGTTCAGAAGGGGAATCAGGGTAACCAGGAGTCTATACCTAAAGACAGAGCCAGTTATCCATAAACGCCCCTCCCATGCTAGGTGTCCAGAAGCCAGTGTATTTGGGCATAAAGATAAGAGATCCAACATTAAAAACATGGACTTCCAAAGCCGGCAAGAGGAGAAGCTTGATTTTGTGCCATGTGTTGGCCCCTTAAAAGCCTGGTGCTTTTAAGAGGTCATGAGGGGAAGGCAAAAGTGGCCCTCAAATATGTTCAAGGCACTTAACATCCTACAGGAGTCACTAGCCACATAATTCCTTGAGCCTCTTGGCTCCTCTCTGTGGCCAAGGAACACTTCCTGCTCCCAGAACTTGGTTGCACTAGGTGGCTGGCCACAGGAAACAGGAGACCCACAGGGCGTTCTAGGGCTGTAGGAGAGGCTCAGGAAATGGTACAAGGGAAGTGCTGCTTTAGGGATTTACCAACTGTTATGGACTTGGGGAGCATTGCATCCTAAACCAATGTCCTACCTTCTAAGGGCTTGATGCACAGACACGGTGCTGACCAAGCTGGAATCTAAGAGAATTACATTTTTTAAAGCTCTCTAACCTAATGGAGATCAAGGAGAATTTCCCACTGGGCGTCTGGCCTGATGAAAGTGCTGACGCTATACTTTACTACAGTACCATTTATAAACACCAGGAGGTGGATGATTTCAGGAGTGAGTGAGGTGACAGGTTTGGTCTAGTGCATCAATAAGGCTACCAAGACCTAGATAGGAAGCCACATGCCATATCTGGAAAGAAAGTTCCTGGCCCTTGCAGCACTCTGCCTCACATCTCACTAAAATGAAAGGAGGGTGGACATTTCTGTTGTAAAAATCCAAGGTCAAGGCTTCCAAGGAGCAGTGCTGGGAATAACCACCCTCAGAATTCACTGGAAGGAGAAAGGGCCAAGGACTTAAACGGTGTCCTGATTTTCAGAAACCAGAATAACCTAAGAGTATGGTGCAGCAGGGTCCCCACACTGGGAAGTTGCCGGATTGAAAATGTCTGAAAAAACTATTTGTAAGTTTTAGAGCAAAAGGAGAGCAAATGAAGAACATTCTGAGAAGTGGTTAGACGTGAGCAACCACTCACGTGAGCTGCCCTCCCAAGCCCCACAGAAGAGCTGGAGAAACCACAGGAGGCTGAGGGCCTGGGAACTCCAAGGCCTCTTATCCTCCTTCACAGGACCCAAAAACTGCAGGAAAGCTGTCTAATCAAAATGACAGCAACCGCCAGCCCCACTGCAAAGTCACTGGCTGCCCTGGCCACAAAGACAATCACCACTGTCAAGAAGGGAAGATTTATTTTTTCCAGGACCCAAGGAGCCCTGAAATCAGATTGGGTGGGGGACATGTACTCAGAGTGAACAAGTAGGATGGGCAGTGGTGGGGGCCAGCTGAGCTGGGAGGGAAAATGGGCTCCAAGGCCTTGGCTGCGGACCTGACATTTTTGGCTGGGAGGTGGCCAGACCAGGCATGGGTGTGGCTCTAGCTACAGTGCTGGGCTGCCGTGGAAGGTCCGAGGGGAGCTGAGCATAGAGGTGCGGGAGGGTGGGATAGGGAGAATTCTGCTTGACAGTAGGGCCTAAGCAGCCTGCTCCCGGGGCTGAGCCAGCAGACTGAGTGCCAGTTCTGCACCCCTACCAGTGTGATCTAGAGCAAGTGACCTGGCTTCTCTGAGACTTGGATTCCTCATCTGCAGAATGGGTCACACAACTGCACCGGGGTTGGCAAAAGAATTGAACAGAGACTCATCGTGTAAAGGACTCAGCAGAAGCTCAATTAACAGGAGTTACTGGAACCTGGAAACCTCCTCCTTTTTATTTTCAATAAACAGGAAATAAGGCTGTGGGGTTTGCTCACGTCTAGCCCTGAGTGACCGCCCTTATTTTTACTGCCATGGCATTTTCTTCCTTCTTTAAAACACCATGCAAAACGCACCTCCTCCAGGAAGGTTTCCTTGATTAACGTCTTACAATCCCTGAATCCTAGTAGTTTCACAGCCTCACCATTCACTAGTTCTGTTACCTCAGGCAAGTCTTATAATCTCTCTGTACCTTGGTCTCTCCATCTGTCTTATGGGGAAGATAACAGCTACCTCACAGCATTGTTATAATTTCCTATGTGCAATACTTGGCTGGGTTTATAAATGTCTTCTACTGTTTTTTGTTGGTTTTTTTTTTTTTTTTTGAGACATAGTCTCAAGCTGTCACCCTGGGTAGAGTGCCATGTCGTCACTGCGAGCTCAAACTCTTGGGCTTAAGTGATTCTCTTGCCTCAGCCTCCCAAGTAGCTAGAATGACAGGCCCCCACCGCAACATCCGGTTATTCTTTGGTTGTAGTTGTCATTGTTGTTTGGCGGGCCTGCGCCGAATTCAAACCCACCAGCTCCGGTGTATATGGCTGGTGCCCCAGCCGCTGAGCTACGTGCACCGAGCCAATGTCTTCTACTGTTAATATCATTGTCATCATTAGTGCTGGTGGTGATAACAAGGATGACAATAGCTACTATCTACTGAGCACCTGCCAAATATGAGCACTGAGTTATTTTGCACATTTTATCTCATTTATACCTCACAACAATATCAGAAGGCAGGAAATGCTGTTACACTCACTTTATAGACTGGGCTGGTGAGGCTGGGAGAGGTTAAGTGTTTGACTAAAGCCCGAGGCTCACATGAGGCTGACATGCAGTCTGGGAGCTCTGAGGAAGCCTTCTGGATAGCAGAGAGCTCACCTCTGACTACTGGTCAGCAAAGCCCTCCAGGGATAGCCCACCCACCCAGCTGACTGACCGCAGGTTATAGGTCCGCAGGTTGCGTTGCCTCCTCTTGGTAGCTCTCAGCTTGACGAAAGTGCGGCCCGTGGGGTCGAAGACGCAGAGGACAGTGATGCAGACACTGAGGATGACTACCCAGTTGCAGACAACCATCCCTGGAGGGTGGCAGTGGGAAGCAAGGGGATACCTCGCTCGCTTACTAGTTGGGGACACCGTCAGGCTTACTAGCTCTGACAAAAGAGTCTCTACCCTCAACTGCTTCTGGGGCCCAAGAGCAAGGCTCAGAAGCCCCTGTTCCCAGGCTCTGGCCACATGTGACCATCCATTTGCTGAGCAGTGTGACCCCAAGGCCCACCCTTGGCACAGAGGAGACGACTTTGGGGAGTCCCAAGGAGTTTTTGAGGAGCCTCAACTGTTGCCCTGGGCATCTCTGGACCTGTTGTTACTCCCCAGACCAGAGTCACTGAGGGTGGATGGCAGCCCACAAGGATGAAGAAAGCAGCTTTGCCCAGCCAACACAGAACCACTGCCCTCTGGTGGGTTCCATCCTTCCTCCCCTCTAAACTGACTCCAACCACTCCACCCCCAGGGCTAGCTGAGGCTCCAGCGAGCCTTGCCCAGACATACCGAGGGTGACATTCTTGGCAGTGAGGTCATTGCAGGAGGTGTAGTACTGGGTGAGCCAGACGATGCCCACAATGGCGTAGATGAACTCGATCACCAGGATGGCTATGAGGAGAGCAGGCCTGGCTGAAAGATGGTCACTGCCTGCCCCTGAGGGAAGGGCCCAGGAGCCTCAGCCTGGATCTCCCTGCTGCAGAGGGCATTCAGAGGGACTACAGGGAGGCTGCAGAGCCTCCAGCCAGTTTAGCAACAAGGGCAGAGCAGCCTGTATCAGACCCCTGCCACTCCCTTGCCTCTTGGGCCCCAATGCTGTCTCATCACCATTTGGCCCTGCCGGCCCTGCCCGGTCTCTTGCAATATACCCACCACCTGCCCTTGCTCATGTGCCCTCGGTCCCTGGTGCCTCCCTGAGAAGGTAGCTGGATAGGCTGGTGATGGAAGAGGCATTTCCTCGTTCTTTCAGAGTTTCACAATCATATACATGAACTCTGGAATTGGATGTATCTTAGGCGAGTTACTTAATCTCTCTAAGTCTCTATTTCTCCAACTATAAAATGGGAGTGGTGATGTCTATGCCATAGGACTAGGTAAAAATTAGGTGAGAAAGCGTTCATTTCTCAGAAAGAAACCTCTAGAACTTGAGGGAGGAAGAGGGAAGAGCCCCCGCAGCCAAGCTACTCAAGGTCTGCACCCTGCTCAGGCCATCAATGTAGGCTGAGGCTGAAGGGGAGGTTTTGGGGTGGGAGAAGGAGATCTGGCAGCCTCCCAGGGGCAGCATGGGAAGCCAGGAAGCATAGTGTGGCAGCTAAGAGCCCAGACTTTGGAGTCCAATGGCTTGGGTTCAAATCCCAGTCCGACACTTTCACACTTATTAGTTATAGGACCTTGAAGAAGCTAATTAATGCTCTGGGACCCAGTTTCCTTATCCATAACAGGAGGCTGACAATACCGCTCCCTATCAGCTAATACAGGAAAAGCACTTAGCATGGCACATAGAAGGACAAAGTAAGTGTTCAAGAGGAATGACCAGAAGTGGTTAGAAGTGCCTTGCTCCTTTGGGGAGCTGGTCCAGGCTGCCCCTAAGGGGACTCCCAGGAAGGGCTGGGCCTGTTTTGAGAAGGATCACAGAGCAGCTGTGCTCTGCCCAGATGCATATGGTTAAGAAAAGAGGATAGTAGAAAGCAAATATCTTGGACTTTGAGAGTCTGACAGTCTCTGTAGTTACTATTCAACTCTGCTGGTATAGAGCCAATGTAGCCAAAGACAATACATAACTGGGTATGTTCCAATAAAACTTTATGTACAGACACAGACCATGGGCTGGATTTGGCCCTCAGACTTGCAGTATGCCAGCCCCTGAAAGTCTTAGTTCACTGCTGTGCCCTGGTACTAGCACAGAGCCTGTCTCGTGGCACCTGCCCAGTAAATACTGGCTGAATGAATGGGCACAGGAGGAGGAGGAGGCTGGGGGTGTCCGGAGCAGTCCTTCCACTGGCAGCAGCCCTTACCCAGGCGCACGTAGAGCACGTACTGCATGGAGTCACGGGGCTCCGTGTAGAGGATGCCCCCACGCATGCTTAGCCAGATGATGGCCATCTCGGCAATCATGCAGCTCAGCAGAATGCCCAGGTAGCCGCGGCCGTGGTCCACCAGGTTCAGGGAGCAGGCCTCGTGCGGGTTGTAGACCAGGCCGAAGAGCACCACAGACAGGATCACAAACCTATCGTGGGAACACATAGTAAGCAAGGCCGGCAACCCCTGCAACTCAGCCGCCCCTAGTAGGCAGGCCCCGTCCTGGCATGGACTCTGCCCACCTGGCATCATATGCCTCCAAGGGTGTGGGCATCCAGTAAAACATCTGGGGACAGGGAAGGGAGAGCAGGAGGGCCAGCGGACAGCCACTGGGAAAGAGCATAGCAACCCTGCTCAGCACTGATGTCGGGCCTCTAGGCTTTATGTAGGCATTGCCCTAAGGGTCTCAATGTTTCAGACACCTGCTCATGGAAGCTGAGGTCATGACAAAAACAGGACTCAGGCCCAGGCAGGAAGGAATAAATGGCCAGAAAGCTTCCTTCCAAGCCTTTCTCCCCAAACTCAGGACTGTGGCCTCAGCCCTGGAGACTCACCAGGTGGTGTGCAGAAGGAAGAGGAAGATGGCTGGCAGAACGAGGTCATCACTGCCCACAGACCAGCGCCGCCGGAACACCACAATCCCAGGCATGGCTGGCAGCTCTGCAGAGGCTCAGTGGGCCTGGCGCTCACCTCCTGGAAGAAAGCAGAAGACCCTGTAGCTACCTAGTAAGCAGCAGTATCCAGGGCCAGCACCTTCCTGAGCCTCTGGGCCAGTCCCTGGTGTGGCCAGTAACACAAGCCTCTTCAGAACTGGCCACAAGTCCTAAGCCCCACGGGCAGGAACCAACACATAGGAGCTCAGCAGCAGGTTACTGGCTATAGCCTTACCTCTGAGGACTCTCCTGTCCCCCATGACTGGCACTGGTTCTCTGAGATCAGCCTGTGCCTAGGGTTACCCCAGCATCAACTGTTCAGTTCTATTAATGACTCTAGGCTAACGCGCTCCTTCCCCCTCAGCTCTATCCTCTTTATGGTCTTTTCATGACATCTGGCCCAGTGCACAGTGCTTGGGATCAGGGAAGGGGCTTCCCAGGCTAAGAACAAGCCCACCACTCAGCACAAAGCCACACAGGGCAGGAAAAAAGTTGCAGGACTCAGGAAAAGCAGGGGCAAGGGCACGTGTCTGTCTGGTGGTAGGACTAACAACACTCACAGGGTGAGGAATAGGAGTACATAGCAGGTGTCAGGAAGTATGTACTGAATGGGGTTTTTAGCTTCTTGCTTTGTGGGACCCCTGTGAGCACACTCTATGATTTGGTTTTGTACCCATGGGACAGAATTCCAAACCACAGCGCTGCCTCTGGAAAGGAAGGGCACGGTTGAGGTATGGGGTGAACAGCATGGCATGGGACACCTTCTGCCCACATCACTGGAGGAACAGCAGTGAGTCCTGCAGGGTAACCTCCTCCTGGCAACCAAGGCTCCCACACCCACCCTATACCAAGCAGCCTTAACTGTTCGGTTCCCAACTCTCTGAAGTAGCTCAATTCAAATCACCTACAGCAAGCCCAGGGAAGAGAGCCCTGGGAACTTGGCGTCCCCCCTCAGTAGAGCCCCAGGAAGAGGGGTAACAGTGTAGGGTGGGAGGCTGTTCTCCAGAAATACCTGTGAGGGGCCCCAGGTATCCCTGGGCTGGGAAGAGGGAGCCCTGCTGTGGGGGGCTGGCTAGGCACACTGCTGGTGGGCAGCTGTCCCAGGCCAGTAGAGGCTTACATGGCACCTGGTCCAGAGGCAGGCGGCAGGTCCTCCTCTCCCCAGTGACGGCTTCGGGGAAAATGTATGGCCGAGGAGACCAGCATCATTCTGGAAGGAAGCAGCCAAGTCTTCCCTGGGCAGTGGGCACAACCCTCAGGGTAGGCGAGAGGGTGTGGGGCTGGGAGACCAGCCGGCATGTGCGACCCGGCCCGGCTGCCTTTCCCTGGTGCAGCCACTTCATCCAGCTGCTGCCAGGGCTGCGCGGGAGCTGGTAGCCTGGCGGGCTGGTGGGCGGGCCTGCTAGGGTCGTGCCTACTCCTCCCCCCACCCTCAGGAAGTGACATCATCCCACTCTCTCTCCAAGGAGGAGTCGGAGCAGAGCTCCGATTCTGGGAAGCAGGAGAAGGGTGGAGAGCCACAGTAGTGGGTGGCCAGGCTGGGGTCCGCGGACTGCAGGGGGCTGGGGCTTCAGCAGAGTCTGTGGCTGGTGGCTGACAGCACCAGCCACAGGTTCGGGTAGCAATGGATGGGCCAGGAGGGGCTTGGACAGTGTGGGTAGCAGCTATGTTGGGGTAGGAAACCGCTGGTGTTGCTGTCCCCTCTCTGCTCCAGGTGGCTCATGGAGGGCAAGGTAGAGCATGGGATTGGGCTCAGGGGGGCTGCCAGGAGCCCCATTATAAGAATGAAATGACATGAATCAAAAGCTCAGAGCCAGCACGGCCCCTGCAAGTGCTGAAGTCGCATGCCCTACTCCAATCAGGCTGGATGGGCCAGAAGGAGGGACAGTGGTGCTCCAGAGGAGCTGGCAGGCAGGTGACGGTCCAGCCCCTACCAGCAGCCCAGAACAGCCTATTGTCAGGTACACCCCATTGACAGCCCTCCCAGTCACCCTGGGACCCTCCACTCACTCCCCTCTTCACCCATGTAGTCCGGAATGGCTAGCACTCCTACTGGGAGGAGGAGGCACGACTCCAGCACTACTTTTCTTACACTGCCCCATGCTCCTTTCTTGACCTAGTACCTTGCATGTACCAACTACCCAGCACCCACACCCTCTGAGCACTCCTCCTCTGCCCACACCTTGCCTACCCTCCCCAGCTCTCAGGTTGGGAGAGGTAAGCCAAGCCTGGCACTGGGCTCTGCAGGGGTGGCTACAGGACTTTCAAGGACTGCAGTGATATGGCCAGTGGCAGCCTCTGACCCCAGATCTGGGGGCAACCAGTCTGAGGCCATTACCCACTAGATCACATGGTGGGGTGCTATGGGCCAGCCACTGGGCACACTGTGTGTGACAAGCCTGTGCCTGGGGCCAGCCCACCACTGCAGGAGCCTAGGCACAGCATTGGGAGCCTGGCCCAGGCACCAGGTTATCTTGCTTTGAACCTGGGCTCTACCACCCACAAATTGTGTGACTTACTAATTGTGCCTCAGTTTCCTCATCTGTAAAATGTCGATTATCTCCACCTTCTAAAGCTCTGGTGAGGATCGCATGTGAGAAGGTCTGCAGAGGCTCTAACTGTGCTGCATGAATGCCAAAGCCAGTCTTAGGCAGGTGGGTAAGGTGGAGGAAGTGCATGGGAAACCCCTGCTGGGTCTGCCACCCCGCCCGCCTGGGCTAGTAGATTCTCCAGCTTGTTACCAAGGGGTCATGGTCTGGGGTGGGGGTGGCAGGGCCTGTGCTGCACAGAGGGGTGGTGTCAATTCATAAATCTCAATCTTGAGGCTACTATTTTTAAGGGCCTGAAAGGCGCCCTTTCTTTAGAGACCCCAGCCCATCACAATGGAGGTCTGTTCCTCTGCTGGGGATGTGATTTCATCTGGAGGAAATGTCTCAGGAGGGGGAAGGGCAGAGGCTACTTCCTAGTCTGGGGCTGCCACACAGCATCTCCCTGGGGAGAAAGTCAGTGCTCTCCAATAACCACAGAGAGGTGGGTGGTGTACACTGTCTCCCCTTCCTATCTAGGGGGACAGGAGAAGCAGCTGGGTGCTCCTCCTGCCTCTGATGGGCCTCTAGCCCAGGCAGGTATGAATGGTGCCAGGGCCCCCCCCCTCACATGGACAGAATTAAGTGGCCCTAGGGGGCCTCTTTCCTCTCCCAACCACAAGGTCCAATTTCCTAGCTGGTGACTCAGGCCCCTGGGTTAAGTATTAACCATTTCAGGAGTTCTTCTTTCTAAAAACACAAAACTCTTTTTTTTAATGTACATGCAACTCTCTACTTTAAAAACCTTCCGTGATTCCCATGGCCTGTAGAATAAAGCCCTGGGTCATCAGGTGAGCAGGTAGGGTCCTCAGCCACTGGTAGGCTGTGCAACCAGGGACAAGTGCCTTGCCCTCTTTGAATCCATGCATTCTTTATCCCCCGCCCCCACGGATCTGGGTGCGGACAGACTCCACAACCCCACAGGAAGCCCACTCTAGTGGCAGGTCCCTCTGGGCACAGTTGCTCTCCAGCTTTCTTAACTGCCTCATCCTCCTTTCTTGATAGCTCCCAAACTTCTGCTCCCTAAAACCACTTCATTGGAAGGGTCCATTCTTTGGTTACCCCAGTTCTTTTAACAAGCAAAATCCTACTCATCTTTCCAGGCCAGCCCAAAGTTACCTCTTCTCTGAAGCCCTCTTCCTGGGAATCAGGCCACTCACTCCTTTATGGGATCTCCTTACCCCAACAGGGCCCTAGTCACACTGTCCTACAGTTACCTTGCTGATTCCTTGCTACCCATCCCTGCCCCAGCTCAATCCAGAGCCCTTGTGGCCAGGGCCCTGCAGCATCCATCTCCATGCCCTCTGGTGCCAGCCACTGTGCCTGGCTCCAGTGTTTTGCTCCCCTCACCCCCTGCTCCTGGCAAACAGGCAGGGTTCTCTTCTCAGTGCCTGCCCCAGCAGCTCAGGGGAACCATCTCCCCTTCCTCTGGCCACCTGAACTGCTCTGGGCTTCAGTTTCTTCCACTGTGAAAGGGGGATAACCACAACCCTCACAAGGCTATGGCGAGAATGTACAAGATTAATGTCACTAAAGAGCTTTGCACAGGCCCTGGCACACCCCAAGGATCTGTTCATGGGGCCCTCTTTTGATGTGATCTGTGACTGGGGTCTAGAAGGTACTGCTGAGGCCCATGACTGACTCCAGGGGATTGAAAAGGGCCACAGTGAACACCCATAAGCCCTGACTGGGGAACCTACCCTGGCCATGGGCCTTTGGGGCTGCTTAAAGCACCCCATGCAGACTGTGCTCCCTCACCCTAAGGTCCCCAAAGGCTTGGCTGTAGGAGATTTCAGGGAGCAGAGCCCCTTGGCAGCAGGGTTCCCACCTGATGACACTCTGAGAGCTCATGGGGGAAGGAGGAGGGTGCTGAGTCAGCCCCCTAGATGACCGTGTGCAAAGAATTCTGGCCGGGACTGGTGAAAGATGAGAAAGTCATCTCGCCCACCTGCAGTGGGTCAGGGCACCAGAGTGCCCACAGGGAACAGAGTGATGTGTTTAAGAACCCTGTCCAGGGCCACTTCCACCTGGTGAGATTTCCCACCTGGCCAGCGGTGGCCTCAGGCCTCTAGGCCCAGGGATGGGATGAAGGTTGAGGAGGGGATGACAGCCAGGTCCAGGCCAGAGAGATCCATCTGATGTCAGCTGAGCACTTCCTGTGACTCGCAGCAGTAATGCAGGGTCAGTGTCACTCTCATTCCATAGGGAGAGCAAGCAGTGGTTAGAAGAATGCACCCTAAACACAAACTGCATCTGCATCCTGGCTCTGCTACATACTGGCTGTGTGACCTTGGATAGGTTAACTTCTCTGTGCCTCAGTTTCCTCTCTTCTAAAATGGGGATAAGAAGAATAACTACCTTAGAATTATCATAAGGGTTAAATGAGTCATGCATTCATTTCTAGTTAAGAATAAGGAGTGAGACTCAGAGACTGTCCTGATACCCAACAAGGAGCAAGAGGCTGAGCAGGCTGGAGGCACAGGTCACTCCTCCTGCCATTCAGAGCCCACACCTCCTGCAGTAGGGTCTCAGAACAGGTCCACCAACCCCTTTTATGAGTAAGGAAACTGAAGTTCAAAAAGGACGCAGAGGCTCTCAGCTCTTCCCATAATGCTCACTCCTGTGGTGTCACTATCCGATGCTGGGTACACAGCCCCAGGGTCCCTGAGCTAGCCTACTTCTTCTCTGACCTTGTGGCATGCCCCTCTCAAAATCCCTGGTGATACTACCATTAACAAGTGTCACCCCAGGGAGCCTGGGCCAAGATCCTCTTTCACAATGCCTAATCCTCATAGAAGCTGGCAAAATCCACGTGCACTCTCTTGGTGGAGATAAATCTGCAAGAAGGCATCGAGCACTTGGCTCCTTCAAACAGTTACCAATGGCTGGCTCTTGGCCTCCTAGCAGGTGGAGCTCCTATCTCTGTAGCCCATCTGGCAAAGCAGGGGACACTCGAAGACCCAAAGTTACCTTCTCTGGGCCCCCATTTCACCCCTGCCTCCTGAGGCTGGTGAAGGCTGGTGATAGGAACCAGTCTAGCACTATTTAGTCTTGGACCAAGAGCAGTATCATCAGGACAGAAAGTCATGGCCTCTTTAGGCCTTAGTAAATCAAAATTGAAGGCTCGAGAATGAATCAGGTACAGATGTGTGAGACATAAGGGTCCCCATAGGTTCTGTATATAAAATTGTCATGGCTGGGCATGGGGACTCACACCTGTAATCCTAGCACTCTGGGAGGCCAAGACAGGTGGATTGCCTGTTCTCACAAGTTTGAGACCAGCCTGAGCCAGTGCGAGACCTTGTCTCTACAAATAGCTGGGCATTGTGTCAGGTACCTGTAGTCCTAGCTACTTGGGAGGCTGAGGCAAGAGGATCGCATGAGCCCAAGAGTTTGAGGTTGCTATGAGCTACGACACCATGGCACTCTACTGAGGGTGCCAATGTGAGACTTTGTCTCAAAAAAATAAACACATAAAGAAATAAAACTGTGGCTAGATTCCAAACTTCCTTGTAGCCAAAGTAAAAGGGGAAACTGGCTAGTCTGTAAGGGCTCTTTGAGCACTGCAGGGTTTTTTGATCCTTAGCATCTGGAAGGGCCAACCCAGGACTCCCATTTCTGTGTTGAATGGGATTCCCAGGTGAAAGGGATTTGAAATCGGAAAGTGCACCAAAAAAGTCGAGGAGGGCCACCACCTGGCACCTGGTAAACCCTACCAGGCCTCCTCATTCTCAGTGTGTCCATACTGGGTGCTGGAGTTTGCCTAGTCAGGAGGCAAGGTACAAGGGGGCATCTGATCTGGGGAGACTAACCGCAGTGAGGCTGGGCCCTAGCAGCCTGCAAGGTGAATGATGTTGTGTTCACAGGCTCCGTCCCACCTAAGGCAGGCCCACCAACTGGGCACAGCCTGGCCTAATTGGGCTGGCAGACGGGTCCCAACTCTCTTTAGCAGTGACTACAGTCCTGGCTTTGGTGGGTGAAATTCCAGCTTCTACACTTTTCAGCTGCAAGATTGTGGTAGCTAGTTAGCCTCTTTTACATTAGAGAGCAGATGGAGGGACTGACCAGGAGCCAGAAGTAGTGTGAACCTGCAAAGTGGATCCTGAGTTCCAGGTGATGGGAAGAGGGAAAACTTAGCCCATCTGTAAGTTGGGGACTGTGGTGTTTCTAATATTTATGACTCGCCTACAGTGTCTTGGCCCTTATCTAAGCCTTTACCAACATGGACTCATCCTCAGAACATCCTCAGAACACCTGTGTGAGGTGGGCAGTCACATAGCCTAGCTCCAGCACCCATGTCCTACCTCCACACACTGTGTTTCTGAACTCAGGAAATGGCTTCAACCCCCTCACCCCTGACAGACGGAGAAAGCCAGGCCTTAGGGACCATTAAGAGTTCTCTGGGTTTTTATCTGGCTCCAGACTCAATCACAACACCACGGATGATGTATTGGCCCCATTCTGCAGATGAAGAAAACTGAGCCCAGAGGAGTTCCACAGTTTCAAGGGAGTAGGCGGTGGAGCCAGCAGAGAGCTTGGGGCTAGAAACACTTATCTTGTTCCAGCCTCATCAGGCTGTAGGGGGATCACCCCAGCTTTATAGATGAAAAAGCCAAGACAGGTGAAATGATTTGCCCAGAGATCCCTCGATAAAGGTGGCAGAGCTGGGATTCCAAGCAGCCTCTCTGCCTCTGTCAGTTGTCCTTACTCTGTCTCTCACACACACAGACACAAAGACCCACATGTCCCATCCTGAGTTCCTGGGGCTGTGGCACCTTCTCCTTCCTCCTAGGTCTGCAGCCCACCAGGAGTGTCCAAGGGGGTGGCCACTGAAGGCACGTAAAGGGAAAGGTGAGGAGAGAGGCAACAGAGAGAAAGCACGTGTGGGCTGGGGGCCCTGTGCACCACCAGCCTGTGCCCGGGTATGTGCAGCCCCAGTTAAGGGCCTGAAAGCTGTTGCTTTTCACACATCAGCTGTGCTGGAGCAGAAGGCAGAGCAGAGCCTGCCCAGGGCAGGGTTTCAGCGTGAGATGGGTCTTCACACGCCCAAGCCCTGGGATGAAAACTGTGTGCCTGGTACAGCCGGAGGCAGGAGTGGGAGGCCACTGCCATTTGTCCCCTCCCACCTGCCACCCAGGGCCTTAGACTAACAAGCACCTTCCTCACCCTCCCTTCCAGGATGCCCCAGAAGGCACAAGAAGGCACCTCCTCTGCCTCTACTATGCACTGGCTACTTGGCAATCCGCACTGCAACCCCACAGTGGGTCTGGCTATTTGCATGTCACAGATGGGGAAATCCAAGCTCCGAGAGGTTAAAGAACCTAGTGCGTGAGTGGCCAAGCCAGGTCTATCTGCTGTGTTGTCTGTAACATCAATATGCTTGTTGGCCAGAGACCCCTTTCTACAAAAGAACATTCTGGGGGCCAGGTGCAGAGTTCAGAGAAGAGGACAAAGAGGAGCAGCCCCAGTTACTTGGGGTAACACCTAATAGCTATCTTGGGCTGGACCCAGAAATAGTTCCAACAATTACTCAATCACATGCTTAGTTTTTAAGAAATCTACATAGCATTTACCTACATGCCAGATCCTGGAGTAAGCAGTTCACAAAGATTACGTCCTTTAAAATACTCTTTTTAACAACTCTCTCATCCGCCACTTTATTGATGAGGAAACTGAGGCTCAGAGAGGTTAAGTAATTTGCCTGAGGTTGCTCAGCTAGCAAGCAGCTAAGCCAGGCCTGAGGCTCCGGAGTCTGTAATCCTGGCCCCTCCCCAAGCTCCACTTATCACCAGGCTCCATCCTCTCGTTCTCACACTAATTATTTTCCACTTGTCTACAATGAGCTGATTTTGCCATCTGCCACCAGCCCTGCTACTGACACCAGCCAACTCCCTGGGACTCAACTGTGGCCTTTCGTTTCCTGCTGGTCGTTCTGGGAGGGCGCCTGGGCACTCCTCCAGCCTCTCCTCCCTGTCCTCTCCTCCCAGGATGCAGGGGGTTTCCACCAAGACCTATCTGTCTTGGACTCCAATGGATGTTTCTAACAGTGGAAGGGGTCCCTCAGGCTCTAGCCAGGCCAGGTTTGGTTTCTGAAATCTTCTTTGGAGACGACTGATGTTCCTGAAACTCAGAGCAAGCCATGTCCCTCGCTCATTCAGATGCCCCAAGCAGAGGTAGCCTGGAGTGGCCCAGGTATGGGCTGTGCTGGCCTCTGTGATGGATGCAGCCTGGATCTCCCAGCGATCATGGCACACTAGGACAATCCCCTTACACGGTGCCAGGCTGTTTTTTCCTACCCGTCCACAGGAAGGCCACAGACAGGTGGGCAGGCACCCACCTCTAGTGTGAGACCTTTCCACACCACCCCCATGATCTTCTCATTCTCCTCATGCTCTAACACATTTTTGCCACCCTCTCCCCTGGACTTTTTCTCTCTCATAGGACTGAAGGGTGGTGGCCATCCAGTGAGCTGACTGAGACACTCTCCCCACAGCCCTAGAGTGGGACGGCACTGGGTTAGAGCCACAACTTCCAGTTGTCTGAGCCTTAGTTTCCTTGTCTGCAAAATGGAATAATGAAGATATTCATTGGGAACCAAGAGGAGTGAACGAAATAATGAACAGAAGGCACTCAGTGCACAGAAAGTATCATCCACTGCTACCGTTATGATTTATTAATCATCTCTCCCCCGTGTGCACAGAACCTTCTCATGGCACTGAGCGCCTGCCCCTATATGGCAGGGGTGCTAACTCTCTGTGATCTAAGTCAATCTGCCCAAACGGAAAGGTGTCCAGGCTGCCCCCCGCCAACTTGCCCTCACTCTGCCAACCTGAATAATCCCCAACCTGCCTTCTCGGGCATCTCTCAGGAGCCCTACCCATGCCCATGCCGAGGCTTTGCCTGCCCTGCCTCTTTAAATCCCCAAGAAATCAGTGAAAGGGGAATCACCACCCCGGAGAGAGCCTAGACCACAGAGTTCCCCTCAAGGCAACAGGGCTCTTCCGACACACCAAAGCCTGAGTGCTTACTGGGATGATTGCATCTGTCTGTCTACAGGTCTGAGTTTAAGGGTGTGCCATTGCTGGCTCCTTCCCAGCTTAAACTCAGGATGACCTGAGGGGCAGAAGCCCACTGTTGAAGCCCATCTGCCCCACCCTGATCCCCGCCCAGGCCTCCCATTCTCCTAGGAGCCAGTTGCTGGGGGCTCTTCCCCAAATGGCCCAGGCTGCCAGGCAGTTCATCAGCTCACAGCAGGAACCCCAGTGCTCTGGCTTCTCAGAGCTTCCACGAAAAGGAGACTCAGTCCCTGGTGCTGGCAACACCTCACAGAATTAGCACCTTCCACTTCATTAGGGGGCTCCTAATGAGGCTGTTAATGAGATGCTAAGTGGGCACACCTAGCCTCACACCTCCCCATCAGGCCCCCACCCCCACCCCAGCCATACCCTGGGCCACCATGGTCCTGCTGTACGTCCTCAGGCTGTGCGCTGCCCCTTGGGGCCTGGCCTGCTCAGTGTGTGCTGCTGGAAAGCTGTGTGTGTGGGGGGGTGCCTCCAGACTCTGAGAGGCTTCGTGGGCATCTATTGAGCTGTATGGCCATCTAGGACACAGGCCGGCCGCTCGGGTTATCAGGTTTCGCTTTAACCATTCCCTGGGCATCTCGGAAGCAAGCAGGGATCAAGTGACTAAGTAACTGAGCTCTTCCCCAGGGAGGAGGGCAACACAGCTCTAGTATGCAGGAAGGGCCAACACCCCCTCTCCCATGGAGACTGGAGCAGGAGGTGGCATCTACTGTCACCAAGGGCACCCAAGCTGGCCCAGTCCCCTCACTCTGTGGCCCTCCTCTCCTGTGCTCGATGAGGGTGGGGGGAGTCTCAGTGTTCTTCAGAGTAAATTTCTGGGAGCTCTCAGAGGCCACAGTGAGGGAGGTGGTCACAGCAGGAAGGCTTCCTGGGGCTTGTAGGCCATGTCAACCAGGGCAGCTTTTAGCAGTTTTATGTTTCAGGGTTCCTTATAACATGTATTGGAAAGAAATAGTTTCAATACTTAAAAATGTTTGCAAGCCACTGGACAGAATGAACTCTGAGGTCCATTCTGGCCTTGACTTTCGGAGTTTCACTTGCTGGACAGCCAAGGAGAGAGCCACACAAGTGCCCAAACTCATGTAAGCATCACACGTGTTTCCTCCCCTGCCTGGCCAGGAGGGCAAAGGAGGGCACAGAAAAAAGATACTGACCCAGGAGCTGAGAGACCAGGGCCTATGGCCTCATCTGTTATTCAGACCTCCATTCCCTCCCCCCACTTTGAACATGTAAAGTCCCTCCAGGAAGGGGTGGAGGCTCGGATGGCTCTTTGCTGCTGGGTGGAGGACAGGACTAGACCCAGCTTTGATCCTGGCGCTCTGATTTACTCAGATGTCCTCGGAGCTATGAACTTCCAGGCACTATGCAGGGGCCAGCCTCTTCCTGAGAGGGCAGTGATGGCAGTGCCTCCCTCAAGGGGCTGCTGGGAGGACACAGCAAGTTAAAAGTTGTAAAGTGCTACAGTGGCTCACACCCATAATCCTAGCACTTTGGGAGGCGGAGGTGGGTGGATTGCTTGAGCTCAGAAGTTTGAGACCAGCTTGAGCAAGAGCAAGATCCCGTCTCTACTAAAAATAGACCAAAAAAAAAGAAAAAGGAACAAAAACTAGCCGAGTGTTGTGGTAGGCACCAGTAGTCCCAGCTAGTGGGAGGCAAGAGGATCTCTTGCGCCCAAGAGTTTGAGGTCGCTGTCAGCTATGACACCAAAGCACTCTACCCACGGTAATAGAGTAAGACTGTCTCCAAAAAAAAAAAAGTTGTGAAGTGTTGAGAGCAGGCTCCAGTCCAGGGGAGGTGCTTGGTAACGTTAGCTACATGTATGCACAGTTTTAAATCAGTCCCCTTCTCAAAAGCATAGTACAGCTCCTAAATGATCTTTAAATAAAATTAAAACTCTCAATCATTAGCTATAAAGCTTACCACCCTTCCCCGCCCCGAGCACCCACACCTTCCACCCTGTCCCACCTACTCCCTGCTCCCATCTACATCTATGTGTTCCCAGCTGCTTAGCCACCAAGCATACTCGCACTCAGAACCCATGTATTTCCTCCGCTGCAGACTACCCGACCTGCTCTTCAGGGGTTTCTTTCCCACCAGGCCTCCAAGGCTGGCTCAGGCCCTGTCCTCAGCTGGAGCTGCCCTGAAGCCCCAGCCCTGGTTGAGCAGCTGTCAGTGTCCCACTTTTCTCGTGTGCCTGCCTCGCCTTCTCCATTACCCTGGAGGTTCAAAAGAAAGCCTTGGCTTCCACTTGCTCCTCTCCTGGCCTGTGGGGGATGGGCTGGGAGGCTCTTGGCAATAGGTAGACTAGAAATGGGGTTGAGACAAATAGGGGAGCAGAGACCTCTGTGATGGGGCAATCCCAAGGGCACCTAATAAGTGTCAGCCTTCTGCCTGCCAATACCTGACCAGGACCCGTGTGCCCACTCTGTCCTGGGCAGATAAGGGCCAGGAGACATCAGGGGCCCCACCTGCTAGACCTCTGACCCACGTATGGCATTATTTGCCTTCCCAGGGGACTCGGGAGCTTAAGGCTCCAGCCCTGTCACATTGTCACTTCTGTGGCCTCTGTTTCCAGGCCTGCTTCCTGGGTGTGGCAGGAGATGGAGCTGGGCTTCATGCTTGGCACAGCCCTGGTGTCCACAACTGTGACTGCACCCTCACAGCCCAAGCACCACTCTTCACACCACTTCACAAGGGCCTAGCAGGAAAGTGACAGGCATTTGGCAGGGCCTCGACCCAGTCAACCTGGGTGGTGCCCTTGTGCCCTTAACTATCTGCCCCTAGCAAGCTGACACAAAATCTGAGAGAGAGAGAGCAGCAGGGCCAGGTGCTGGGTGCTAATGGGACGCCCAGCTGGGGCCATCAAGCCAGACAAGGTCCTAGGGAGACTGGCTGAGACCGAGGCTCCTGCCAGGTGGAAAGTGGCACCTCATTTCTCCAGGACTTGGGAAAATGATGAGATGATGCTGCTTCCTCAGCAGCCTACCTCCCGCCCATCTCAGGAAGGCTCTGGAGTGGGGGTGGTGAGTAAGCAAGAGCTAGGGGACCTGGGGGGTCAGCCTGCGTCACAGCTCGTGCTGACTTCTCCACCCTCAGTGGCCGCTGGCTGCTATAAATACCACTCCTGTCTCTGGATGTTGCAGAAGGTGACCTAGAATCATGGGTTTTAAGGCCTCCTGGGTGCCCCCTCCCTGCCGGGCTAGAATATCCTTGAAGCCTGAGAACATCCCCAACCACAAGCAGGTCCCAAGGCCAGGAGATAGCACCCCAACACTGGGGGAGAAAACTGTGGCTTCCAAACCTGGAGCTGCCTATACCCAGTATTTCTACCATCTTCACTGGAAGGATTCTGAGTATACCATGTTCCAGTAGAGCAGAGCCCCAGTCCAGACATGGCACCCAGGGCCACTGGCTCAGCCTGAGACCTGCAGCTATCCATGCCCATCCAAGCCCCCACCCACTACAGACCCTGGCCTTGGGCTCTCTCTGGAGCCCAGCTTCGGAGTAAAGGAGCCAAACTCCCCTCCTTTCCCCCACTTTGTCAGTCTCAGGGTTTCTTTGTGACTCTTGGTTGAACCTGTTTTCCAAACTTGTCATCACTCTGAAGCCTCTCTAGAACACACTCTACTCTGACAGGGTCCAGATAAAACTGTTCAGCAGTTGCTTGGACAAGCCCTCGACGATTGCATTCTTCTATCTGGCCACAGCTTGAGTGAGCCCAGATAGGCCCAGGCTCAAAACCCAGGCTGGGCTGACCCAGGGGCACAGAACCTGGAGGTGGTCCCAGCCCAGCAGGTATAAGGATGGCAACATCCACAGGTGACCAGGTTTTGCTTCTAGGCCCCTGGCCTAGTTAAAGTTAGATTCATGCATGCAAATGTTCTCCATCCTTCCAACAAATAATCAGAATGCCTACTATGTGCCAGGGACTTGGAATATGGCAATAAAAACAAACATGGTGCCAGCCCTCATGGAGTCCAGGGAGAAAAAGACTTCAAGGTAATCCTCACATACAATGAAAACTCCCAAAATTGCGCCTGGAAGGGGAGGGAAGGAGTAGCTACCTGGAGACCTATGAGCTGGAGCCACCTCTGAAGAACTAGTCAGAGTGACTCGACCATGGGAGAGGGTGGTGGGGGCAACAGAGCATGAAGGACAACCCTCAGCAGGAGGGTGGATGCATGCAGATGACAGGGGACAAAGGACAGAGGTCCGTGCAGATGACGGGGACAGAGGACAGCCCAGCCAGCCAGCAGCAATGTGGAGGGCCAAGGCAGGCAGGTTAGCATGGCCAGCCCAGGTGAGAAGTGGAAAGTTCAGCCAGAGATTGAGCAGATGAAATGGTGACATACAGGGCAGGAAGTGAGGAGGAGAGTGCTGTTGAAGATGACCCCAGCTTTCTGGTCTGTGCAACTGGGTGGGCAGACAGTGTCCCTGATTCTAGGGGAATGCCTTGAGAACAAGGCCTGGGGAATCCACCCAACCCGAATAGCAATGTACACCACCACCCCCAAAGTCTCAGTTTAGCCCAGTCTTGACCTCAGGTAAGCTTGTGCATAGCAGGCCAGGGCCTCAGCCCTGCAGAGACCCATCCAAGGGCAGTCACTGGGCTCTTCCCACACAACTGAGAGTTCCTGATAACATACTTGGGGTTCAAGGAATTCATCCCCTGAACATTCAACTCCTTACTCCTCCCTGGCCACCCAGCTCTGACCATGAATAGAACATGTGAAGGGAATCTTAACTCAGATGGAGATCTCAGAACTAATGTAAACACTATGCAGGAAGGGGAATGGAGGGAGGATCTCTGCCTGTCACCCACCCAACCAGCCATTCATCCATCTACCCATCCATCCAACCAAACATCCATTCAATCTAACCATCTATCTACCCAACCACCCACCCACCCATCCATCCATCCATCTGTCCATCCGTCCACCCGACCATTCCCCTATCAATCCATCCATCCACCTATCCAACCAACCAACCATATATCCATCCATCTGGGCTCAGAAGCAAAGTTTCTGTCTGACTTTCTCCTATCTTACTGTCTGTGTCTCTCCCCCCTCCTTCTCAAGGCAATCCAGAGAACCTAAAATTCTTGATCAGAACAGGTCATAGAAACTAGAACCCTTCTGCCCCAATGCCAGCCATAAAACCTAAAAATGTTATTCTAACCTTCCTCCACCCTTCTGTGTAAGAGCTGGCTGTAAAGAAATTCTCTGACCTACCTCATTTAATAGGTGGTTATAAGACCAACCCCCATTTGAGAGAGGGCCCTGCCCAACACGCAGCTGGGAAGACTACTGCACAGAGAGGCCAAGAAGAATCTGCACAGATGGGTCTTGCTGGTCATTATCTTTTTGTCCAATCACATTTCTATATGGCTATCCCTTCTTCATTGAATCTGCACACAAAAATGGAAATTCTCTTTGGGTCTTTGAAGGCCCCTGTGTCACATAAAACTCTGGCTAAATAAATTTGCTATGTTTTTACCTCGTTAATCTATCTTTTGTTACAGGAGCATCAGCCGTGACCCTTACCATAGGAACGAAAGTGATCACTCCTTACAATCTATCCATCCAACTATCTATCCACTCATCCATCTACTACCCTTCCAACATCTACCCACCCATTCATCCATCCATCTATCTATCTATCCATCCATCCACTCACCCACACACCATTCCCAGTCATTCCACACAGCTCATCACACTTTCCCTCTTTTGCTCCTCTGCCACCCCTGCAGGACCTGGCCTCTGCCTGCCCTCACTCCTCCCATGCCAAGACCTCTCTTGGGACCTGCCTGCCCAATCTTGAGTACCCCAAGTCCCTCTTCATCACATGACTATTTTGTTTTCTTCTCAGCACTTTTGCCATCTGAAGTTCTCTTTTCACCATCTGCCTCCCCCAACACCAGGGTGTGGCTCCTCAGAGCAGAGCATCATCTGCTTTCTTCCCTCTGTGTACCCTGCACTCAGCAAAAGTCCTAGCAGGTTGCAGGAGCTCACCAAGTCCCCACTGCCTGAAGGAGGAACCATCTCTGAGCATGGCCTGAGGGACAGAGACAGGAGGATGTAGGAGCCCCATGCAGGGCTGAGCCCAGGACCCAGGGCTCCTGACATCTAGTCCTGGGCTCTTTCCACACCTTCCGCTGGCCCTACACCCGGCTCCAAAGCCAGATCCTGAACTGCCCACATACATGGCTTCACTGGTACCAGCACCCACACCGTGGGCAAAGCAGGGAAGAAACCGGCATCTTCATTCTACTGATGAGGCAACTGTGGCGGGAAGGGGATATGGGTGATTTGCCTCTGGTAGCACAGGGAGCAAGTCTGGCTGCCCAAAGACCTCCCCAGTACCAACAAGCCCCGCTCTGCTGCATCTCCCAGTGGCATATCCCCCGGCCACCCTGTGTGTCTCAGTAGGTGTGACTGTGGCATCTGCCTCTGCCCAGTGTCCTGTGGGAAGAAAAGCTCCTCTGGGGAAGAGCACTGAGGGCTGTGGTCTCAGGATACAGCTGGGGGACATGAGCCCTCTACAACTGACAGGGCCTGAGCCTGGGACTGAGAGGTACGGAGTGGGCCTTGGCTAAGTACCCTGTGGCCTGGCTGTGGGTGAGAAGAGAAAGGGCCTAGGGAATGACTTCCTCTCTTAGAGCCTCAGTGTCTTCATCTGGAAGATGAGGGGGTTGACCAAAGGATCTCCAGTGTCCCTAGGAAACTGCCCTGGCCCTGCAAGGCTCAATTTCTAAGGGTCTTCAGATTCTGGCTCAGAAATACTATCACACAGAAGACTCAGAGCCTTAAGGTCCTGTTGTCTTTTTTTTTTTATTCTTTTTGAGAATGAGGAAGGCATTGTGTTTTATAGCCACTATTTTATTTAATCCACAAAATAACTCTATCCATTTATTCAACTATCAATTTTTGTTTTTGTTTGTTTTGGGCTGGGGCCGGGTTTGAACCCACCACTTCTGGTATATGGGGCTGACGCCCTACTCCTTGAGCCACAGGCGCCACCCCTGTTGTCTTTCTTGCCCACTTTCTTCTGGACCTCAACATGGCCCTGGAGAGTTGATGGGCCAGGAATGGACCCTACCATAGCCCAGTGTTAAGTTTAAGACCTCACCATCCCTGCCTCCCTCTCATGTGACCTCGTGCAGGCTCAGTCCTCTCCACAAAACAGAGAAATGAACAGTCAAGTGAGAGGATTCATTCTCTGGATCCTCATTTTTTCTCCCTCCCTGTGACCCTGGACTGTGCTCTGCCAACTTCCTAGGAATGTGAGAACAAACAAGATATACCAGAGGCTTCCTAGAGGAAAGCACTATAAAAAGCCTCAGCAATATTACTTCCCTCTAAGCGGAGCCTTGGGCTTCTGCATACATACACCCACCACGTGGGGGCTCATCCAGATTCGGATTCGGGTTTCTCCCCTCCTGCTGGCTCACAGCTGCACAATCCGGAGGAGACCAGGAAGGGAGCAGGTGTGGAAAGGTGCCTTTGCCTCAGCATCTTCCCTATCCAAAGGCGGAGGGTGAGGAAGGGGCAATGAGGGTGTGGCGGGGCTGGGCCTGGCCTCCTCTCAGCCCTCCTGGGGGTTGCAGGATGCATGACATCACGTCTGGGAAGTGCTCAGAGTGCCTCAGAGAGAAAAGGCCAGAGGGATGAGGTGGGATTAATTCCGTGTTAATGTGATTATTTATTAGCACTTTTGTTTACTGTAGGGGCGGGAAGGGGGGTGCAGGGGAACACATGGGGCATGGGGTCAGAGGGTCCAGGCCGGAAACTGGGCCTGGCCACTTAGTAAGTGTGGGCACACAGCAGCCCCTTTGAACCCCAATTCCAGTTAAAAAGGTATAGATAACATCTGACCGATGCTAGTGAAGGTACAACACAAATCAGCTTTCCTAACCTGTAAGTGAGGACAGCAAGAACCCCAGCTTTAAGGTAAGGAGCAGGGTGGGCACCTGGCCAGGGGTTGAATGTGAGCAGGACAGAGTGGGTATGGTTATTGCTGCTGGAGTTGCAGAGAGGTTCAGGGTCAGAGGCCTGAGGATGGGCTGTTTGCAGGGCTGCCCAGGCTGACAGACTGTCTGGGTATGTCCCAGGTGGGTACCCTGGGTCACCTCTCCCTTACCCCCATCCCTGAAGCAGCAAGAGAAGGGGTGGTGTAGGACCAGGTGGCCACTACGACTTAAAACAAGCCTCAGGAGACCAGAACTCTCCTTCCTCCATGTCTATCCTGCTTCCTAGCTAAGAGCAGGTAATGGGGGTACCTGGGCTCCCCACAGCCAGGCTACTTTGACATCTCCAGTAATGGCCGGGCTCCCCCAAGGGCTGCCAGTGTGATAAGGCAACCTCCTGTAGCTGTGCCCACCTGAGAAGGCTGTTCCTAACCCCCAGCAGGATGTTCTCCCAGCTGTCCTGTTTACTGAGCTCTTTGCCCACAGAGGGCAAAGCATAACCTCTTGGTGACAGCCTGCCCATCCTTGCGGCTTGCATGACAAGTACCAAGTGACAGAGAGACCACAGGTAACAGCAGTGGGTTTGCTAAAGGCAGCCCAGGATGGAAATTCCAAGACAGTGCGCTCCGATCTGCTCTCCTCCTCCCAGGATGGGGGCTATTGGGGAAGGATGGCCCCGGGCAGGACTGCAAAGAAGGCGCACCCAGCTCCCTGCAGGCCCCTCCTTTGGGAGAGAAAGGGATCCCTCTTCTCTGGAATGCCAGATGCATCCTACCTAATCTGTTCCCCTCATCTGTCCTATCATCCCAGGACCAGAGCCATGGCTATTGGCAGTGGGTGACTGCCAGTGAGAGGCTACTGAAGGCCACATCCTTAGGAGGGAGGGTGCAGAGTGGGCAGGTCCAGGGTTTTTGCCTCCAGGGAAGGCCCATAAGCTGGAGAAGCCCAAGTTCAAGCTCCTGGTGCTGAATCATCTGAAAGGGGGTGAAAGGAAGGGCAGGGCAGAGATTGGCTGAATCAGGCAGGCTCTCCTCACTATAAGGGTGAAGGCCCGCAGACTGGCTGCTCCAGGGAAGAAAGGAGCAGATGTGTCTGCACTGGCCCCTGCCTGGCTTCTGTCATGTGCTCCTCTGTCCCTTACCACACAAAGGTCCCATTGATGCCTCCCCTCACCCCACGCCCTGGGGCACTGCCCCAAACAGGAGGGCTCTGGGGCCTCTCTCGCTCCTCACTGACAGTCTAGCTGCTGCTGCCCTGGCACGCCAGGCACGCCGGGCCTGGGCATTGCAAAGTCACGTGCTCTGTGCAGGCGAGGCCAGGCGCTGCAGAGACAGCATCAGGGCAGGGTTATACTGTGTCTTTGCGTCTCTGGCATCCCATGTGGTGCTCATGGGAAGTATGGGCCTGCAGAGAAGCAGGAGCCCAGAGATAGTGGGCTCCTGCTGCCACCTTCGCCCAGCCCCACCCACCTCCCCCAGGGGGCTAATCCTTGGGCAAACAATTGGACAGGTGCGAGTGGCACAGGCAAATGCAGGGCTGGAAAGAGCAAACACAGAGCATCTCCCCTCTGCCAGGCCCACTGCCCTACAAGTGGGTGCCCAGCAGCCCTGCTTACAGCTACCACTGGTACCCCCAGCACCTCAATATTTGGAGGGTCTCCCAGGGAGAATGACTTGGCCCTCTCTCTGCTGGGAGGGAGTGGAGGCAGCAACAGGGAAGAATAAGCAGGGCTTGAGTCCAGCAACAATCAGGCTGTCTTGGGCCTGGAGTCTTTGCCGAGCCACATCATGGCTGGGTGGCTTTGAGCAAGTCATAAGACCTTGGGGTTAGTGATGCCCACCAAGCATGGCCTTTGTGAAGGTTAGATGGCATGAGGCCTGTGTGGGAATACCAAGCCCAAGGCTCGGCACAGGCAAGGGTCGACACATGTGTGTGCCCAATCTGTTCCGCCCATGCTGTGGGGTCAAGCCAGGGCAAGTCACGGAATAAGGGACAGTGCTGTGAAGTCCTGGGGCACACTCAGCCCCCCGAGGAAGTGGGGCCAACACCAGACTTCTGGCCTGTGGTTGCAGGGACACTCAGGAGGAAGGGAGAGTCCTATTCTACTCCACCAGCAATGGGCCATCCGTTGGCCCCAGGCTCAGAGCAGAATTTCCCTCAGCTGAGAACACCTGTGTCCCCATGCCTTCCCATGTGGGGCTTCAAGCTTCAGGCTGGCCCCATCCATGAGCAGCCAGAGGAGCCGCAGCCTTCTCCTGAGAGTGCACACACATCCCGATGAGGCCTGCTGCCTTTCTCTGCTCTCTGTGTGCCATGCCAAGTGGGCTCTCTATGCCTCATGCCTTTGCATGGGCTGTTCTCTTTGCCCAGAAGGCTTTTTCTTTTCTTTTCTTTCTTTCTTTTTTTATTTTTTTTATAGAGATAGAGTCTCACTTTATCGCCCTCGGTAGAGTGCTGTAGTGTCACAGCTCACAGCAACCTCCAACTCCTGGAGCTTAGGTGATTCTCTTGCCTCAGCCTCCCGAGTAGCTGGGACTACAGGCATCCGCCACAATGCTCGGCTATTTTTTTATTGCAGTTTGGCCGGGCCTGGGTTTGAACCTGCCACCCTCGGTATATGGGGCTAGCGCCCTACCCACTGAGCCACAGGCACCGCCCCAGAAGGCTTTTTCTAATCTTGCTGTCCTGGAAACTCCTCGGTGCTCAAAGGCTTAGCCTAAATACTGCCTCCTCCATGCAGCTTCCAGGGCCTGCCAACCCCCGTGGCTGACTTCATCAGTGCCTGCTCCATGCCAGGTTCCCCACTGGGCTGGGCACTCTTGGAGGGCTGGGTCATACTGTGTCTCTGCGTCCCTAGCATCCAACACAGCACCTGGTGCCTAGCAGCTGCTCAAGAAATGTCAAACAAGGCCCCTCGCCCAGCCCCTCTCAGATCTTGCTGACAGCACATTTGGCCAAAGAGACTAAGAGATGGAGTGTGGGAGGCAGGGCAAGACTGACTGAGCATCCCTGATGAAGCAGGTGGGGCCATGAGGCTCCTCTCCTTTGGAAACTTCCATGCTACACGCACCAAGCTTCACCCACAATCAGAGGTGGCTCTGGAGGCTTGCAGGCTGCCTCCCCATCTCCAAAAGCAGAAACCAAAGTTAGCAGGGGGGTGAGCAAAGGGAAGAGAAGTGCACCGGAACTGCAGAGAGAAGGCAGTTGTGGCTGCCATCTGCTGTGAGCAAGATGTTTGGAGAACATGCGCTCCTCATTCTGAGGTCTCTCAGCCAACTCACGGAGGGCTGGGCCGCCCCTCTGCAGATGGGAGCTGGCAGCTCAGCCGAGCCCACAGAGGCTCCACAAGAAACGTGCCAGGGCCTCCTCCTGCCCGCTCAGACCCTCTGGCTGCCCCTATCTGACCTTCTGATTCTTGAGCAGACCAGGGGCCAGGATGCCAGTGCAGGACTCGACACATGCTGCCTCTTCCAAGGAGCCTCCCACAGGCTCTGGGGAGTCAACTCCAAAATGATGATGAAGATGTAACTTAAGCATAAGGACAATGAAAGCAATATACCAGCTAACGCTTACGGAGAGTCTGACTTCCTGTTAGAAGGCCCTGACCTGGGAACTTCTAACCAATTTCTCACTTCGCCCTATCATTCCTGAGGGAGGTGGAAATGGAGGGTCTAAAAAGGGGCCCCAGCCCAACCTCTCACTGCAGAAGGCAGGACCCATCAGGAGAAGGTCCTGGGGCCTTTTTTTGTTCTCTAAGGCTGGGTGCATATGGAAGAGCAGACCATCCCCATGGATGGAACCTCTCTCTGGGCCACTGAGTCACACATGTTCATTTGAGGGAGGAAGGTGAGAGCCAAGGATTCGGAGCCCTGCCTCAGGCTACACTGAGGCCAGCAGCAGGCTTGTAGCAAACCCTGGATCCCTGTCCTATAGCCCAGACCCTCTTTGGCCTCCTGTCCTTGGCAGCCACACAGCCAAAGACAGCTGCCCTTGGAAGGCTGAGGTGGTACTGGACCTGCCTTGAGAGCCCATCTCAGTTTGGGCCAGGCCTTCCCTTACCCTGCCTACACTTGCCACCGGTTCAGCTTCCATTCTCTTGGCCTTAGCAGCGGGCTCAGCTGAGAGGCGGGTGGGCTGGCCCTGCCCTCTTGGATCAGGAGGCAGGGCAGAGCTGGGCTTACTGGCCATATTCCTTCTTGGGCCACCCTGCCCTGAGCCTACTCACAGAGGAATAAGCACGACCAGTGGGTCAGAGACACTAGAGGCTGCCCCATGGCACCCGGCCAGCAGCAACTGCTGTATTTCTCACCAGGCCAGGCTGGCAAGCACAGGGCTGAGAAATCTGCTCAGACTGAACCACAGCTGGGTCCTAAATGTCCCCCTATTCTCTTAGCCCTGGCAGCTGGACCCCCAGAGGCCGCCATCCCAGAGAGGTCAGGGAGTGACCTGCCCACCATTGGCACCAGGAAGATGGAGACCCTGCAGCAGACCACCCAAAACTGTCCCTCCCATTCTACCCCTTTCCACAGCTCACCCCCGCAGCTCTGCTGCCACCGCCCCCACAGGCCTGCTGCAAGCCGCACACCATGGCTCTGTCTGCTCATCTTCCCCCAGCCCCCCACACACGGTAATTGCAACACCTCCACCCCTCCACCCCTCCGCCAGCGCCTGCCACTGCCTGCTCTCTGCTCTGCTGTGGGGGCTCCAGGAGTATCTTCCTAAGAGGGGGGCCATTAGTGTTCCCTTTTCTCCAAAGGTCTTTGGCCCCTGGCTGGGTCACTATGCTAACCCCACTTCCTGCTTCTCGGCAGTCTCCACCAGGTCACCCTGTGAAGTGTTTCTCAACCTGGAGGGACTGAAGGCCCCCCTATTCTCTTGCTTCCTCTGACAGGGGAAAGTGAGGGAAGGCATCTGGCCCCTGGGGAGGCTTTCAGGGAGCAGCCTCCTCCTCACTGCTCCTCCTGCCTGGGCAGTGGGATTGTGAGCTTGATGGGCAGCTGGGCCTCAGTCAGCCCAGGGATGGGGACCCTGCCACAGCTTCCAGGGGCCAGTCTCCATGAGCCTCTCTGTCACTATCCAGATACCTTCACAAAGAGCTTCTACCTCCGTAGAGGCACAGCCAGGCCGAGGGTGAGTCAGCCAGGGAAATCCCAACACTGGCGCCCACCGCTGGTGACGGTTCTGCTGACACCTACGGAATGGGGTGCCCAGCCCCTCCCGCAGAGGGTGAGAGGAACACCCGGCTCCCCACCCTCATTTCCTGCTCCCTGAGAGGGAGCCTCATGAGTGGGGGTGGAGGAGCCATGGTGTGGATGAGCCCAGCACACAGCTGCCCTGTTTGGGCCTCTTGTCCCTTGCCCTTAGCACATCAGTAAGCGAGGAGGAAGGAGAACAGTCACCATGGTCCCTGTTTGCCCCGTCTCCCTCCAAGGCAAGGCTCCTGTTCTGCTGAACCCAGCACCTCCCATATGCTGCCCTGAACCCCAAGAAGGGAAGGATGGAGCAAGGACCCAGGCTCGGGCCTAGGCCAGGAGGAGGGGTGAGGAGGTGAAAACAGAAAGACAGGCAGGAGCCTCCTCTCAGCAGGACATCCTGTCCCAGGAGAACCACCCTGGCCAGGTCCCTACAAACCGGCCAGACCAGTTGGCTGGGGGGGGTGGGGGGGGGCTCCAAGACCAGGGCAGGAAAGCAGACCTCCGCCCAGGGCTCCTGGACCAGCCTATTGGTTGCACTCAACAGGCACTTAAGAAGGAACTTCTGGGGACATGAACACGAAATGCCAAGCCCCATCTCCAGGAGCTCACAGAGCAGAGTAATGAGGAAACCCAGGTGGGCTGGTGAGTGCAGAATTATAGGGCAAAGCCACTGCTCAACCCAGGCGGACAGAGAAAGCTTCCTGGATGGGCTGGTGGCTAAACGGGAAGAGGGGTTCAGCCAGTCTGCTACCCTCCACTTCCCCCTCCTCCTGTCCCATACACAAAAACTGCCCAAATGCCTTGTGCAGGGCCAGACTCCTGCCAGCAGAGCCCTGCCTCCCCTCTGCTGCCCTCGCAGGCCTCTGTTGGCACTGGCTTAGTTGTTTCCAGCCTGCCTCTGGGGTGCTGGCAAAGGTAGTCTCTACAGCAGTTGTTCTCAACCTTCCTAATGCCACGATGTATTTTCATTGTTACAAAGGGGTCGTGACCTACAGGTTGAGAACCACTGCACTACAGCTCCCTGGGCCAGAAAAAACACACTTGAGAATGCAGAGAGGTCATGGGCCTGCTTCCCTGGCACTATGGGTGGGCACACATGCTTGGTGTTCCCAGGCAGAGCTCATGTTCAGGTCTCTCCAGCCAGGTGAAGCCCAGACAGGGCCTCCCCTTTCCACCATTCGTCCTGAAGACCAGATCTCTTGTACTTCCCAGGCAGTGAAATAGGTAGTGGGAGACATCCAGAAACCTGTCCATTACTTTGAAAGAAGACCAGAAACATGTGACCACACAAATCCCATGGGTTTGCTTAAATGTCTTTAGAACAAATGGCTTGAACGGATTTCTCCCACCCTCCCTCCATTCCCACTGAGCCACTCAATGGAAAACAGCAGCCTCAAAGGGCCACAGACTCAGGGCTGCGGGAGGTTGATGGAAATGGGGTATCAGACACAAAGCCCGGCAGGGGACACTTGGATAAAGGCAGCTTTGGCCAGGAGAGGATGAAAGACAGACAGCTGACCACGGGCAGCCAGGACATAGGCACAGAGGATTTGCCAGTATCAGGTCCAGGCACCTGCATTCCTCTGCTTTGGGTGGCAGATCACTCTCGTGTCCCAAAACCACCGGTCTCCCTGGTGGTGGAGGTAGTTATGGGGACAGTATTGCCTTTGCTCAAGCCCTTGCCTGCAGGGCCCTACCCTGAACAGCCACATACGCACAAACTCTCCCTAGAGAGCCTGGAATAGACAGGTGAGGTCTTCTTGGGCAGCAAAAATTGCTTCAAAAAATCAAGCAGGATAGGGGCAGTGAAGGTACGTGACTCCCCAGATCAGAGCTGGAAGGGCCCAGGGAAAGAGTTCAAGCCACCCTGAATCCCCAGTCTTACAGATGAGGACCCTAAGCTCAGAGAAGTATGCCGACATGGCAAGGTAACACAGCTTTGGGTCTTTGCCCTGCCCTTGGTTGTATTCCAAGCCTTGTTCATGTAACCATTACTTCCTGAGCACATCCTATGTGCCTAGACTCTGGAATTTAGGTTTAGTCACCTAGGAGACACCCTGGTTAAAAACTAAACTCTGTCCCAGAGGCTTGAAATCTGGGGGACTTCCTGCATCTCAGCTAACGCTTCCTTACTCTTCTCTTATGTAAAATAGAGAAGACTGAAAGTGGAGAGGAAGTAAAAAAAGCAAGAGAAACAGAGGGAAGGACTGGGAAGCACCAGACACAGACTGGAGGTGAGGGGGAGGATGATGAAGGCCACTCCAGTGGGGGCAGTTGGAAAGAACCCAGTCTTGAGAGTCTGGGCTGCCCGTGGCTGGGGTGGCCTCACGACTCACACTTTGTCCAGGCAAGGACCCGGGACAAGATATGTTTGTCTATGCCGACCTTTTTCTTCTAATCACAAAATGCATATTCTCTGTAGAAAACAGAAAGCACCCATGATCCCTCCAGGAAAACGATACACTGTCAACATGCTTCTAGTCTTTTTTCTCCATCCAAATAAGGAATCATCCATACCTATTTTTGTCACTGAACTACAAAAGGTGAACATTCCTCTTCATTCAGTGTTTTTCTACCACCATCTTTATTGCAGAGTCCATGTACTATTAATAGGTACTTGTGAGTTGATCCACCCAACTCCCTACTGATGAAGTTTGGATGTGCCCCTCTTCTCACTGGGAGACAACCCCTGCAGCTGGGTCCAAGGCTCTGGGGTCCAGGTCATGCCTAAGCCTGGGGCTCCTGACCCCCTGGACCTACCTTCTTACCTGGCAGAGGCAAAAGGCTTTATGCACAAGGCGGGGGATGTGCTGGGTGTGGGGGTTCTACCCTTCTCCACAGCTATCAGGTGGTCAGTGACGCCCAGTGACACCAACTTGAATGGGCACGTATTTGGTGGATAAATGCAGATTCCCAAGGAGCCTGCCTAGCAATTCTAAACCAGAAAGTCCAAGATGGGGCTCAGGAACCTATATTTTTAGCAAGTTCCACCATGGCCAGCCCCAGAAGATTCTGAGGCTGGAGTTAACCCATCTGTGTTCAGGGAAACCCTGCTCTGAAGGATGAATCCCAGCCCATGCTTTTTTTTTTTTTTTTTAATTTGGCCGGGGCTGGGTTTGAACCCGCCACCTCCGGCATATGGGACCGGCGCCCGTACCCGCTGAGCCACAGGCGCCGCCCCCAGCCCATGCTTTTACCTCAGTGTGGGAAGCAGAACTCCCAGAGCTGGTAATGCCACAGATTCCTGGGCTCCACTTCCAGCAACTCTGATTGGGGTAGGGATGAAAGGGTACTGATACTCCACATTTCTAACCTGTTTCCACGTGATGCTCTTGCCTCCTAGGCCACACTCAGAAGCACTGAACAAAACCCACGTGAGTGCCTGCGCCCCTATGAGGCAGGTAAAGGGCATTTTTGGCCTGGATGTATAATCACAGAGAGCACACTCGCTGCTCGAGTTCCATGACCAGCAATGGCAGCACTCGTTAGAAATGAAGATCTGGGGCACCATCCCACCTGAACTGGAACCTGCATTCATAAGCTGCCCAGGTGATGTGTGTTTCTTACCCATCAAAGAAGCAGTCTGCTGAGTCCGTGACAAGTAAGCATCATCCCCATCCTCCTCCTAACACTCCCCACAGGAGGATTATTCCCCGGATTTTGCAGGTGGAAACTACTGCTGGGAGGTTAAATGACCCAGTTAAGGACTCACAACCACCAGCAGTGGTGCAGCGGGAGCCAAAAGAGGAAGCCAGATGTCTGGCAGTGGACTCACCCCCACATCACAACATCCCCTGCGGTTTCCTCTTCCATCCCACCACCTCTCCACAAGGTGGGCTCATGCTCCCCATTTCACAGACCAGAGTGCAAAGACCAGGGAAATCAAATCAACTGCTCTGAATTCTCCCTGGGGAGCAAGGGAGCCGGAGTCTATCCCACTGGCTGCCTCTGCATGTGCTCACTCCCTCCCAGCCCACTCTGTCTGCAGCACCAAGCCAGAACACAGGGCCGGGTTGGGGGTCCCACCTCCAAAGCCTGCAGGCTCTGCAGACACAGTTGGAGGCAGGAAGTGGGAACTGGGCCGGAGGGACCAGGAGCTCAGTTTGGTTTGAGGACATTCTTTCTTCACAGCCAGACTGTTCTGTGTGCCTTTTGAAAGGAGGCAGAGAATAGCTGTGCTCAGCCCAACAAGGCCGGCCTCTTTCAACCTTCCAGTTGCTGCCATTTCCAATTACAACTTCAGAGGCTCCTATAATTTATACATCCCAGGATGCACCACTCTAACTGCTTTATGGTGGGAGTTCATTACACTATTAAGGTGAAACTTGTATAAAGTACTGAGCAGCTGGCAGGCTGGGCCTTGGCTTAGTTACTGTTACTGGAAGCCTGCTGAATAGGGTTCACCTGGGGAAGGGAGTGGTCAGGCTCTCTAAAGGGGCCAAGAAATGGAGAAGGTGACTGCTGAGGTGCCCTGAGCCCTCTATTAGCCTGGTTTTTAAGCTGTATGGTATAGTGGGCAGGCAGCGGGGAGAACAGTATGGAATGGCTCAGCAGTGCTGGCAGAGGGTATGTGAGCCTGAACAGCTTCTAGGTGTGGTCAGAGGAGGGCAGGGCTGGGAAGTGGGAGGATCAAGGTGGCCGTGGAAGACTGACCCACATGGTGAATGGCAGGAAGTTGGTCTTCTCAGCAAGAGGATGGCTAAAGGCAGCCTTCCTTTTGTAAAAGCCTTTTCTTCCCATGGCTCACAGGAGCCCCAAACCCAAGGCGAGATAGAATAAAAAAGGATACCCTGAGAGCAGAGGCCAGACAGATGGGGACCCAAGTCCCAACTGCAAACACGTGGCCTCTAGAAGATGCCCTCAATTCCTCAAAGAAGCTGAGGTCTCCACCTGTACCTCTACCGTGAAGCACAAGTGTCCCCTGCACCTACTCCGCGGGACTGTCCAGGGCATGGGGGTGGGGGAGGAGTGAGTGTCTCTGAAAGAGAAACTGTCATTGTTCTTTGCATCAAACATGTTCCTACACATGCAGCACTGTCTGGCAGAGAGGAGTCCCTAGGAAGTGTTTGTCACTGCTGCTGGGATTTGTCTGGATAGAGTAGGAACGTCTGTTTACAGGTCAGTCACTAACTAGGAACTCCCTGAAAAAGAGGTGCTAACTATTCTATCATTCCCACTTCTGAGCACAAGGTTTAGTGTGTGTTAGGGCTTGACAAACGCCCTTCAGTGAATGGGTACAAGTGGCAAAACTATTTTCTGGCCCTAGTCCCAGGAAAGGTGTCAGAGGAAGACCAAGTTCTTTTCAAAGTATGAAACTGTAACACCCTCTTGAGAAAAATTCCTTGAGTTCCTGGGAGGAAGGAAACTCCAGATGCAGCCGGTGCTCTGGCTTCTAGGAACACTGAGATTGACTCTGGCCTGCTCCTTCTCGTCCTAGACCCCAAGAGGGCTGCAGGCCCAGCTGGGCTCACCATCTCCCATCTCCAGGCAATGATAGGCTACCCAGACCCATGGGCTCCCCTTGCCAGAAAGAATGCAATGAAACTGCATCTGTCCGTCTGTCAAGGCTGACAGTGTCACTGAACGTGAGGCCAAGTTGTGACACTCGATTCTCAGGGTCCACAGCCTGACGAAGAGCCTGAGGGTAGCTAGAGAAGCTGAGGGAATTTGCACCAGGAAGGTAAGCCTCCGAGGAAGAAACTGCCTCCCTCTAAAGGCCTGAGGAGAAGAAAAGTTAGACAGAAAAAAAAGAAAAAAAAAAGGCAGCCAGATAGAAGACATGCCAAAAGGAAGGAAACTGTAATAGGAGAGGAACCAAAGGAAGCAGGGGACTGAGGGGCTGGGAGGCCAGCCTCAGAAAGGGCGGGGGCAGGCACAGGGCGGGATGCCAGAGGGTGCCAGCTTTGAGAAGTGGTCCAGACACCACAGGGGAGGAAGACCAAGGGGCCAGCCTGCATCGCAGGAGTGCTGCAGGGTTGCCTGGCTGCAGAGGGGCCATGGCACTGGGAAGGGGGAGTCCTATCAGCCCCCGTGCACATGCCTGAGCCTGCAGAGAACAATCAAGAGAAATAATCATGATAATAATAGCAGTTACATTTATTTTTTATTTTATTTATTTTTTTTTTTGTAGAGACAGGGTTTCACTTTATTGCCCTCGGTAGAGTGCCGTGGCATCACACAGCTCACAGCAACCTCCAACTCCTGGGCTTAGGCAATTCTCCTGCCTCAGCCTCCCGAGTAGCTGGGACTACAGGCGCCCATCACAACGCCCGGCTATTTTTTTTGTTGTTGCAGTTTGGCCGGGGCTGGGTTTGAACCCGCCACCCTCGGCATATGGGGCCAGGGCCCTACTCACTGAGCCACAGGCGCTGCCCAGCAGTTACATTTATTAAGTATCTGTGTTGTTCTTGGCACTGGGCAAAACTTCCTGTGTAGTGTCTCATTTGATCCCAATGTGCTATGTTCCAGTAGAATCCCCCATTTGAGAGATGAGGAAACTAAGGCTTGGAGAGGTTAAGTGATTTGCCCAAATAGCAGGAAATTCAAAAGAAGCTCCATCTTTATGCTAAAGCCCATGTTTGGGGGCCTATGCTATGCTGAATTTAAAGAGAGAGAGAGAAAATGAATCAGAAGTGGATAATCTGGGACAGCAGGCAGACTTGAGTGGGTGAAGTGGGCGGTGCTAACTGGGAGGCAGGGCATGGGGGGTTACTGGTCCCTGCAGCTGAGACTGGCCAGGATAGTCCCCTCCACCACTGGGCCCAGAGCTGTCCAGTGAGTCAGAAGCCTTTCCCAAAACTGCAACGGGGCAGCTGTCCCAGGGCACTGGAGGAGCTTAGATGAAGTGGGAGTTGGCTAAAGGGCGTGCCAGGGGAGCCTGATGTAATCCAGCCTGCAGAAGGCGGAAACTTGGGAAGTGAAACAAACCATCGCCCAACAGCAGCCGGGCCACAGATTTCCAGAGAGCGATGGCTGGCATGCCTCGCCTCACCCATAAGCCAAAGGCTCTGCCCTTCCCTTCAGAGCCCAAAGGGTGCCCTGGCAGCACATGTCTTCTGCCCCAGCCCCAGTGCAGCATTGGAACACACTTGGAGTAAAGCTGATGAGAAAGCAGAGGACTCACAGCCAACGCCCCGGGAGCCCTGCCACTGAGAAGCTGGCGGTCTCACTGCTTTCTGGAATAGACACAGGGCTCACCTCCTCACAAGGCTTTCCGCATGTTTTGAGGGGTGAGGGGAGGTCCAGGCGGCTGCTTGGCAAACTGTCCTGCTTCCTCCCCAAATCAAGCCTGAATCGACCTAGTTAGGCTGTGTGTGGGAGATGAGGGGGAAACAGGGCCTAGAACCCCTGGTGGCCCCTATACTTCCACACAACCTAGGGACCCAGTGTGGGAGGGATTGGCACTGTTTAGCCAAGCAAGACAGCAGTCCCGTGGCCACACAGTCCCCTCCAATAAGTTCCTGGCAGCTAGCAAGCCACAGAATTCATCTGCCTGTCCTGGGTGGCTTGGAGGGTAGGTGCATTTATGTGCCCAGCCTGAAGCATTCCCAGCCTTTGCACCAGCTCTTGAATCTCATACACAGCAATCTAACCCTTGGTTAGCACAATGTCTTTCCCAAAGTCTTGTCCTATCCGGCATTACCTTTGAACATGGAGACAACCGGTGAAGGAGAGAGGATAAATATCATTGTTGCGATTATACAAACAGGGTCACCGAGGCTCAGAAAGAGAAATAACTCTTCCAAAGTTGCCCGGCAGAGCCAGGAACAGAATCCAGGTCCAGCACTCTTCACATCCCATGTGAGGGAGCACTCTGGTCCCCACAGCAAAAGAGGGGGCCCAACACAGGCCAGATGGGAGAAGGTGACTAGGTGTTTGATAAACATATAGATATTTGGCAAACAAGCCCAAGGAGATGGAGAGAAGAGGAAATTCCAAGGAAGAATCAGATAAGCAATCCCTAGATCAAGTCTGCCAGGGTTCACATTCCAGCCCCGCCACCTATTAGCCAAGTGACCTTCAGATGTTTCTAAATCTCGTCTTTAAAATGGGTTAATAACCACCTGCCTAAATATATCTCATTTACTCTTTGTAGGTAGTCATTCATACCAAATGAGATAAGGTATGAAAAGTTCTTAGCATGGCACCAGCATCTGTACTTGGTAAATGTTACTGCAATTAACATTATTCTTCAATGAGGACATCACTGATGAATGGAAAAACACACACACTTTCTCAGAGAAGCCAGTGCTATTTAGATACACAGTCCTAGAGTTCAGTGGAGCAGGAAGAAAGGGTTTGTGGAGGAGGTGGACTGGTGTGGGGCCTGACGGAGAGGTAGGGGTGGAGAGGCACATCAGAACAAACCCTGCCTCGGTACAATCCCTGCCTCCCCACCTCATTGCTGTGTGTCCTTGAGCAGGAGACTCAACCTCTCTGAGACTCCTGGAAAATGGTGGTTGGTAGGATGGGGGAGTCCAGGGGACTCCTATTGCAAGAAGTATATGAGATCTCTTATGTGTTGTGTTGAGTTCAGTTGCTTATCCATTCAGAAAACAGAAATAGTTGTTATTATTACTGTTTTTGTTTATTTGTTTTGAGACAGAGTCCATGTCACCCTGGGTAGAGTGCTGTGCCGTCACAGCTCACAGCAACTTCAAACTCTTGAGCTCTAACGATTCTCTTGCCTCAGCTTCCCAAGTAGCTGGGACTATAGGCACCCGCCACAACTCCCAGATATTTTTTGATTGTAGTTGTAATTGTTGTTTGGCAGGCCCAGGCTGGATTTGAACCCACCAGCTCCAGTGTATGTAGCTGGTGCCCAAGCCACTGAGCTACAGGCACTGAGCCTATTATTACTGTTATTTGTGGCTGAGCAAAGCTTCCTAAAGACACACTCTGGTGCCCTCTCTGACTTCCAAACCTGAAAGGGCTTGATGACAGCCAAATGCAGGGCCCTGTCCCCTGGGGGCAGAGGTGCAGCCTGCCTATGGGCGTAGCCATGAGCAGGAAGGCACAGTGTGTGTTGTACATAATGAAGGGACATTAATAATAGATTAACCTCAAGTAAGTCCAGGAACATCCATCATAAATTAATTAAATGGCTCCAAGAGAGACAACAGGGGGACTATTCGGGATGGTCTAGAAACAACATCCTCCCTCACCTTGTGGCTCAGCCCCCAACACCCACCTGTAAGTGGCAGGCTCTTCGGCCAGGACTATCTCCAGATATAGGATTGGCTCTCAGGAGCAGCCCCTAAAACACAGGTGAAGACAAGCCCTCTTCTCTTCCCACCCACCCCCCAGCTCAGAGAACTCAAGTGCTGAAAAGGTTTTGATGAAAAGTCCCAGAATAGTAACCTCCTGGACTGAACTCAGGCAGGGGAAAATCAAGGGGTAATTTGGTGAGAAAACGATTGAATGTCTGGAAATAAGTGTCAAGAACACTGGCCCCCCCTCCGTGAGCCTCACAGGTGACAACAGCCTGAGGGCAGCACAAACAGCCTCTGGAGGGTCCCTGGAAGCTGCTGGCTCATACTCTTAGCCTGGCACTGGTGGGAGCCAGACCAACTGCATATCCATACTGCAAGACAAGTGTGCAAAATGCATTCCATGCTGGAACCCTGGGGCCCAGCTCCAATCTGGGGCCCACCTCCCACCCCTTCCCCATGCTCAGCTCCCCACGTCCACCCCCTTCCCCATGCCTACCCAGGACTTCTATCTCCTCAACGTAACCAATCAGGCTCAGCCTCTCCCCTACCTTCCCACGTGGCATCTGCTCCATATTAAGCCCTCTGCCTCTGGGCACTCCTGGCTTCTGTCCCTCAATACCCTGGCACCTACAGCCTCTTGGGGGGGGAGGATGTGGCACCAGCCCCCCACATGCTTGCTCATACTATACCAATGACTGTCCATCTTTTACAGATAAGACCAAACCTTCAGCCCTGCAGTCTTTAGCCCTGGCTCTTGGGGACCCAGCTCTAACTCACTCTTCTGACCTTAGCCTTCATTACTTCCATTTTATGCACCCTACACTCAAGCTAGACTGAAAAGGGGCAGCCACTCGCCTCCCCCCCCCACCCCCGATGCTGCCAGTTCTTCTATAATCATCTTCCTACATTCAGTCCAACCAGTGCTTGGGGCCCAGATTAAAAGCTATCACTCCCCCACCCCCATTCCCTGAACTTCCTGGTTGAGTTATCCTCTTTCCTTTGACCTCTGGTGTCAATCACTTCTAGAAATGGATTATATTATCTCAACAGACTTATTTTTTTTTTGAGACAGAGCCTCAAGCTGTTGCCCTGGGTAGAGTACGGTGGCATCACAGCTCACAGCAACCTCCAACTCCTGGGCTCAAGCAATTCTCCTGCCTCCGCCTCCCAGGTAGCTGGGATTACAGGCGCCTGCCACAATGCCCAGCTATTTTTTTTGGTAGCAGCCATCATTGTTGTTTGGCGGGCCCGGGCTAGATTCGAACCCACCAGCTCAGGTTTATGTGGCTGGCGCCTTAGCCACAGGCGCCGAGCCCTCTCAATAGATTTTAAACACCTTGAGGACAGAATCTACACCTCATAGGTTCCAGTTCATCCAATTCATTTTCATGGCCCTCACTGACCCCCAACTCTCAGTAGGTGCTCAAGAAATCTATCTACTGGGGTGGCGCCTGTGGCTCAGCGGGTAGGGTGCCGGTCCCACATGCCAGAGGTGGCGGGTTCAAACCCAGCCCTGACCAAATTAAAAAAAAAAAAAAAAAGAAATCTATCTACTGAATCCAAGTAGGAATATTCCCCAGGGTCTAAAATACCATTCTTGGTGTGATACTGTTGACAGATATGCAAAATTCTGTCCATTACAAGGACAGGAGTTAACTTCTTATCAAGTAATGGGACCTAATTTATCTTTCTGATGCTAACACAAGCAGATCATGATGTAACTACTTTTCTATGGAGAAGAGAGACTCTGGGCTGCAAGAGTAAAGACATTTTTGGAGTGCTTGCACTTATCATGAGCTCTACTTGCCAAGCATTACATGGAGGTTTCACTGCCCCATCTTACAGATAAGGAAACTGAGTTGTAGAAAGAGACTAGGATTCAAATCTGGGCTTGTCTGGCTCCAGAGTCTAATGTCATAATGCCCATGGGCTATAATGTTATATTCTGTGGTCTGAGTGGACTGTCCCTAGCTGACTTCCAGGTGGCTGGAGGAGGAGCTAGAAGTAGGGTGTGTGTGAGACGCCCCCAGGTAATGCACATTTGGGCGTTTAAGAGCCACGCCTCCAGCCTGGGCTTCCTTCTAAGGAATACTGAGAAAGCAAAAAGGCTCCTCTCATAAGAATCACAACATGATTTATTAAACCCACCCTCCCAAAGCCTGAAGGCAGCCTCCTCCGGCTCCCAGTGTTCTCTCCTGCTGTGAGGAGCCCAGCAACACCCTGCTCCACACACCCACTGACACCAGGCCAGCCAGACATGGGCGCCTGCGAGCTCCCACACCGCCAGGCGCTCCGCACCCCCTCAGCCCTCACTTCCCACAGAAACACTTATGGGCACATGCGGCTTCACACACGTGCACTCACTGGGCAGCCCTGCAGAGGGAACAGCCCCATCTCGATCTGGTGGAGGACTTGGGCGTTCCTGCCAAGCACCCCATGGAAACAGCACCCTCACCCATGGTCACACCAATCCTTTCCACATCATCTCCCTGGATTCCTTCCTTGGTGGCAAAGAAGTCCCCACCCATAAGGCAGTTTCCTGGGTCTTCCATGCCCACGTGCCCCCCCACACACACACATACTCCCTGTTTTCCCCAGCCAATCCAGAAAGATCAAGCCTGCTTCAAGTCAGTATCAGAAAGGAAAAGAAAAAAACAAAATAAACAATTTTCAGCCCTGTCTGCTGGGGAGGTAACCACATCCTGCAATGTCCTGGGCTCCGTGGTTTCAGAAGATTTATCTCCTTCTGACCACACACTCATTGATATTTCCCCCAGTGCTACTTGCCCAGTTCATCGGTGTGTAATGTAAAGCTATTACAGTGAGAAATTGAACTCAGATGGAGTGCTGGGCCAACGGGTGATTAAACACTGGGGTCCCACTCTGGTCCTGGGGAGAATGACAGGGGAAGAGTGGCTTCCACTGTCAGGCTGTGCCTTCAGCTGCAGCCATCTGGCCTGGTGCAGTCAGCTCTGGTCCAGCATCCTCTGGCCAGAGATGCCTGATTCCCTGGCACCCCTAAAACAGAGCAGCCAGGCACCATGATTTATGGGGCAGCTGAAGAAGAAAAGGTTGCCAGGAGCTGAGTAAAGCAACTTTTGGAGATAGATGGACAAAGAAAATGGGAATAGGACTCAGAACCAGAGTTGAAAAACCTCAGCTCCAGAGAGCCATATGCCTGAGATATCGGCTCCTATGTTACTAGTCACCTGTCTTAGATGGATTCTGCTCAACATCACCATCTACACATAATGACAAGGAGCAGCAAACTGGCTGAGCTCCCTACTGCCTCAGACTCTTAAGACTGGGAAGAAGGCTCAGCTCTGCTTTTGGGGAACAGAGGCCAACTCCCCCTCTCAACGTCTTCTGATCTACCCTATCTGCCCCCCCAGCTCTGTTGTGCAAAGTCCCAGCATTTCAAGCAGATGGCAAGGGGTGGCTGAAAAGTCCAAGGGCTCCTGGAGCCCCAAATCATAAGGCTGAGACACAAATCAGAACAAACAGGAGAAGGTGTGGAGGGTGAGCTGAGGGGACATGAATACTGAATATTCACAACAGGGAGGCTGGAGGCAGCCTCCTTAATGGACTCTGCACTTAAGAGAGCTTTCTGGGCAGGAGCTGAAGTATCCAGCAACTCCTGGGGGAGGTATGATGGTGCCACAGGGAGCATATCAGACAGCCTCAGACACCCTCAAACCAAACTGGGAACGACTGAGGAGGCACTTGCAATGGCAGGCAGCGTCAGAGGCAGCCCCCGGGACTGGGTGAGGCCCACTGCATGGAAAAGTCAGCTCACCATCCTGGGCCTGGCAGGGCTGTGTCCTCCTTCCACCCACGTGGTGACACTGCAGCCTGGACACTGGGCAAAACTTTCTGCCTCAGGGAGCAAGTGTGTGAAATGGGTTGCTGGCTAAGGCGGACACACAACATGAAATGCTCGAGAAACAGGCTTTCCAGTACCAATCCTCCTTAGCTGTGAGGCCCTGTAATTCAGACTCTGCAACCCTGTGTCAGAAATTAGGCTCCTGGTGGCAGAGAGCAAAGCAATTTGCAGCCACCCTCATCCTCTCCACCTGAAGGCTCTTCAGCAGAAGTGAAGCCACATCAGGATAGGTGCCACACCTGTGTTCCCTCAGTATCCACTCTGAGGATACCCACAGCCCCATAGTCTAAAGGCATCCTCCATACATCCCAGTGCCCCTGCCATCCAGCCTCAACTTTCCTCATGGGACTGTTTACCCTTGGGCCACATCCACAGTATGAATGCTCCAACCCACTTCATTTTCTTCAGGCCACATCTAAAAAAAAAACGCTAATGTGACTGCTCCCCACCCCCATTCTCAGAACCTGGATCCAAGGGAAATTCTCAAGAGAAAACACACATACTTCCCAAGTCTCCCTCCCACACAGGTACCCTAGATCTGTCAGCTACAGACACTTCCCAGACCTACCCTGACAGTGAGGCATGTCTGCAGCCCCAGCAAAAGGCTTCCACCTGCTTGGGCCACTCCTGCAGACTTCATAGTTGTTGTGGCCATGGTTGGGACCGTCCTCAGGAGACCTGGGGCCTGGTTCCAACACAGCAGCTGACTCAGTGTCAACAGATCCCACTATTCCCTCCACCAGGAGCATGTGCACACAGGGCCTCTAATTCCCTATGACAAGCCCTCGACCTTCCAGATCCCATGCCTCCATTTCCTGTGCTTCCTGCCTCCTGCCCTGGTCTCTTTAACTGATGAGAGTCTCTGACCTTTGTACAGCCTTTCACTGTTTACAAAGGGTTTCCACGTGCACCATTTCCTTTCATTCTTTACTACCTGTCTATCGCCTAACACCTGGTCAAGGTCACACAGCCAAGACTGGAATTCAAGTTGTCTGGCTCCAATATACTGGACAATACTCCAGCTTTATGGAATTCACCAGCATCGCTAAGCACCCAAGTTGGCAAATTAGCAACGACTCACACCCTGGTCTCTAACCCTTAACATCATCTTTTTGAATTCTGAAATGTATTCTTCACATCCACTCCAAGTTTGACCCTTTCATTCCACAGCCCCTGATCCCATCTCCCCAAAGATCTGAACATTTCCTTGACATCCTAAGACTTCTCTGGGGGTCTGGAAATCACTCCTCTGTGAAGTATCAGACTATGTGACATTGAGCGATCCTCACCGAAAGCTTCCCAAAGGACTAGTGAGGGCAGACACAGTCCTAGCACACTGCCAGTGTGCAGAACCATCTTTCAGTCATCCCCCAAATGATCCTCTAAACAGAAAGGTTTCCAAGCATCAAAGAAGAGAGGCAACTCCCAGACAACTTGGAGCAAACCTATTAACCCAAAGAGAAGGCAGGACCAGGTGACTACAGATAAGTGCACACACACCCTCTCCAGCCTAATGACACAGGTCACCTCTCAGCCCTGCACATTCCTCATTACATGTTTAGAGACACTGATAGCCACTAAGAAGCATCCACCCCTCCCTTCTTCCCCAAAGCTGGATGAATCCGTGAGCCCAGGACAATGTTCATACCTGGACAGGTCTCTGTCTTGGTCACCATCAGGGTTCTTGTTGTAGAATCTTTCCTGGAATCTTTCTTTTATATCCATGATGAAGGACACCAACCTTCTTCCAGGCTTCTGCCCCCTCAGACCAGTGTATCCAACAGCATTAATAAAACTGGACCCCCATAACAGAGGCAGTGCCCCCCATCATGGCCAGGGTGAGAGGATGGGCATTTACCCTTCCCATCCACCAGGCTCTAAAGGCCACCAACTCCCCCCTCCCAGTTTCCAGGCAGCACCTCCCAAATCAGCTGTGTGCCCAAACCAGGCCGTTTCTCAGTCACGCTGGAACTCTTGCCACGCTGAAGACACTGATTCTTCAAGCCCCCAGTGCCATCGCCCAGACCATGTCAAACCCAAGGCCAGAACCTTCTGCACACCCAGCAATGGCAGCACCTCCCACACCCATGCCAGCCAAACTACCAGGCTGGCACTAGCTAGCCACTCACCCAGAACCAGTCCAAGCACTGTCCCTGTCACCTACCTGTACAGAAGACTGCACCCGCCGCACACCTAGGCAGCCACCACCACACAAGGTGGGGGTGAGTCTTCTGACACACATGCCAGAAAAACCACGCTGCCTGTGCTGGACCCACGTTGCCCACGCCTGTGCCAGGATGTCACCATCCCCACACCGGTGCCAAGGGCTCCACGGACCTCACACCTGCCAGGGGCGCGCGTGGCAACAGTAACTCCGTCCACGAACCCGTCGGGCCGGCCACCGCGCGCCCTGGACACTGCCCAGTCCGCCGCACCACTCGCACCGCACCCGCGCCCGGGGCCGGCCCGCCACACCCGAGCCCCCCATTTACCTCCAGCCCGTTGCAGGGCTCGGGCCGCCACCGCGACCGCCACCTCCATCCTGGGCTCCCAAGGCCCCGATTCACTAACGCCGCTTCCGCAGGGCGCCGGCGCCGGCGCGAAGGCCGCCTCCGCCCCCCGGAGGACGCTGCGTCCTTTACGTAAACCCCACTCCGCCGCCAGCGGTGACCATGGCGACGGCAGTGGTGCGGCAGCGCCCCCTGGCGCCAGGGAGGGGAGCGGCGTCGGGGCCCGAGCGAACGGAGCCTTCAGCGGGCGCGGGCTCGCGCGTGGGGGCGGTGGGCGGCGGGGTCGGGCTGCGCGGGGCTTCTGTGGGCGGCCGGGAGGGGCTGGACGAGCTGCGCTGCGCGCGGCGAAGGGAGCCGCCCAGTGTCCCCCTCCTTCAGGCCCCGCGTGACCGGTTTTAGCGTGGGAGAGGAAAAAAGCAAGCAGGATCACTGGAGAACTGGTTCACTGGGGGGAGGAAAGAAAGAGATGGGTCCCACCTCCTCGGGTGACTGAGCGCTCCAGGAGTCGGAGCACATCTTTATCCTCTGGGCGCCCACCCTCACCCCTGCATCATGCCTGGCACCCAAGGGCCTCTTGGTCAGTTTTGAATTTCTGGTAAATGAAGAAAATCGTCCCTTCTGGTCCCCTTCGCACAGGCCTATTCATTCACGCTGCCAGTTAACCACCCCCTCCTGAGAGCGGCTCTGGAGCTGATGCCCCTCTCGCTAAACCGGAGCAGGACGCGCAGGCCCTGGCAGCTCCGCAAAGAGGGTGGGCCGAGCCCTTGGGCGGGCGGGAACTTAAACAAGCCTTGGGGGTGGGAGTCTTCCCCTGCAGGTCAGATGACGCAGCTGGGTCAGAGGCGAAAAGATGGGGGTAATGTGTTTCTTTTTTTTTTTTTTTTTTTTTTTTTGGCCGGGGCTGGGTTTGAACCCGCCACCTCCAGCATATGGGACCGGCACCCTACTCCTTGAGCCACAGGTGCCGCCCGGGGTTGGGGGGGTAATGTGTTTCAAGCATAGGAAGTGCCTTTGAAACGTCTCCCGGGCCCTGTTGTCGCCCCAAGAAATCATGGCGATCCTCTGCAATTCAGTACAAGTGGGAGCTACAGGTATATGTGGAGGGGGGATGGGAGTTGAGTCGAAGCATTGGACTGAAAATTACCTAGACATTTAGGCTGGAAATGAGATGGTGAGTCCTGGGCCACCTGCCCCTCTGTTGAAGCAGCTGGAACCCCTTTTAGGAAGGGTTCAGTATCAGGTATGATTATTTTGAAGGCAAACTCTGGTTCGGGTCAAAAAGAAATGGGGAATGGGGACAAATACTGGGTGGAGTATCTCAGGGCATTCAAGGAGGAGTTGAACTGCTTTCCTCCACAAGGCTCAGGAATGGCACAGATCAGGGGAAGCTTTAAGGAATGACAACAGTTTAGGGACCTTCTTTCTAGATCATTGAAAATCAGATTCAAAACTGCCAGACGACGTCTTTGGTACAAAGTTCCCGATTCCTAAAGAAAAGAATATTAGTCCAGCTTGGGACATGGTCAATCAGCTATGGCCAGGGTAGAAAATGCCATGTGATGCAAACATGTCAGTCTTAGCTATTGAGAGGAAGTCTGAGAGAAGGAGAAATCATGACCTGAACTGCTACTCCAAAGATTGTCTACTACGCTCCACACTTCAGTTGTCACATGTGAACAGACTCACACATGTCCATGCACACATACACACATCCTTCTTCCCATTTATCTAAGGTCATCCTCATCAAAAAGGTCTCAGTAGTCCATGTTCAACCACTTCCACACTTGATCTCAGGAGGCTAATAGTATTCAAGATGAAGGTGATGTCCATCCTGCCTCAAGTTCTATAGTGATCCTATCAGGGCATGTAAAAACTAAATTAAAGGGTAAACTTCACCATCAACAACATATCCTTTGAACTCTTGCTACTCAGAATGTGACAGTGACACATTCTGCTGGGCCCATGAATCTCACCGTGTTAACCAGATCCCCAGGTGATTTGAATGCATCTTGAAATTTGAGAAGCTCTACTGTTAGAAATATTGGGAGAAAGGAAAGAAGAAAATGAGAAAAGTGGTATGAAATTGTGATCATTCCTATTTAAAAAGAAAAGGGGTGGTTAATTATTTAATTTTCAAAAACTCTAGTAATGAACAAGGAAGCACAGGTAGAGACTGTAGTCTTTATTTTTGCAACTGGTCACAAACTCCTACCTCTATTTTTGTAACTCCTCATGCCATGTTCTTCTTGCCTCCTGGCTGCATCTCATTTGGTCAGGATTCTTTGCCTGGCAGACTGACCTAAGTCTTCATCCTTGAGGGCTGTGCCTCTGCTGATCCTGGCTGTAAATTGCCTCAGCAGGCTCCCATCTAGCTTTACCACTGGGCACAATGAGGTAGGAGGTGCTCCACAGGGGCCCTCGGTTCCACCCATATCCTTTCTGTCTGTAATATGTGTGTGATGAAGATCCCCAAAGGCCAGCTGACAGTCCCAGTTTCCAAGTTAGGGCAACTATGATTGCGCCTCCTGGTGGAAATGTTCGTCCCTTAGGTTCTAAAACCACTAGACACACTGTCAAAACCCAGAGTTGGCTGCACAGAAAGCAGACATTATGATGATAATGTTAGTTAGGCACCATCATCACCTGTAGTCCTAGTTCTAAGACCCTTCGGAAGAAACAGATCATGAGGAATGGCTGGTTCAGAACCCATGCCCTCTGGGGGCTGACCTGGTCCAGCTACCAGGCTGCATCCTCTCTACTCCAATGCCACAGTTGGCCTTCTCTCTGAGCACCTTCAGGCCCAATGCTGTCAGAGTCTGGCCAGGTCTTTGGAGATAATCACCAGAGCTATGAGCAGCCTGGAGCTGAGAAGAAGGATGAGAGGGCACCAGAACAGATGACAAGCCTTAGACCGTCCTGCCAGCTGCCAGACTGTGCGCCTTTCAGCTCAGTGCCAAATTCCCACTCTGGCCTCAGTTTCCCTCTGTGTCCCAGTGGGGATAATAACATGGCTCCTCCTCCCAGGGGGGCTGTGCAGATTAACTAATTAATGAGTGTGACATCGTCTGCTTCCACAAAGGGGCTGATTAAATGCTGAGTGTTGTTATTAGGAGCCGTGGAGGGTGTGTGACTGGCATAATTGGCTGGAGACAGATCTGCTCCCCTTGCCTCCTCCCCACTCCCTTCCTCTGTCTGCCCCACACTCTGCAAGCTGAACATCTTGTAAGACAAAGCCAAGATGATTTTTGGCACCCTAAAGGCAGCATATAACTTTTGCGCATTTCCCCTGTACTGGAATGTGAGTCACGCAGAGCTTCACGGTGCACACTCTATCTCCAACAGCTGGCCCAGCTGTACCCTGCCCTAGACTCTCAGCTCCCAGCAGCTGCAGAACAGGACGACTTGGCCAGTGACTGCAGTAGGGTAGAAACGAAAGACAACTGCAGAATTCCTGAGCCGGGCTCCACCCCCTTCACATTGCCCCACAGAGAAAGGGACTGAGTGACCACCTTCCTCACAGCCGAGGGAGGGAGAGCTAACATGATACACTGTCTAAGGGGTGGGGGGAATTCAAAGCATTCGGGGTTTGAAAGTATTAAGTATCTTCTCATGGCTGACAGAGATCCAATGACTAAATTCTAACTTGGGTGCAGGGTATAAAATAAAAGGATGAAATCACAGCTCTGGGGCATGATGACTTTAGCCCAGCTTGTTCCCAGATGTATTCTAGAAAGCCCAGAGAGGCTTCTGAGTTAAATAGTGAATGTGACTTTGCAGTACACAGCCAATAGATCCCTGTATCTGGAGTGAGATCTATTGCCTGCCCCAGAGGTTGGGTCTTCCATCCCCCAATACTACAGGGTCCTTGCTCCCACCCCAGAGTCCTAGTACCTTTGATGAGGGGTAGGATTTAGTCCCGCCACCAGGTAAATAAGTCAGCCTTTGAAGACCAAGGGGAATGTTGTTTACCCAAATAGCACAAACTCAGCCTGCCTGGGGAGGCGAGAGAAAAGCTCTGGAGGCTGAGCTGTCAGACTCCCACAGGGAGAGAAATTAGCCAGGCTCCAGGGCTAGGAAATGCATGTGAATTGGGGTTTTGAGCATCTGGAACCAGCTCGGGATCATCAGGGTATCTCCTGGTAGGATTTCAGACTTTCTTGCCTCTGAAAATAGGTGTTCTTCTGCACTGCCAGGCCGTGCTGCCCTGCCTTCCTGTCCCTCCTGCTATGAGGTAACAGGAGCAGATTACAGAACCAAATAGGCGTGAAGTGGAGGAGGCTGGACCACAACAGGGCTCTGCTGCCATCCCAGGGATTAGTAAATCAGCCACTATGGCAATGGCTGAGATCTTGTCCAAGAGGTAAATCTTTCTCTTTTGCCAGAGGATCGCCTACAGGCCCGTATAGTTTACCTGAGTAAACACAATTTGTGTGGCCGTGGTTGTAATCAAGGTGGGCGGGGACAATGCTGGTGATTTGGTGGTGGAGGTGAGAGGGAAGAGAAGGAAGACCGATGGCTTCCCAGGAGAGATTCTGGAGGCTTTTCCACTCCGGCCTCATCCCCATTCGCTGGGGTGTCACCAGTATTTTCTCCATAAAGCCCTGAGGACAGGGAGATCCTTGCATCTCATTAAACTGGCCTATTTGTAAGTGTCTGCTCCCTGATGGACATTGTAGTAACTAGTCTTTCTCCTTGGGGCACTAGGGAGCTATAGGAGTGTAAACACAGATGTCTGGGGAGGTGGGGGGAGAGCCTGCCTGTTTACTGACTACTGCAATTGAGCTGCACTTTCTGAATTTCTGACACCAGCAACCAGAATCCAGCAGCTGAAGTGTTCATCCGTCTACCCATTCGTCTCTTATGCACCCATCTGTCCTCCCAGTCACCCTCCCAGCCTGCCCATTCACTCTCCCACCACCCATCCTCTCTTTCCCAGTCCCTCCACACCCGTGCATCCATCAACTCTTACCCAGTCACCAATCCATCTACCCAGCTACTGCATCTTCTGAATCATGGCCTATTGATTCTTCCTCCTAAATATCTTTGAAACCATCCACTTCTGTTCATTTCCACCCGTACCACCCAAGTCCAGGGCACCCTTGTCTGTCTTGAGGGCAACTGCAGCTGCTCTCCCTTCTCTTCTGTTTTTCAGCAAACAGAATAAAGTCACATCATGGCCTAAAACTCTCCTGTGGCTTCCCAATCCCCTTAAAATGTAGATTTTCATTGTTCTTAGGTGTAACTCATATCCAGAAAATATGCAGATGGGTGGACTTCTACATATACCTGTGACCACAGCCAGATGAAGATACAGGACATTGCTAGTTCCTTGTGCTCTTCACAATTCCTACCAGGCAGAAGCAGCCGCTCACCATTTGGACTTCTGTGCTATTGATTGGTTTTGTCTGTTTCTGAACTTGCTGTAGATGTTGTCATATGGAGTGTCTTGTGTCTGGCTTCTCTTGCTCAACATTATGTCTGTGAGACACATTCGTTACGTGTGGAGCAGTAGTAAACTCTTTTGTATAGCTAGGTGGTATTTCGTGTAATGTCTATGCCATGATTTGCTAGTCTATTCTGCGAGCTTTTTCCAGTTCGAGGCTCTTATGAATAAGGTTGTGTTATTGTTTCAATATATGTGTCCCTCCAAAGTTCATATGCTGGAACTGAGCCCCAAAGGTGATGCTATGAAGAGGTGGCAGCCCTTGGGAGTTGTTTAGGCCACCAGTGCAGATGGGATAGTGCCCTTACAAAAAGGGCACAAGAGAACTAGCCAGCCCCCTCTGTCCCTTCTGCTGTGTAAAGACGCAACAAGAGACACCACTGGAAACAGAGAGCTAGTCTCCACCAGATACCAATCCTGCCGGTGCCTTAATCTCGGACTTTCCAGCCTCCAGCACCATGAGAAATAAATTTCTATTATTTATAAATTGCCCAGTCTAAGGAATTTTGACATAGTAGCAAGAACAGACTAAGGTAGCCTGCTATAAACATTTCTCATACAAGTGTTCAGTGGACATTGCACTGTTTCTCTTGGGTAGTGTGATAGGCGGAATAATCATTTCCCAAAGATACCCCTGTCCTAAACCCTATGAACGTGTTAGGTAACGTGACATAGGGAAATTAAGGTTGCAGATGGAATTAAGATTGCTAATCAGCTGACCATGAGGTGGTGAGATTATCCTGGATTATCCGGCTGGGTCTAATGTAATCACAAGGATCCTTATAAGGGGAAGAAGGAAGCAGAATGAGAGGACCAGAGAGATGGCAGCGTGAGAACGGCTCAACCGGCCATTGCCGGCTTTAAGATGAGCCAACGAACGCAGACAAGGAGCTGGGAAAGGCAAGGAAACAAGCCTTCTTCCTGGAGCCTCCAGAAGGAACACACCCCTCCTGCCACCTTACTGTGAGCCTAATGAGACCATTTCAGATGTTTGGCTTTCAGAACTAGGATAGTTTGTGATACTTTGTTTCAGCAGCAAGAGGAAACTGAAACAGGTAGATGCCTAGGAGTGGAATTGCTTTAGGATGGGCAAAAGACTCCAACACTTCACATGCTGTCTACCACCCAGCATGGCTGAGCCCTGCCTACGCGCCCACCTCCCCTGGTGTCACTCTCTGCCCTGCCCTCCAATTCCAGCTGCACCAGCCTTCCTGGGGTTCCTCAAAGGTCTCCTTCCCCTGTGCCTTTTATCTGCTGGCACGGCCCTTCCTCTCCCCCGCCTTCTGATACCAGATCAAAGGATATTTCCTCAAGGAAGCTAGGTGGGCTCCATCTTTTGTACCAAGCACTTTGTTCTTTCCTTCAGTGTACTTGTCAAGGTTTGCCAGGACATCGATCATTTTAGTGATTGTTTAACTTTGTCCCCTCCCACCCTGCCCTTAGACTGGAAACTCCACGTAGACAGGGACGGGGCCACCGCTGTATCTTTATCACTTAGTAGGCTGTGTACCCAGCACATAGTAGGCCCAAAACAGGTATTTGCTCAATTGAGAAATGAGTGTTTTCTGTTCGGTGGGGAGGAGAAGTTATCATCGCAATGAAGTGAGGATGTCAGAGAGTGAGAAGAGGAGAAAGGAGAAGGAAGGAAGAAGAGAGAAGGAAAGAGAGAGAAACTTACCCCCTGGGGTGGCCGTGGCCTAGGCTCGGCCTGCAGCTTCAGCCTCTGTTCAGCATCCTCAGGGCAAGAACGTTCTTGAAAATGACTCCTGTGCAGAGCACAATGACTCACACCTGTCATCCCAGCATTTGGAGAGGCCAAAGGGGGAGGATCTCTTCAAGCCAGGAGTTCAAGATCAATCTGGGCAACATAGTAAGACCCTGTCTCTACAAAACAAGCGTGTGGGGGGGGAAGCAGAAAGTGCCCATTTCTTAGTGAGAAAGGTCCTGTATTCCTTTACAGACAGCTCGATGCCTTTGTAGGCACCTGTGATTTGTGCTCACTGCCTTGGAAATGGTCGGTCTGGTCCCTAAGGCAGGAGGGACATTATAAGTAGCTGAGGTGACCAAGACTCAGCAAGGGCAGTGAGTTGCCCAAGGCCACTGACATGTTAGAATCGGAGCTAAGGGGTGGTGCCCATAGCTCAGTCGGTAGGTGCCAGCCACGTACACCAAAGTTGGCGGGTTTGAACCCAGTCCAGGCCAGCTAAAATAACAATGACAACTGCAACAAAAAATAGCCAGGCGTTGTGGCAGGCGCCTATAGTCCCAGCTACTCAAAAGGCCCAGATAAGAGAATCGTTTAAGCCCAAGAATCTGAGGTTACTGTGAGCTGTGATGCCATGGCATTCTACCCAGGGTGACAGCTTGAGACTCTGTCTCAAAAAAAAAAAAAAAATCAGAGCTAGGACTTGAAATGGGGACTCTTTGACTCACAGCTCAGGGGTGAGGTGGGGTAGGGTTGCTGAATTTAGCTAATAAAAAACAGGATATACAATTAAATTTGTGTTTCAGATAAACAACAAATAGTTTTTTAATAGGTCTATCCCAAGGCTTGCATGGAACACATTAATACTAAAAAATTATTTGTTGTCCATCTGATATGAAATTTCAAATTTAATAAGGCAGCCTATATTTTATCTGGGGCTGGGGGTCAGGATAGGATATCAAGTGCTGTTGGGATATAATCCCTGCTTCACTACCCAGCAGGCCTTTCCTGGGACCCATGCCCATGCTGTCCAGAACACAGCCTCTTTGTTCCTGGACAGAGCCAGCCACCCTCTGACCAGGTTGGCCTCCTTCCTCCTGGGCCTCTGGGCAGACCCCAGCTTTCCAGTGGGTCACTGGTTCTCAATACATTAGAATCTCCTGCCTGGCTGCACAGCAGAATTTCATGGGGTTAGACTCAAGCATCAGGGGTTTTTGAAGCTCCCCAAGTGATTTTTTTTTTTTTAGAGGCAGAATCTCACTTTGTTGCCCTCAGAGAGTACTGTGGTGTCACAGGTCACAGCCGCCTCCAGTTCTTGGACTTAGGTGATTCTCATGCCTTAGCATCCTGAGTAGCTGGGACTACAGGCGCCCACCACAATGCCCAGCTATTTTTTTGTTGCAGTTTGGCTGGAGCCGTGTTTGAACCTGCCACCCTCAGTATATGGGGCCAGCCTCCCCAGGGGATTCTAACATAGGACCAGGGTTGAGACCTCTGGGCTAGAAGGATTTGCATCTGTCTGCCTTCCTAGTGAAAGAGCCCCTGGGGAACCTCTGTGGGCTCAGCATTTGCACATGTCCCTGCAGGGGGTCCTTCTGCCTTTGGCTCTTCTCAGTCCCTTCTGGTTGATCCAGAGGAGTTTCCATTTCAGGGAACAACAGTTATGTCTATCTTCAGGCTCATCAGGAATGTGGGAGTGGGAGCCCCCCCATCTGAGATCCCAGGCCTCTGATGTACTGACCTAGGTGATGGGGATCTAAAACCTCAGGGGACCAGACCCGGGGTTCTATGGTAAAGCCCAGGCAAAAGCAGATTGTTCTTTGAGTGCTTCTTTGTTTTGTGAGCCTGACCCCTCAGGCTGGGTTGGATCCGTTGGCTGGGAGCCCCTGTAGTCCCCTAGATTTCTCTCCCAGGGCACTCAGTGTTCTAGTGATTACTTGTCAGTATCTGTCTTCCCTGATAGCCTCAACTTCAGGAGCAGGGGACAGGTGGGTCTTGTTCCTGGCTGTGTCCCCAGAGTCTGGCTTGTAGCTGGAGTAGGGACTCAGTTAACTTTTGTGTACCAAGTGCATAAACCTTAGCAATCAAGAACTCCAACCCACTGTTGTACAGATAGGGAAACAGAGGCGTAGAGCAGGGAAGAGACTGCCCCAGCTCACACAGTATGATAGAGGCAACTTAGGGCTAAAACCTGAAGCTTTGAATCCCATTCTAAGGTCTTTCCACTCAGCACCACTATAAGTGCCACCACCCTACACCCACGCATCCTACCCCTGTCAGCCCTGCTCTGACCCGTCAATCTCTCCTCCACTCAAGATACTCCCTCCACATGGCTCAGCGCCCATAGCTCAGTGCATAGGGCGTCAGCCACGTACATCGAGGCTGATGGGTTTAAACCCTGCCCGGGCCAGCTAAACAACAATTACAACTGCAACAAAAATAGTCAGGCATTGTGGCAGGCACCTGTAGTAGTCCCAGCTACTTGGGAGGCTGGGGCAAGAGAATCGCTTAAGCCCAAGAATTTGAGGTTGCTGTGGGTTGTGACACCACAGCACTCTACTGAGGGTGATAAAGTGAGACTCTGTCTCAAAAAAAAAAAAGAAAGATACCCCCCTCCCACACACATTCCCATGGCATCCCTTTCTGGGAAGGGTCCAGAGACCCTGTGGGTAAAGGGGGAGGACTGTATTCTGTGGGAGATTCGGGAAGCTAAGGCCTCCTCTACCAAACAGACTTCTGGGCGAAGAACCCCTGCTGGGTACACAGGGAGCAGGGGCTGCCGTTTTGACAGGCCTTGCAGAACCTCTTCCCCAACCCAGTGGATGGATACATCTCTCTCTCTCTCTTCCCTGAATCCCTGCATCTCTGAGGAAAGATTTCTGCCACCTGAGCTCACAGAGCCTGCTCCTCCTCAGGCCACCACATGAATCTGGAAGGTCCACAGTTGGAACTTGGAAGCAGCTCTAAAGTGTGAACTCCCCTTTTCTGGTTGTGGGATTTTTCTGGGCTCAATTTCCTAATCAGGAAAATGGATCTAAGAATATTGCTTCCCCATAGGGTGGTGGTAAGGATTCCAGGCAAGGCACTTGGGGCATGGTAGGTGCTCAGTCAAGCTACTTTCCCTGAGCTTCTCCCCCAGGATTTCATTAACATTCTAAGCTGAATATGAGCATCATTAACAGAAACTCAAGGCTGATCCCTGAATTGAAAAAAAAAAAAAAAAGGTTGGCTGGGCTCAGTGGCTCACACCTATAATCCTAGCACTTGGGAAGCCAAGGCAGGAGGATCCCTTGACCTCAGGAGTTTGAGCCCAGCCTGAGCAAGATTGAGACCTCTACCTCTACCTCTACTAAAATTAGAAAAAATTAGGTGGGCATTGTGGCGGGTGCCTGTAGTCTTAGCTGCCCCAAAATAAATAAATAAATACATAACACAATGTCATCTTATCCTCTCCTGAGGTGTGAGCCAGCAGGTGGCCATTATGAATGATAACGGCTTCCTAATGGGCCCCAAAGGGATCAAAACATCTTACAGAGACTCTCCTGCCTTTTGAAGTTGATGTCAAGAGAGCAAACCTGCAGTGGGGTCTCCCAGAACCAGAAGGGCTGAACCAGTGGGGTGAATCCAGAAAGCTGCAGGGCCAGCCTTGGATCTCAGACAGTTTTTTCTCAGTAGCTTAAAAAAAAAAAAAAAAGCATTATAATAAAATATACATACCACAAAATTTGCTGTCTTAACTATATGTTTTTTTTTCAGACAGAGTCTCACTATGTCGCCCTCAGTAGAGTTCTGTGGCATCACAGCTCACAGCAACCTCAAACTCTTGGGCTTAAGGGATTCTCTTGCCTCACCCTCCCAAGTAGCTGGGACTACAGGCACCTGCCAGAACACCTGGCTATTTTTTAGTTGTAGTTGTCATTGTTGTCTGGTAGGCCCGAGATGGATTCGAACCCACCACCTCTGGTGTACGTGGCTGGCACCCTAGGCGCTGAGCTATAAGCACCAAGCCTGTCTTAACCATTTTTAAGAGCACAGTACACTCACACTGCTGTGTAGCTGTCACCACCTGAAAATGCACCAGCTGAACACTAACCCCCAGCCCCCAGGGTTTCACCTTCTGTGTCTACAAACTGGAATATTCTAGATATTTTACATAAGTAGAATTATGCAATATTTGTCTTTTTGTGGCTGGTTTATTTCACTTTGTATGACTTCAAGGTTCATCCATGTTGTAGTATATATCAGATTTTTTTTTCTTTAGGACAGAGTCTCACTTTGTCGCCCTCAATAGAGTGCTGTAGCATCATAGCTCACAGCAACTTCAAACTCTTGGGCTCAAACGATTCTCTTGCCTTAGCCTCCCGAGTAGCTGGGACTACAGGCACCCACCACAATGCCTGGGTATTTTTAGAGACAAGTTCTCACTCTGGCTCAGGCTGGTCTTGAACCTGTGAGCTCAGGTAATCCACCCTCCTCGGCCTCCCAGACTGTTAGGATTATAGGCGTGAGCCACTGCGCCTGGCAGAATTTCATTTCTTTTTAAGGTGAAATAATATTCCATTGTATGTAGATACCATATTATCATTCTTGACTGACAACCACATTGGATTTACTGATATTTAGATTGTTTTCACCTTCACACTATTTTACTTTGAGGCAGAATTCCAAGACTGGACAGCATGCCGTGGTGTCATAGCTCATAGCAACCTCCAACTTGGACTCAAGCGATCCTCTTGCCTCAGTTTTTCTATTTTTAGTAGAAACGGGGTCTTGATTTTGCCCAGGCTGATCTCAAATTCGTGAGCTCAAGCTATCCACCCACCTCGGCCTCCCGGAGTGCTAGGATTACAGGCGTGAGCCACCTTTTAACTATTTTAAATAATACTATATTAAACACGGGTGGACAAATATCTGTTCGAGTCCCTGCTTTAAGTTCTTTTGGGTATATATCCAGGAGTAGAATTCTGGAATTGCTGGATTGGATGGTAATTCTACATGTAATTTTTTAAGGAACAGTTTCCACAGTAGCTACCTCATTTTACATTCCCTGTGCACAAGGATTCTAATTTCTCCGCATCATTGCCAACACTTGTTATTTTCTAGTTTTTGTTTTGTTTTGCTTTGTTTTATAATAGCCATGCTAATGGGTATGAAGTGGTAGCTCATTGTGGTTTTGATTTGCATTTCTCTAATGATTAGTGCTATAGAGCCTCTTGTCCTGCCTTATTAGCCATTTGTAAACAGGTCTTTTTTTCTTTTTTTTTTTTTTTTTTTTTGGTTTTTGGCCAGGGCTAGGTTTGAACCCGCCACCTCCGGCATATGGGACCGGCGCCCTACTCCTTGACCCACAGGCGCAGCCCCTTTTTTTCTTTTTGATTGATGTAAAAGTCACATGCTAATCTTAAGCATACACCTTGATTAATTTATTTTACATACATATACAACTGTATACCTCTGAGGAAAAACACACAAACTCAAAATGTTTTTTCTATTCTCCCACTCAACCCAACAACAATCAACACGGAATACTTCTGTGACCAAATGTGTGGGGGTTTTCCACCCACACACCAAGTAGCAGACACCATCTGGGTGTCCCATAATTCAGTTCAATTCTGACACCATCCACATGAAGATAGATCCTATATACACTTACATACATCCCATACTTATATGGAGTTATCCCACAGGCTGAGTTCAGACACCTGTTGCAAATCTGGGCCTCCAGAACTTCTGACTGATGTGGCTTCAGGTTGGGGTTCCCATGACTCCCTCTTTGGATTCTGATTAATTTGCTAGAATGGCTCACAGAACTCAGGGAAACTTACACTGACGGTTTATTATAGAGGCTGTTACAAAGGGCACAGCTGAAGAGATGTACAGGCAGAGATATGGGGAAGAATATGGAGCTTCTGAGCCTTCCCTCGGTGCCCACCGTCTGGGAACCTCCAGTTTTCAGCTGTCACAGAGCTGTTCATATCCTATCTTTTGGGGCCTTTGTAGAGGCCATGGGAAAACTTCCACTTCATCCTCTGAAGATTCACTGAAAAATCAACTGACAGAAGTCTATGAACATTCACGTCTATATCTTGGTGTGTTTAGGCACCCACTTCTGTTGAGTGTACTCCTAGGGGTAGATTTGCTGGGTCGTAGGTCATAGGTATGTTAGATTTGGTCAATTCTTCTAGTTTTCCAAAGTGGTTTCTCCCGTTTACACTCCCACCATCCATGTATGGGAGTTCCAGTTGCTCCACATTCTTGCCAGCAGTTGGTATTGTCATTCCTTTCCATCTTGCCAGTTTTCCAGCCATCTTTTGAAGAATGTGACCCCAACCTGCTCCTTTCTCCTTCCTTCCCCTGCAATGGCACCATTGGTCACAATTGATGGCGTAGGGCGGCCTCCAATCTGAAGGCTGGACAGCAGGCCAGTGAACCCCCAGCGGGGGCTGGTCTAAGCTCTACCCCGTGGAGTTGCTCCATAATGGTGGCCTTAGGACGGCCCAATCAAAGCCTTTCCTCAAGACAGACAGGGAGTAGGTGACATGGTTCAGGACTGTCGTGGTGACCTTGAGTCACCCCAGTGGGGTGGTCTAGGGCCTGAGGGATTGCAGAGCTGTGCGGCAATTGCTCCTTTTATGCCTTTTCTAGACCTCACCTGTGCCTTTTCCCCAGCACAGTCTGTAGGTACTCCGAGGAACAGTAGCGGGAAAGCATTTGGCTTCTCCATATGCAATGTTTCTCGAATGTATGTGGATGCTATTATGATTAATAACATTCAAATTCACTGAAAGTATTTCCAAATTCTCAGCAGTCTTTTATTCTGTGTTTTCTTAGCCAAAAAATACAGCAATTAACAAATGGGGTGGAAATAGGTGAAGCTATTGTAATTTAGAAACCAAAAGAGTTCACATGAGCCCTGGATGTCAGCTGATGTGACTATTTTGTGGGTTCCCACTGGAACAGATTATTCGTTTTCCACCTCCCTGGTGTTACCCTTCCCTGTAAGATCCAAATACGGTGCCCGAGTCTCCATCCTTTGCACCTGGGAGGTCTAGCATCCTTCTCAACGTTTCTGAGAATCTCCAAAGGATACCTATGGTCTTCTGTACCCTTTGGTCCAAATTCCTTGGCTGGGCACCTGTAGCTCAGCGGCTAGGGTGCCAGCCACATACACAGGAGCTGGCGGATTTGAATCCAGCCCGGGTCTGACAAACAATAATGACAACTACAAACCAAAAAATAGCCAGGCATTGTGACGGGTGCCTGTAGTCCCAGCTACTTGGGAGGCTGAGGCAAGAGAATCTCTTAAGCCCAAGAGTTTGAGGTTGCTGTGAGCTGTGACGCCACAGCACTCTACCAAGGTCGACATAGTGAAACTCTGCGTCAAAAAAATAAAAAAGAGGGCAGCACATGTGGCTCAAAGGAGTAAGGTGCCGGCCCCATATGCCAGATGTGGTGGGTTCAAACCCAATCCCAGCCAAAAACTGCAAAAAAAAAAAAAAATAATAATAATAAAAATAAAAACGAATGAATTTCTTCAACCTCGCCCTAGCCCCCAACCTGCTGCTGCCACTTGTCCAGATTCTTCACTCCAGCACAGGCCCCATCCTTGCTGGTGGGATGATCAAGTATGGACTGCAGGAGCTGGGCCGCCAGGGTTCAAAGCCCAGCTCTGAAACTGACAAGCTGACTGACCTTGGGCAAGGTGCGCTGTCTCTCCAGGCTTTGATCTTCTCATTCTATAATGGCATAAGTATGGTCCCCACCTCTTAGGGCTTGTCGCAGGTCACGTGAGTTGATGTGGGTAAAGCACCATCAGTTGGGAGTATGAACCTTCATTTTTATGTATCACCCCCCCCAACACTATCATGGGGAACTGGCTTTTACAGGACAGCAGAGGAGGAAGAGAGGTCAGCATTAGAACAGTGCACAGCTAAACCACAGCCCTCACTATGTTTAGTACCTCTTGTCCACCCCATCCCAGGAGGTGTCTCAGTTGTCAGCCATGTCTGCTGGCCCTGATGCCATTTCTTTGTTTTCTTGTTTTGGGGGGCTTTATTTAGGCTCTTGCTCTGTCATTCTGGGTAGAGTACAGTGGTGTTATAATTCACAGTAACTTCAAACTCCTGGGCTCATGTGATTTTCCGGCCTCAGCCTCCTGAATAGCTTGGACTACAGGTGCCTGCCATTACACCAGGCTAATTTTTCTATTTTTTGTAGAGACAGGGGTCTCAATCTTGCTCAGGCTGGTCTTGAATCCCTGAGGTCAAATGATCCTCCTTCCTTGGCCTCCCAGAGTACTAGGATTACAGGGGTGACCCACTGCACTCGGCCCCTGACACCAGTTCTTGGGGCCTGCTCACCATTCCCCTCTCTGGACCTTCCTCCCAACTCTCTTCCCAGTTCCAAAGCCTCCCAGCCCCCCTCAGCCACCAGGAGAAGATGCAGACTTGGTCTGCCAGGCCATCTACATTTTGGTCTCCATGGGGGTCATTCCAGAAGCTGCTCTAAGACAATAACGCTTAATGAGGCCCAGACAGCCCCTCAGAGGAGTCTGGAAATCTGCAAGGGCATTTTTCTTTGTCACAATGAATGCGTGTGTATCTGTGTGTGTGACCTGTTTCTATATTAACACAAAGTGTTTTTCTCATGCTTTTAATATACACAGAATTTTCTAGGAACACAACTATTGTATAAACAGACAGAAGACTGTCCTTTGTTTTGTCTGGAACTTTGCCAAGACTCGCTGCCCATTTCATGTCACCAGCAACAATGCCTCTCTTGGTCCCTGCATCACCATCACAACTCTCTGTGTCCAGCTGCTTTTGTGGCTGCTGTGGTCCCCGTGGTGCCACCTTTAGGAGCGAGCATGGGGCCACATCATCATCCTCCCATCTCTCACTGTAGTCAGCTTGTGTATTTCCATCCTGAAATTTATATTATTATTTTATTAAAAATTATCTTCCTTGTATATCTACTTCATATTACAGTTAGGACAGTATACCGTTTTTAAAAAACTTAACGTGTAAAGATCAGTTAGATTATTTGTGAATTTCATTTCAGCTCGGTGGAGAAGGTATAATAAAATATTTGTCATCCAAAGGGAACTTGGGTATGACAAAGTTTTGAGTCACACCCAAGGGCCCACCTTTGCATAATTCAAGAAACCCATTTCTGAGCTCTTGTCAACAGGGAGTGATTTGTTTCTGAAATGAAGCACTCAGCCCTTGCTTGGATGTGCAGTCTGCTGCCATCCTTTATTTCTTTATTTTTTTCTTTATTCTTTTAAATAACTCTTTTTCCTCTCCCCTGTAAGTATTCTGGGCTAACAACCTTACTACTGGTGTCCTGGCTCCTACTCTGATCTGTACTCTGGAGAGTGGCCCCAGGGGGAGGTTCCAAACCTACAAACACCCCTCAGCCAGGGTTGAGTCCTTTGAGCTGTGTGCAAGGCACAGCCTCAGCTCAGCCCACCCTTCGCCTTCCATCTTGCCCTTCAGCATCAGCACCTTTGCCTCTACTGGTCACCCCCAGCACCCTCCAGCACCCCCACCTCCACTCCTGGCTAGCCCCAGGGACTTTCTGCTCTTCCCTTCATCAGAACCTTGGTTGTCTTCTACCCGAGCCTGGAGTTGGGTAGGGAGGAAAGGGCGGCTAGGGGAAGGGGAGCAAGAGCTTGGATTTTAGAGAACGCAGTAAAGGACACTCCTCTCCCCCATGCAAGTTTGGAAGCAACTGAGAGAGACACGCAACAGTCAGAGATCAAAACATTTTCCTGTGGCTGTGACTTCAAATCAGTGACTCAGTGAACTGCTTACTATCCCACTTTTGAATTTGACATTCATTCACCAAGATGGCCCAGCCCCAGGCCCGGTGGGGATACCAGAGGCTGCTAAGTGACAGGAGGGAGCAGAGCAGTAAGAGGAGATGGAACTGGGCTGGGCATGGCCATCAGGTAAGTCCCCTCCCTGCAGGAGAGGAGTGAGGACTGGGAGACTGGAGCTCTGCTATAATTCAATGGAAGATCATCCCTGGAAGCCCCGAGATGAGGGGAGGAAGGGAAGGTACAGTGGTCCTTGGAGGAGAGGGTGGCTTTGGCCAGAGACATCAGACCCTTATTCAGTACTGATGGCAGGTCTTGGGGTGGGGTTGGGGGGCTGAAGCTGGAAGGGGAGTCTGAGGCCAGAGTTAGGGACCCTGTAGAGAATGAGGAACATCTCTTATTTAAATAACTAATTTGCAACAAAGCTGCACAGGGGCAGAAAGTGTGATATCTTTCCTCACCCATCATAAGAGTCACAGGCTGACACTCGTAACAAAAGACAGGTTAATAGAGGAAAGCATAACGAATTTACTTATTCAAAATTTTACATGATCCAGGAGTCTTCAGAATGAAGGCCCAAAGATCCAGGGACTACCGTCTATTTTTCTGCTCAGATTAGATGGGGAATGGACAGCCATGTAGAAATGTGATTGCTCTAATAAATAATCCATCAAATGTGATTGATGTAAAAGAGAGGGATCTAATAATAGTAACAGACCGAGTGGGAAAACTCAGCAAGAGGCCAGACTCTTCTTGGCCTCTCTGTGGGAATTCCTTTCTCCAGAAGAAGGAGCAGAAGGAGCGTCTTCACAGGACAAGGGAGAGAGACTTTTCTAGGTTTTTATGGAATGCTTTGGGGGAGACAGCTCTAGTCTCTATGACTAGAGAAGAGAAATTCTGGTTTCTGTGACTTGCTCTGGCTTGGGATGGGGGGAAGAAGTGTAGGAGACAGGAGGACAGAAGAGGGTGAGTGAGACTCTGCTTCTGAGCCCCTCCGTTCTCTCTCTCTTTTTGGAGACAGGGTCTCTGTTGCCCAGGCGAGGGTACAATGGCATCATCATAGCTCACTCTGTAGCCTCCATCTTCTAGGCTCAAGCAGTCTTCCTGCCTCAGCCTCCCAAGTACCTGCTTGGGACTACAGGTGCCCACACCATGTTCAACTAAATATTTTTTTATTTTTCAAAGACACAGGGTCTTGCTTAGTTGCCCAGGCTGGTCTTGAAGTTGTAGCCTCAAGCGATCCTCCTGCCTCAGCCTCCCAAAGTGCTGGGATTACAGGCGTGAGCCCTGTACCCAGCTCAATCTCTTTTAATTCAAACCCCTCAGCACAGCAACAATACCCCAGTGCCATACTTCTGGGGTATTGTTTTCTGAGCCCTAACAACTGTGTGTGTATGTACATTGTGGAAAGTTAGAACACGCAGATAAACAAAAATAAGAAAACAAAACCACTTCTATTCCCACCCACCTGAAGAGTATCCCTGTAAACTCATTACCGTCTTCCCTCCTAGATAGCTTTTGATACGTACATAATTCTTAAAATGAAATGAGATCACACTGTCCTTGTCGGTTAGTAACCTTGACCTCTCCCTGTCAAAACATCTGCTTCTTATCTAATGCACAGTCTGTATTCAAATTCCCTCCTTGTCCCCAAAATGTCCTTTATGCTGATTCCTGGAAGCCCAAATGCAGTCAAGGACACTGCAAAGCCTCTGCTTGGATGCTCTTAAGTCTCTTTAGTCTGGCAAATCCCTTCTATATGACAATAACTTGCAGAGGTGACCCAGTTGTTTTGCACAATACCCTACCTTCAGGATTTGTCTCTTGTTTCCCCTCTTGTGGGTTAAGTTCATTCCTTTGTCTCCTGTATTTCTGATAAACTGGAAATTGACTCAAGTTACCAGGCATTTGGGGGAAGAGGTGTCACAGGTATTGGTGGTACTTGAGGACGTGCTAAGCATTCACAAGAGATGCTGAGTTAGGGTGATGGTTTCTTGCAGGACTGGGTTGAGGGGACTTCTCAGCTAGAAGAACTCTTCAAGTTCCTTCATCTTATTTTATAGACTTAGAAACTGGGGACTGGAGTGTACCCTCTTAGAGAACAACCTTGCAGTTTATAGAGGGTCTTCTCTAACCCTTAAGAGTCCCCTTTGGAGCTTCTCTGCAAACCCAAAATGCAAGAGTTTGGGTTCCTATTTCTTGCTCTTTTTCCTCCCCCCCCCATTCCCTCCTTCCTTCCCCCCTCTCCCTCCCTCCCTCCCTCCCTCCCTTCCTTCAACACAGTCTCACTCTGTTTCTCGGGCATGAGGGCTGTGACATCATCATAGCTCACAACAACCTCAAACTCTTGGATTCAAGTGGTCCTCCCACCTTAGCCTCCTGAGCAACTGGGATTACAGGTGCCCACCAGCACGCCTGGCTAATTTTTCTCTTTTTAGTAGAGATGGGGTCTCACTCTTGCTCAGGCTGATCTCAAACTCCTGAGCTCAAAGGATCCTCCTGCCTGGGCCTCCCAGAGTGCTGGGATTACAGGTGTGAGCCACCGCCTCAGGCCTTTGGTTCCTATTTTAGGGGAACTGAGACTCAAGGGGCAAAGTGACCAGAGCTGGGACATACTTTCTGTTTCCCCGGTGCTAGGCTATGGGGGCCTTGCCTGTCCATCTCCATCAGGAGACACCTTGGCACATCTGACCCCTAGCCCTTGGGCCCAGCACTTGGTGCAAGCCTAGGCTGTGCTCCTGCTCCAGGGAGGCTCTGCACCGTCCCTGCCTTTTGGAGGGAAGGAACTTCGCTCTGGGCTGGGGTGGGGAACACAATTGCCTGGATCCCAGCATCTACCAGCTCACTAGACTTTAAGTTTCTGCCTGAGAAGGAGGGAGCCTCTCTGTGGGCAGCAAAGGGCAGAGGGTGAGCCTCTGAGGCTCTGGAGGTAGCCCCAGCTTTGGCTGCCCTGCTGCCCCCTGGCTGTCACTCCTGCAGGGTCCTCAGGAGGAAATTGAGCTTCAGAGAGTCTGGAAAGCAACCGGCCCTGGGACACAGAAGTGACAGAGCCAGGACTTAACCCCACCTATATCCCAATGCAAGCAGCTTCCATTGTGCCCCCCAACCAATCCAGGGTGGGCCCCACTCGCCAACTATGCATTTTATACAAAAATGCCCAACTAAAAGCCAGGTGAAATAGGGAGAGCCCTGGATAAAGAGTCCAAGTCACAAGCCAGCCTGCTTTCTGCCTGGCCAAGCCTGTCCATTCATTCATTCATTGACATCATTGTTGCCACTGTGTACACACTAAATGTGGATGAAAAGAGGTTTGGGGTCTGCAGTGGCTCATGCCTGCAATCCCAGCACTCTGGGAGGCCAAGATAGGCGGACTGGCTGAGCTCATGAGTTCAAGACCAGCCTGAGCTAGGCAAAACCCCGCCTCTAAAAATAGCTGGGCATAGTGGTGGGCGCCTGCGATCACAGCTACTCAGGAGGCTGAACCAGGAGAATCACTTGAGCCCATGAGTCTGAGGTTGCTGTGAGCTGTGATGTAAACCCACAGCACTCTACTGGGGCAACAAAGTGAGACTCTGCCTCAAAAAAATAAAAAGGAAAGAAAAGTGGTTTGGAATCAGACAAAATTGTTTTCATGCCTTGGCTCACTGATGCAAATATTGTGTGACCTTGGATAAGTCATTTCCCTCTCTTAACCTCAGCTCCATTATCCACAAAATAGTGATAAACTACTTTTTTTTTAATTTCAGATTAATATGAGGGTACACATGATCAGGTTACACTGCCTGCAGTCGTTAGGTAAAGAGCAAGTTGCAATTGAGCGCTTCACCCAGGGGTTGTGCTGTACACCCTCCATTGTGCCCATTAGGTGAGAGCACCCCAATCTTTCTCCCTCCTCCCCACTCCCCTTCCCCCCATGTGAATTTACTTATGTTTTTCTCTCATGAGGGCGTGTAATTGATTTAAATGCATGTGAAGAGTACTTAGAAGAGGAGCTCATGTTTACACAATGTTTGCTAAGGTCGGGCACTGCTCATGCATTTTACACAAAAATTTCTGTAAAATAATCTATATAACAGAGGTAGGTACTATTATTTTCATCCTCATTTCATCCTGAGACCCAGAAAAGTTAAGTGACCTGTCCAAGGTCACACAAGATGTCTGGTCGAGCTGGGTTCCAAACCCAGCAGACAGTCTGGTTTAAAAAAATAAATAATGTTTGTGATCACTATGCTTAGACTAAGGCCTGGGCATAACCTTCATAAGGCTAGATGCTATCAACGGGTACCGGAAAGGAAATGCTCTTTATCCAGCCACGATCTGCCATTGTGCAAGGCCTCTAACTAAAGTCTCCTGGGGCCAAAAGTGCTTAAGGCGGACGTGTCTGTCCATAGCACAGTCTGGGAAGGTATATTAGGCAATTAATGCTGCACAACATGAACCCCAAACTCAGCAGCTTGAAATCGCAATCATGCATGCTCACGCTCACGGATCTGTGACTTGGCTGTGTCTTTGCTCCTGGTAGAAGGTACAAGTCTCATCTTGGGGCCCTGTGTAAGTATGGTTCTCCAATGATATCATTGGAAATTGGCTCATGTGACTATGGAGGCCAAGAAGTACCACAACCTGCTCTCTGTAAGCTAGAAAATCAGGACGGTTGGTGGTATAATTAAGTCTAAACCTGAAGGCCCCCAAACTAGGAGCACATGACTATCCCAGCTCAAAAAGAGAGGAAGAATTCTCCCTTCTCTGCTTTTCTATTCTATGCAGGCCCTTAACAGACTGAATGGTGCCATCCACCCACATTGGTAAGGATGACCTTTACCCAGTCTATTGATTCAAGTGCTAATCTCTTCCAGAAACACACCAGCTATCTGGGCATCCCATTCAACCTATCTGGGCATCCCATAGCCCAGGTAAGTTGAATCATAATATTAAACATCACAGGCCCAGACTGAAAGGGTGGCAGCCACCAGTGGCTACAGCAGAAGTGTAAGGAGCCAGCCCATCCATGAAAGCATGTTTCAGCCTCTGCTCATCTCTCAACAGCAAGTCCAAACAAGTCCATGATCAAGCTCAAAGTCAAGAAGCAGAGAGGACATCCCACCCACCATAAGGCCACGACAAATGCAGAATTCATGACACCACTACAGGGCACTGACAAATTAGAATCAAAAATTCAAACTTCTACAGAAGGGAAGGTCCAGGGCTGGGTGGTTTAGCCTGTGCCCAGAGAGGTGTGGATCCCTTCCAATTTTGTATTCTCCTAGTTTATTGAAAAATCAAGACATGCTAACATGGCTTACAGTAACTGTGGCATGTTTTAGATGTTTACATTTAACAAATTAATGCTTTTAGCACAGACACAAATTGCCAAGCAATATAATTATACTATTCACAAGAAAATTACAGGATTTATTAAAATTATTAATTGCTAGAAGACTCTGGGCAGTGAGGTTTAGCAACAGACTGCAGGTGCAAAGTTTCCTCGCCATTCTGCTGGGCAAAGCTCCCTGTTACTGGGCAGGTGACCTTCTTTGGAGATAATGCCCAAAGTCTAATACTAATGACTCATTGTGTGTTAGAAATGCATGGGAAACTTTTTTTAAATGCTGATGCCTGGGCTTCACCCACAAAGTTTCTGATCTAAGAGGACTGGGATAGTGTCTAAGGATTGGTATTTTTTCTTTCTTTTTTTTTGGAGACAGAGTCTCACTATGTCACCCTTGGTAGAGTGCTGTGGCGTCACAGCTCACAGCAACCTCAAACTCCTAGGCCCAAGTGATTCTCTTGCCTCAACCTCCCAAGTAGCTGGGACTATAGGCACCTACCACAATGCCCAGCTATTTTTTGGCCCAGGCTGGATTCGAACCTGCTACCTCTGGTGCATGTGGCTGGCACCCTAGCCACCTGAGCTATAGGCACCAAGCCAGGATTGGTATTTATTCAAGAACTACCTGTGTAATTCTGATGCACAGTCAGGGTTGAGAACCATTGGATTATGGTATGGGCAAATATAAGCCAATTAAGTTGATGCAATGTGAGGTGAGGCCTCCCCATGGCTTTTGAGAAAGATTCTTCTGTGTTCTGGAAAGAAACCCTTGGATAGTTCAGTCTCTCTTCTGCTGGACGTGAATAAGGAAGCAGTCTACCCTGTTGCCTACTAGTGACCATACACAGCTATGAGGGAAGCCACTGCAGGAGACAAACAGGATACAGAAGAAGGCAGAGAAACAGTCAGAACCTTGATGCCACCATACCTGAGACCTGCTCATCTTCAGTTGTGTGAGCCAATGAACTCTCTTGCTTAAGCCAGTTTGAATCTCGTTTCTATTGCTTGTACCTGCACATATCTAAGAATGAAAGCACTTCCAATATGGGGCTGTTGTAAGGATTAAGTGATTGATGCTGCCTATAGAATACTCGGCATCTCAGTGCTTTACATATGTCTTTATTATTTATATATATATATATTTTTTGTAGGGGGGGGATATGACCTTTATTGCTTTATTGAGCTTATCTACCAGAGTGGAAATAATGTCTGTACAAAACCAAATGTTTGTGACTACAACTTCTGCATCACAATTAAAATCCAAACAGTTTTTAAAAAACAGTCAACTCAATCAAAACCCACTACTTCAGAATCAATAGCTTCTTTGAAGCCACAGTAACACTTAAATATGGTTAAAACTTGAATGCAGAAATTTGGTTGGTTGGAAAGTTAATTAAACTTCCAACTTGCTCAAATAGAATTACAAATAGGCAAAATTATGTTTTTCACAGAGATACAGTCCACTGGAATCGCCAACAATGGACAGCTGTTCGAGGATTTAGAGCCCTGCGATAATAAGGAATCCAGGCATCCTTTAGACAGTCTTCTGCTCTGCTTTCTTTCCAATCAGAGACTTGTGGATGTGTGGAATGACACCTCCACCAGCAAATGCAGCCTTGATGAGAGAGTCCAATTCCTCATCTCCACGAATAGCAAGTTGCAAGTGACGAGGGGTAATAGCTTTACCTTTAAATCTGTTGATGCGTTTCCTGCCAGTTCAAGTACCTCTGCGGTGAGGTGCTCCAGGATGGCTGCGCTGGACCCAGTGGCAGTTGCGCCCACACGTCCATGACTGGTCGTCCTAGATTTCAGGTGTCGATGAATACGGCCCACCCAACGGGAACTGCAAGCCGGCTCTCTGTGAGCAGAAACCGCCTTTGTCTCGGCCTTTCCGGAGTCCTTTCCAGCCTTACCGCCAGCCGTTTCAAATTCAGCTGAAGCTCAAACAAGCAAGGCAGAGAAAGGGCTAATCAGAGAGACAGCGAGATCCCACCACCTACTCCTTTGTGGCGCCGCTATTCAAACTGCCTATTTATATATTTTTTAGAGACAGAGTTGCACTTTGTCATCCTCGGTAGAGTGCTGTGGCGTCACAGCTCACAGCAACCTCCAGCTCCTGGGCTTAGGCGATTCTCTTGCCTCAGCCTCCCAGGTAGCTGGGATGACAGGCACCTGCCATGACGCCCTGCTATTTTTTTGTTGCAGTTTGGCCAGGGGTGGGTTTGAACCCATCCCCCTCCGTATATGGGGCCAGTGCCCTACTCACGGAGCCACAGGCACCGCCCTTGTCAGTGCTCTTTAAATGTCAGCTACAGTGGGCCAGGCGTGGGGGCTCAGGCCTGTAATCCTAGTGCTCTGGGAGGCCGAAGTGGATGGATTGCGGGAGGTCAGGAGTTTGAGACCATCCTGAGTCAGAGAGAGACCCCATCTCTAAAAACTAGCTGGGCATTGTGGCGGGTGCCTGTAGTCCCAGCTACTCAGTAGGCTGAGATAAGAGGATCACTTAAGCCTGGGAATTGGAGGTTGCTGTGAGCTGTGATGCCACAGCACTCTACTGAAGGCAACATAGTAAGACTCTGTCTCAAAAAAATAAAATAAATAAATAAATGTCAGCTACAAGCAGTCATCTCCACCGAGGGAATGCACAGAGAACAGGCTGTCCCAGCAGAGGGGGCCTGAGGGTACCCTGCAGTGCGGAGCCTAGGCCTGCAGCCCGATGGGACAGATGTGTTGCGCTTTCCTTTCCCTTGTTTAGTGCACTGATCTCTGGCAGTTGCAAACTAAGGGAATAATCTGATTATCTGATTAAAGTAATATGGCCCCTCGTACCAGCAACTCCCAGGCTTAAGCCACGGGGGCAGATTTGTGTAAGTAAGAGGCTTACCACCCAGAGGGTGAAATAACCAGGCAGGCAGGGAAGCAATTCATTAAACAGCTGCTTCTCAAGGGCCTACTATGTGCTGAGTGCTGTGGCAAGCCCAGGTAGCTGAGTAAGCCCCCTTACCTGTTCCTTACTTGTGTTATCTTCTACATACAGGGCTAGTATAGTGGGGGCACACCCCGGAGAAGATCCAAGGCTTCGTCCCTGAGCTGAAGCACCAGACAGACAGACAGACAGACAGACTGACAGGTTGCAGCCTCAAAGTGTTGAGGAAACACCTAGAGCTCACTGCAGGTGGCCAAGCCTTCTCTTCCAAACCTTCCCCACGCCTCTGTGATGGGGGAGCCGGGATGGGAAGCTGCTCTTCCATGTGTAATGTTTTAAAAAATAGTCATGGTTTCTGGACCAGGTAAAATAGTCCCATGATTCAAACATCAAAGCAATATAAAAAGGCGGGAGACAAAAAGTCTTATACCCACCCCCATCCTGTTGGCTCCATTTTCCCATCTCTGCAAACAACCACTTCTTCTGTCCCCTGGACGTCCCTCCGTCTGTGCTGATGCAGGCTGGCTATAGCCTGTTTGGTACTAGCTGTTAAATATTTTGATATCACCCTGCCTTTCAGCATCTCTGTGATATAGTGCAAGCAGATGTAAAATATATTCTTTCTCCCCTCCTGCAATAGTTGGGACGTTGCTGTTCCCTTCTCCCTCTAGTTCCTCTGTTGAAATCCTTACCTGCAATGTGATGGTATTAGGAGTGGGGCCTTTGCGAGGTGACTAGGTCATGAGGGTAGAGCCCTGATGAATGGGATTAGTGCCCCTATAAAGGGGACTCCAGAGAGCTCTCTAGGCTTCTTTTCACAACGAGAAGTCGGCAGTCTGCCACCTGAAGAGGGTCCTCACCAGAGCCTGACCACACTAGGGCCTCTTTGGACTTGCAGCCTCCAGAACTGTGAGAAATAAATTCAGTTGTTTATACGCCACCCACTAGATGGTACTCTGTTACATCTTGAACTGATTAAGACACTTTCTCTCTTTGTTACACAGAAGTAACATTATAAACACACTATTCTGCATCTGGCCTTTCTCATTAAGCTATCTCAATGCTCTTTCTCTATCAGTGTAGAAAGTGACCCTGTTATTTTATTTTATTTTGAGACAGAGTCTCACTTTATCACCCTGGGTAGAGTGCTGTGGCATCATAGCTCACAGCAACCTCCAAATCCTGGGCTTAGGCAATTCTCTTGCCTCAGCCTCCTGAGAAGCTGGGACTATAGGCATCGGCCACAATGCCTGGCTATTTTTTGTTGTCGTTGTTGTTGCAGTTTGGCCGGGGCTGGGTTCAAACCTACCATCTTCAGTATACGGGGCCGGCACCCTACCCACTGAGCCACAGGTGCCGCTCTTATTTTTCATAGCTGTATAGTATTCCCTTTACTGTTTATTTGGCCAGACCCCTATAAAATGCATGCTCGCATGGTTTCCAATCTTTTGCCAGTATAGGCAGTGCAGTGAATAGCCTTGTACATCATCAATCCACAGCTCTACCTAGAAGAATAAAATGTAGGCTTGGTGCCCGTAGCACGGTGGTTATGGCACCGGCCACATACACTGAAGCTGGCAACAATGACAACTGCCACAAAAAATAGCTGGGCATTGTGATGGGCGCCTGTAGTCCCAGCTACTTGGGAGGCAGAAGCAGGAAAATCGCTTGAGCCCAGGAGTTGGAGGTTGCTGTGAACTGTGATGCCACGACACTCTACCCAGGGCGACAGCTTGAGGCTCTGCCTTAATAAAAAAAAGTGAACCAAATAAAAATAATTTCCTTCTTGAAAGCAAGAACATCACCCCTCGTAGAGCATTTGGGCAAATACAATCACAAAGAAGAAAAAAATCCTCCTAATTTGAGTGCAGAGACTTCCTGTATTCATAATCTGGCACGTTTCCTTCAAGTCTTGATTCATACCCTGCATACTGCTCATGGCCTGATTTATTCTCTCCACCAATATTTTGTGAACAGTTTCTCATGTCAGTAAATATTTTTTTCTACCCTCAGAGAGGGTAGAGATTTTAAGCAAGTGGAACCAACCGAGGTTCAAATTTCAGTTGTGCCTCTTTCTAGGTAATGTTGGGCAAGTCGCATAACTGTTCGCTGCCTCAGTTTCCTCATTGTGAGATGTGGATCATAAAAGCATCTACCTGTGTGGTTCTTGTGAGGATTGAATCCCTCTCTGCCACACAAACAGGGCTTGGCACAGTTAATGCAATAAATGTTATCGATACTGCGTCAATTTTGACCCCATGGTATTTCCCTTGGATGAACATGCATAGTTTATTAAATAAAATCCTTCTGGTTGGACATTTAGGTTATTTCTGTGTTTTCATTGTTTACAGCAATACTGAGACAATGAGCTTTGTGGATACAGCTTTATCCAGATCCCTGGCGGTCCTTGCTGATGGAGGTGAGTGGGTACGTAAGGTCTGTCTCTCATGGCTGCTCAGGGTCTACCCCGATGTGGTCCCCTGGAACTCTCCAGGGTTGGTGTTCATGTTCCTTCTCCCCCGCAGGCTTGAGAGGCAGCATCTGGGATTCCTGATGCCCCTCTCAGCCCCACCACCTGAGTCAATCAGGTTACCTCTCTGGGCCAAGAGAAGAAAGAGCCTTAAACCACCTGCCAACTGATGAGTGGATTAAAAAAAATGTGATGTAGTCATACAATTGAATAGTATTCAGCAACAAGCAGAAATGAAGGACTGATACATGCCAAAACATGGATGAAACTCGAAAATATTATGCCAAGCAAAAGAACAGAAATCAAAGACACAAAAGGCTACACATTCTATGATTCCATTTATACAAAATGCCCACACTAGACAAATCGAGAGAGACAGAAAATAGATTAGGAAGGGGCGGTGCCTGTGGCTCAGTCGGTAAGGCGCCGGCCCCATACACCGAGGGTGGCGGGTTCAAACCCGGCCCCGGCTGAACTGCAACCAAAAACTAGCCAGGCGTTGTGGCAGGTGCCTGTAGTCCCAGCTACTTGGGAGGCTGAGGCAAGAGAATCGCTTAAGCCCAGGAGTTGGAGGTTGCTGTGAGCTGTGTGATGCCATGGCACTCTACCGAGGGCCATAAAGTGAGACTCTGTCTCTCCAAAAAAAAAAAAAAAAAAATAGATTAGGAGGAGGCAGAATGGGGAGTGAATCTAATCAATGCAGGATTTCTTTTGGGAGTGATGAAAATTTCTGCAATCTGATGGTTGCACAACCTTATGATTACACTAAACCTCATACCCCACTGAATTCCACAGTTCAAAGAGGTGAGCTTTGTCTAATGAATGAATAATGTAAGGTACACCTGGGGGGCGGGTGAAGCGGGAGGCTCCATGGGCTTAATACCTGTAGAATGGAGTTCAATCTCTGTATCGTAGGTGGCAAGGCCTTTCCCAAGCCTCGCTGCTCACTAGAATCACCTGGGAAGAGTTAAAAATCTCAGTACCAAGGATGTGCCCAGATCAAGTAAATCCAATGAATCCGTGGGAAGACAGGGCGAGGAAGCAGCACTCACCTTGTCTGTCTTCCTTTCCTTTCCCTTCCCTCCCTTCTCTTCCTTTCCCTTCTCTTCCCTTTTCATTTTCTTTCCTTCCTCCCTCCCTCCCTTCCTTCCTTTCCTTTCTTTCTTGACAGAGTCTCACTATGTTGCTCAGACTAGAGTGCTGTGGTGCCAGCTTAACTCATAGCAACCTCAAACTCCTGAGTTCAAGAGAGCCTCCTGCTTCAGCTTCCACAGTAGCTGGGGCTTCAGGTATCCCCTGCCAAGCCCAGCTGATTTTTCTATTTTTAGTAGAGCTAGGATCTTGCTCTTGTTCAGGCTCGTCTCAAACTTCTGAGCTCAACCCCATACCCCACTGAATTCCACAGTTTACTGCTAAATACTATTCCATTGTATGGATACATCACATTTTAAAAAATTCACTTGCCTCAGCTTCCCAGAGGGCTAGGATTACAGGTGCGAGCCACTGCACCCAGCCTCTTGCTCTTAAAACAACAACCAAACAAGTAAAACTGAACAAAATATCCGATCTGACCCAGGAAGACCTGGAGGCACAGAAAGGTGAGTAAGTTTGTTTGGCAAGTCATAGCCTGCCCCATGAGGCAGACACAGTGCTTTGTACAGAAAAGATGGGGCTCTGGAGCTGGGTCAATCTGGGTTCGAATTCCAAACCTACCGTTTTGGCCTAATCACCTAAATCTCCTGTAGTGTTGGTGTCCCTATATTTGTTGTGCAGGGGTCAGATGACATGCTACTGAGGGCTTCTCCTAGAGTCTGGCATGTCACAGCAGTTGTTTAAAGCATTTCCAACATGCTAGGCGAGGAACAAGGAAGTGAGTTGGGACTCCTGACCTTTACCTGCTCTTTTACACCCGTAATAATCGTAAGAATGTTAACTCTTGGTCACTCCAAGTGCTCTATGGGGCACCACTCCCTCAAGGCACCTATGCAGAGCCAGGTGTGAGAGGTGGGGTGTCTTGCCCTACATCCCCTGATTGAACCCTGAGTTGTCTTCTGCATAGATGCTCAGAAGGGTGAGATGTAGAAATGAGGTGGATCAGTCTCTGCAACTTTCCTGGCAGTGGGCTTCTCTGGGGTAGGAATCACCTCTTCTCTTTGTCCGCAGTACCAAGTACAAACTCTGGCACCTAAAGGAGCTCAAGAAATGTGCGCTGAGCCTGGGAGGGAAGGCCTAGGTTGGGGACTCAGGAGCACCTAGGTTCTTGGCGGGAGGTCTCACGCGGATAGGTGCAGTCCCACATGTGGCCACTAGGAGTCTCCACGCTCCGCCGAATGATTGCCCCGAGTCCCGGCTGACAGGGAGCCCGCGGCGGGATGGTGACCGGGTGAGGACGACAGGCCCTGGCTCCCCATGCTGTCGGTCCTCCCTGCCGTCCCCTGGGGTCAGGTTACAGATCATAGCGAGGACCAGACTCTGAAACTGGGAAGAGCAAGAAGAATGTCGTGGGGATGGGAGGAGGCATGCTTCACGCTGGTTGAACACCTACGGTGTGCTGGCTTTTTGTGGCAGCTCCTTTTCTTTAATCCTGCCAGCTACAATCTTAGGAAGCAGAGGCTGTTTTCCCTGTTTTATAAATGAGTTGGAAGAGGTAAAGCGACTGGGTTTTGATGGGGCTGGGATTCTAGCCATTCCACCTGGTCCCAAAGCCTGTGTCCTTCCTGCGTCGCTGTGACTCTGTGAGTGCCCCCACCCACCCCGCACGCCTGGGCCCGGCTTCTGGAGGGGCCCGAGGTGCCCCCACCTCTCACAGTCACTCACAGGCACAGACACACACCATCCCAGGAGCTCTGCAGTCCGCGTCCTGCCCTGTCTCATGCCCGTGCACAGGCCTCCCCCCCCAACCTGGAATCTCAGAGCCCCCAGCGGGGATCTGATCTTCCCAGACCCTCAAACCAGCTTCTTGGGGAGGAGTCCCTTACAACAAGATCTAGCGCCCTCATCTAACCCTCCGTGTGCTGCTTATTCTCTTTTCTCCGCATACACTTTGCACCAAGGGTTTGCCTTCTTGGTTCCCATGAGAACACTGTACCTTTTCTCAAATGAAGGGTCGTTGATAGTTTTTTCCTGTTATTACAAAAGCAATTTGTGCCATTGCAGAAAACACAGAGAAGCCAGGAGAACAGAAAGTCCACCTCCCCTCCTCTAGGGACAGTCCTTGGCTCCACCTCCCACCACAGAGCCCTGGGGGTCCCGTCATTTCTGAGCTGGTTCTTGGAGATGGCACTTCTAGGCTGGGGTGGGGGGATCCTCACCCCATCACTGGGTCCTGTGTGTCTTTGGACAGGGTCTCCCCCTTATTGGTGAGCATGGGATGCTCTCAAAGGGGTGTTTGCCCTAAGATTCTGGATTTGGTTCTCTCATGGAGGACAAACCAATCTGGGGCTGAGCTAATGATAAGGAGCTGTCAGGAGCTCCCAGGGACCACAAGTTTCTCTTGGAATAATCTGGAGATCAGGGGAGGCAGGGATGGGAGAGCCTCCACTCAGTATCAGCACCGAGCAAGTGGGCAGTTCTCCCACAGACAGACAGCTGAGCCCATTATAAAGACCCTGATGTCCTGTATCCCAATCGCAGCTGCTTCATAGATGTGCAACCTGCAGCCGCTCAGGGACCCACACCCGGAAGGAGTCACACTTGACTTAATGCTCTGCTGTGGCCATCTTGAAATTTTTATTAATTTTTCAGCAAGGGCCCCACATTTTCATTTTGGACTGGGCTTTGCAAATTAAGTAGCTGTCCCTGTCCCTCATAAAAATAATACCTATTACTGACAGCTTGCTGTGTACCTGTCACTACATGTTTTTTTTCTATATACATATAATTCACCTGTCATTCATGGCAGCCAGGTATAAATTGCCTCTCTTAGATTAGCTGACCCACATGACCATGTGGACTGGGTTCCAACACTTTACATTCGCTAACACTAACTCTTGGAAGGTGCTCAGTAATCCAAGAAGGTGCTGCAACCATTCACACTACAGATGAGGAACTGAAGGCTGGGAGGTTAAGCAACTAGCCTGTAGTTGTGGAGCCACTATATGAGGAGGCAGCCTGAAGACCCCACCCTCCCTGCCATGCTGGAGCTCTGTCATCCCCCATCCTGCCCTGCCCATCCTCTTCCCAGCTATGGTGGGCACCCCGCAGTGCCCGGCTGGGTGAGCACTGCCAATTTCAGTACCTGCCACCCCCTGACTCTCCTGATCATCTGCTACACCCTGCCTCCTCCTGTGCCCAGCTGTGTGATCTGCTCCCCTGCTTGAGCACGGAACTGTGAGGCCAGGAAGAGTCAGTTTTCATTTCTCCCCAAGGCACTGAGGCCTGGTCATTCTGGGCTGTAAATGTGGCTGCAGGGACCCCCATTCATCAGTGCTGGTTACTGCTGAGCTGAGGGCCCAAGTGGAGGGGGTTGGTGCCACAGGGAGCCCAGGTGGCTGGAAATGGGGTGGACAGACCAGCACATGGGATTCTCACACGCCCCATCGGACTTGCTCATCATCTGCATCTCAGCTCCCACGTCTATGAAATGGGGTAATGAAACCAGGCCCAGCAGTGAAGAATTCTGGGCTTGGGGATTCACAGTCCTGAGTTCAAGGGCTAGGCCCAGCATTTAACAACCATATGACCTTGGGGAGGTTACAAAACTGAGCTTCAGTGTCCTCCATAAAAAGACAACAAAAATGGAGGCATCTCAGTTCAGAACTCAGGCCCAACAGACTGACAAGAATTCAAATCTCAACTTCAGTACTTAGCTATGGGAGCTTACACAGTTACTTCACTTTCTCAGGTTTGGTTTCCTTGTCTGCCATATGGAACTAATCCCTGTGACATCCTTATGGGGTTTTGTGAGGACTGAGTGACCTGGTGCCTGCTGAGTCCTTTTCTCAGTGCTGGCACTTAATAAGTGCTCAGTAAGCCATTATGACAAGTATGACTGATGGGATTGCTGGGACATCATGGGACCTGATGCCTGCTGGGCGGGTCTGTGTCAGGCCCAGCCAAGGCTAAGTGCCGAGCCATATTCCCATGGCCAGGGGATTTGTAGCTGAGACCTGGGAGAACTTTTCACAAGGCAGGTGGCTGAGGGCCAGGGCCAGGTGGCTTAGTGACAGGCATGTGGGTATAGCTTCATTCAAAGGCAACTGTGACGGGGGGGATGGGAAAGACCCAGGGCACCTCCCAGACACTCACTTATCCCTCCTGGAGCTTCTGGGATCAGGCCATACTCCCCAAACCCCAGCAGACCTCATTCTGTAAAGCCCAAAAACTGTGCTCTCAGACTGTTCTGTGCACAGGAATCCCTCCCAAGGAGCTTGTTGACATGCTCATTCTGACTCAGCAGTCAGGGTGGGGCCTGAGACTTTGTGTTTCCAATCAGCTCTCAGGGATGTGAGACCACACATTGAGTAGCCAGCATGGAAAACATTATAAAAATGGAAGTTGTGAAAATTATAATTGAGGGCGTTATTACCTGGGCTGACTCTAGCTGACTTCAAGGGCTTGTCTGGGAGGAAATTCTCCCCAGAAATCAAAAGGAACTCAAGGGTTAGGGGTCACTAGGATCTGATTTTGCTACTAAAAGCAAAGAGGCAGGCAGAGGAGGCCTTTCAACTTGAGTAGCACCGACAGTGGTTCCCAAACTCCAGGCCACACAGTTGCATCAGAACTCCTTGGGGATTGTTTTTTGTTTTTTTTTTTTTGTGATTTTTGGCCGGGGCTGGGTTTGAACCCACCACCTCCGGCATATGGGACCGGCGCCCTACTCCTTGAGCCACAGGCGCCGCCCAGGGGATTGTTTTTTTTGTTTGTTTGTTTTTTTTAATACAGAGTGCACAACTCTCTTTCATTCTCTCTCACCTTTTTTGCCTTTCTATCTTCTGCCGTGTTATGATGCAGCAAGAAGGCCCTCATCAGATGCCAGAACTTTAAAAAATAAATACAGATTCTCGGTCACAAACACACACACACACACACAACACACACCAGGTGTGATTCCCTTATATGAGATGTCTAAAGTCAAGTTCACAGAAATAAGAGTAGAATAGTGGTTGCCAGGGACTAGGGGTAGGGAGATGGAAAATTGTTCTTTTTTTTTTTTGAGACAAAGTCTCACTATGTCACCCTTGGTAGAGTGTGGTGGCATCACAGCTCACGGCAACCTCAAACTCTCAAGCTTAAGCAATTCTCTTGCCTCAGCCTCCCAGGTAGCTGGACAAACAGGCACCCGCCACAACACCTGGCTATTTTTTGGCTGTAGTTGTCATTGTTATTTTTAGCAGGCCTGGGCTTTGAACCTGCCTACCTCAGTGTATGTGGTTGGCACCCTAACCACTGAGCTATGGGCGCTGAGTCTGGAAAATTGTTCTTTAATGCTCACAGAGTTTCAGATTTGCAAGACAAAAGAGTTCTAGAGATATGTTTTACAACAATGTGAATATAATTAACACTACTGAACTGTACATTTAAACAGGGTTAAGGTGATAAATTTTATGTTATATGAGGGTTTTGTCATAATAGAAATAAAACAAAACAAAACAGATGCTGGTCCTGACGACCTCCAAGATCCTGTTTGAGTGTACCTGGGGTAGAGCCCAAGAATCTATTTTTAAAACATCTTCCCCAGGGGATCTGGATGCACAGCTAGGTTTGGGGACTGCTGGTTTTGGGGAGGTTGTACCCGGAATATCTCCAGGATCTTTCCCCTTTCCCTACTTCCATCTGCCACACAGCTGCCCAGTGATCTTTCTAAAGCACAAATCCAACCCTGTCACACAGCTCTGTTAAAATGGTTCCATGGCCTCCCATTGCCCTCGGTACAAAACAGAGAAAAGCACTTTTCTCAGCAGAGTCAGGGTTTCAGCCACAGAGTATTGCAACAGGAAGAATTTGGAGCTCAGCAGAGATCTGTGCAAAGCCAGAAGTGCCAGGAGCCACAGATGGGTTCTGACGGGGTGGCTGGGGTAAGGGGGGAGTCCCCAGGGAATGAGGCATTGCACAGGGCCTTAGAAGGTGAGCTGGGATTTGTCCAGAGACTGGGGTGAAGGCAAAATTTGGGGGGAGGGAGAGAGAGTTCCAGGCACAGGGACAGCATCCCCAAAGGCAGGAAGCTATGTGGGGAGCGGATGGTGAGCTGGGAGGAAAGAGTGAGGTGGGAAGAGGTGGAGAAGCAGGGAGAAAGCCCAGTTGAGCTGGGAGGGGGCTGGAGGTGGGCACCTTCAAGGCTGACTCAACCACAGCCACCTAGAGATACCCATCCTGATCCAGATCCCCAGCCCCACCCCGTGCTGTCCAGGCCCAGGGTCAGGTTACAGCTTCCAGCCCTATCCTCCCTGCCCCACCTTCTCCTTGTTGGGTGCCTTGGACAAGGTCATCTGGCCAGGAGGGGGAAGAGGTCTGCTCCCTCCCTCAAAAGCCCTCAAGTCTCTGCTCCCCAAGTCTCTGCTTGCACCCCCAGATCTCAGCCCCCACCTCCCCTATGAGCCTGGAAACTTCTCCTTCCCCTTCAATATGTGTGTGTTCTCTGCGTGAGTCTCTTCAAGGTCACGTGGTCAAGCAGTATCTGTCCTTGCCTGTCCATACATCTGCTTAATTGTGGGTATTTCCTAAAAGCAGGCCTGGCACAGCATGTATGGCTTTCTGAGTTGTCCCCTTCAGACTCTTAACCCCAGGGTCCAGGCCCCTGGGCTTTCCTAAGATGTAGGAGGTAATTCTAGGGGCTAAAGCAATATGGACCCAGCGAAAGGGGCCAGCCTGTAATTCCATCAGCCCCACGGACAGCTAGAGGAACACACAGCCTCTAGAAGAAGAGCGAGTCCCCTATATGGCCACAGTGTCTGCCAGGTTGAATTCCTTCCCTTAATGCTTAGTGCCTGGTGCCAGCCCCCCAACAACTGTAGAGGAATTGAGGAGCTGCATTTCAGAAAAGGGCCCCCTTTTTCCCCGTCAGAGATCAAATAAACAGGTCTGCTGGGGCTGGGATCCCCTTTTACATCTCCTTTCCCCACGGGGAACCTCTTTCCTCTGCCCATCTCCCCACCTCCTGCAGTTCCTGGCTTAGAACAGAAGCAAGGTTCCCCAGCCCCATGGGGCCGTGGTCGAGAAGGTTAGCCTTGGTCCCTGGGAGAGAGCCCAGAGACCCATGTTCAGGGCCAGTGCTGTGTGGCCCCAGCTGAGGGGAAATCACACAATGGCTCTGTCCTCTGGGAAGGAGATGAGAACAGAGAAATTCTTGCAAATGCTGGAAAAAAATCCTGTCCTCTAATTATTGGCAGGAAAGTTAATTGGATACATCTGTAAGCCCATTCCTAGGACAGGCGTGTTAATAGTGCTAAAACATCTGAAAATGCCTAGAACCACATGGAGGAATTTATAGGCCTGGAGAGTCCAAGTTCACATTGAAACATCACCCAGGAGTGGAAAGAGCATTGGGCCAGGAATCTGAGCTCTTGGCCCATCTCAACTCAGCCACTGGCTCATTGTGGTCCTCAGGCAAGCCCTGGCCTTCCTAGACCAGGAAAACATTACTACGCGTGAGGTGTATCTCTTGGGTCACTCGATTGAAGCATGACTGTGGTCCAGGAGGTGGCTTTTGCAAAAGCTGGCAATAAAGGGGTCAAAACTGGACCCTGACTTCAAGCTGAGAGCCATAAATTACAGGTCTGTTCTACAGGTCAGCCAGGGTAGGCCATTACCCAAATGTCCACTAGGAGGCGCCCTAGACTGCATCTGCTGGTTGGCACCAGCACCTTCATCCCTCAGCCAGAGTGGTCTCCCCAGGTGGTCTCTGAGATGGGTGGAACTGGAAGCTGCCAGCACCTGGGGCAAGGTTGGGAGGCACATTGGTCCTCCTTCCCTCTCCTAACCCACTTCCATGGAGGAGCCTTCTGCTCTCATCTTCCAAGGGTAAGGGAGAGAAGGGGGGCCTCAAACCTTCAGGGACATGGGGACCCATTGGTCTCTTCCTCAGGCCTCTCGGGAGCCCTATGTGTCAAACTGATGTCAGCTACAAATGTCAGAGGCTCAGAGAGGGTTAGCAACTTGCCCAAGGTCATACAGTGAGGTCTATCTGATCCTGAACGCCTAAACTCAGTGCTGGTTCAGGCTCAGGGTGGATGCACTGTACTCAGCCAGTCATGTGGCCCACAGCAGGCAGGAAGGAGCTGGTCAGCTTGGCCCACAGGCCACACGTGGGGTGTTCCTACAGTCACTCAAGGGTCAAAGGCTGAGTCCAAGGAGTCATGGCTGGATGTGGGGGTTTGTAAGAGGGGTGGGGGACCGTCATCTGACAGCCAGTGGATGTCCTCAGCATCAGTGTTATGTCTGTGAGTCTTTAATCTGAAAGTGGGTGTATAAGTGAGGTGGTTGGGGCAGAGGGGCATGGGTTGGGCCCAAGACCTCAGGTCAAGCTGGCTGGGAATTCAAATTTGACAGCTTACTGAAAGCGTAATGATGGTGACAACTGGACACTGGGGTGGAGAGAGGTAGGGGGTGGGGAGACTGTGATAGGGGGTCCTGAACTGTGGTTTGGGGAGGCTGAAGGATCCAGCCTGAACGTTCCAATCTGGTGAGGCGCTGACTGGGAGGGGCTGGGCTGGACACAGGGAGGTGATAGTGACATTGAGGATGGGGACACAGGGCTCTTCTTCTCTCCTTGCTCCACTTTCTAGAGGCAGCTGCTTCTCCACCAGCTGTGGAAAGTGGTCTGGACCTGCCAGGAAAGCTGGAGGGAAGCTGAGTGTCAGGGGAGAGGGCCCCCCAAAGTTACAGTCACTCTTGCCCTCTGTCCCCAGCTCTCACAGCCAGGACCCTCCCTCAGAGCAGGCCTGACCCCTCCTAGAGTCCTCCCAAACTTGGAGGCCACCCAACCCCAGCCCAGTTACTCAGACCAAGCACGTCCTGAGCCTGCGGGCCACTCAGCACAGCTGGGGAAACACTCAGCCCCCTAGGCACACAAGATAAGTGCTGTCAGGTGTGGGCTCCATCTCCCAGTACACAGATGTGGTGAGCAGGACTTGGGGCCAGAGGAGCCTTCCTGGAAAATCCCAGCCCTTCCCCAGGCAGGTCACAGAACCGGCTCTCCCAGCAGAGGCCCTTCCCTCCCAGCAACATGTCCAGGGGCACCTGACTTGAACTATAAATAGAGGGATGACGGAAGCCCAAGGGAGGGCAGGAGAAAGGGATTCTCATTCTCTCCTGGAGAGGCTCAGTGAGGCTGCACTGACAGGGCAACATTTCCATGGTGGGTCTTTGAGATTGAATAGGAGTCCCCTGGCAGAGGAGGTCCAGGAGGGGACATTCAGGTAGAGGGAATAGTCTAGTAAAGCAAGAAATGGGAGCCAGGTACAGGGACTCACATCTTTTTTTTGTGTGTGTGGTTTTTGGCCAGGGCTGGGTTTGAACCCGCCACCTCCGGCATATGGGACCAGCGCCCTACTCCTTGAGCCACAGGTGCCACCCCACATCTTTTTTTTTTTTTTTTTTTTGCAGTTTTTGGCGGGGGCTGGGTTTGAACCTGCCACCTCCGGCATACAGGACTGGTGCCCTACCCCTTTGAGCCACAGGCGCCGCCCAGGGACTCACATCTTTAATCCAAGCTACTCAGGAGGCTTGTTTGAGGCTAGGAGTTAAGACCAGCTTGGGCAATATAGGGAGAACCCGTCTCTAAAAAAAAAAATGAAAAAAATTAGTGAGATATGGTTATATTGCCTATAGTCCCAGCTACTTGGGAGGCTGAGGCAGGAGGATCATTTGAGCCCAGGAGTTCGAGGCTATAATGAACCATGACCACATCCCTGCACTCCAGCCTGGGCAACAGAGCAAGACCTTACATCTAAAAACCAGGGGGAAAAATGAGAAAGAAATGGAGTAGGCCTAGGCAAAGGCTGCATAGGGCGTGGCAATTGCTGAGACCCAGAGTCCAAGGACCCTAAATGCCCGGCCCAGGCCTTTGTTCTGGAGGAACGAGTCTTGTTCTTAGGGCAATTCTTGTTTGTGGGGTTTTGTGGTGGGGAATTAAGAGTAACTCAGAAGAATAAGTAACTTATAAGAACAAGGAAACCTGAGGCTTAGTGACCAAAAGTACATGGTCATATTTCCCCAGTAGATTGGAGGAATACTTTTGGTGTGCCAAAGATTGCTAACCATTCCCCAATGTCTGTTCTCTGCCTTCTTTGCCATAGGACTTTTGATTTTTTAGCTGGGCATACAAACCCCTTGAAATAAAGATTACATTTCCCAGCCTCCCTTGCAGCCAGAAATGGCTGTGTGAAATAGTTCTCTATGGGATGTGAGAAGAAGTATCATTCGAAGGCTCTCACCCTTTTTCCTCTTCTTTCTTTCTTCTGGAAAAGAAGGTGCATGTGATTGCTGGAGCTGGAGAGCTATCTTGACTCATGAGGTAAAACACACATGTTAAGGATGACCAAGCAATAAGAAAGAAGTGAACTGGGTTCCTGATATTTGTAGCCCTGGGCCAGATACCTCCAATGTCATTTACCTGAGAGAAAAATAAACTTCTATATTATAGTTCACCACACTGTTTCTGTGGATTTTTCTATCTCCTTCAGGTAAACATATCTAAACACTCACAGGCCAGGAATTAACCTCGAGAGCCCTTTTATCCACAATTGTTCTGCTCCTGAAATAAATCCATAAACTAGATTAAAAGAAAGAAAGAAAAACCCCAGGGGCATTTTACACCTCTTAAGCAGTAACAGACACTCTGTGATTATATTCCAGGTATCTTCTCTCTTGGGACTCTTTCCAGAGTCTTCCTTCCATGCATACTGGTGGAGAAGGGGCGATAACTTTCCTCACCCATCATAAGGGTCACAGCTGACGCTGACACTTCTTTTTTTTTTAGAGACAGAGTCTCACTGTGTTGCCCTTGCCCTTGGTAGAGTGCCGTGGCATCACAGCTCACAGCATCCTCAAACTCTTGGGCTTAAGAAATGTTTTTGCCTCAGTCTCCCAAGTAGCTGAGTCTACAGACGCCCACCACAACTGCAGTTGTCATTCATTGTTGTTTAGCTGGCTGGGGCCGGGTTCGAACCTGCCACCCTTGGTGTATGTGGCTGGCACTATAACCACTGCACTATGGGTGCTGAGCCACACAGTCGACACTTCTATAGCAAAAGACAGGTGAACAAGAGAAAAGCATAACAAATCCAAAGTTTTATGTGACACAAGAGCCTTCAGAAATGGAGACCCAAAGACCCAGGAAAGGATGTCCATTTTTATGCTTAGATTTGATGAAGAATAAACCACCCTGTAGAAATGGGATTGCACAAAAATGATCTAGTGGTAGCAGATTGAGTGGGGAAACCCGGAGAGATTTATCTATGCAGATTCTCTTGGCCCCTCTGTGTACCATTCCCAGCTCCCTTATACGGCTCAGGACCCTCTGAAATGAGAGTGTTATGGTCTATCTACCATCAGACAAAGTGGGTTTAGAATTGCTTTATGGTCAGCTCTGAAACAGGCGGGCAGGGGAAGTTTAGAGTAATGTCTGTACTTTCTATGGCCCACCGTGGGGCAGAGGCATTCTGGTTTCCATGGCTTGGTGTGGAGGAGAGGAGGGCATGAGAAGGTCAGGGAGAGCCTTTGCTTCTGAGACCTTCTGATCTCCTTTAGCTCAAAGTTCCCCACGTGCCAAAGCTCCATATTTTGGGGTATCATTTTCCAGGCACCAGTATAGGGAAGGAAGTTTTTGTAGGAGCTTGGAAATGTGCTGTCTTTGTTGCAGATGACATGCAGTGTCTGGAGGGAGCTTAGTTCCCATACTAGGCCACCCACGCAGACAGAAGCCAATCCCCTGGGCCTCCAGACTCGTGGGCTCACGGGAAGCACTGGAAACTTCATTTACCCCCTTTGGCCTTCCTGTGCGGCTCCTTTTATCGCATCCCCATACACAAGTTTGGGTAGTCCTACCTCTGCCAGCATGATCATATAATAACAATAATAAAAATGCTATCATTTAATGAAGATGCTATGGTGTGATCCTCCTGGTGTCAACACTCTCTGAGAGGACTAGGTACGGCTCCTCCCCTTGGCTGAGATGGAAATAAAAGAAATGCAGCCCTGGATAAAGGGTTTAATGGAGCCCTTTACGGGAACATGAGGCAGCAGTCATTAAGGCCTGGGCACCACTCTGCACGGTCACGGTCACGCCACTTACTGGACCCAGGGTGGGAGCAGTGTCGAGAACGGGAGGTGGCTGGGAAACATTTCCCTCCTCTTTCTGGTTCAGGCTCAGGACATTCTGTCTCTGAGTCTCCTGTGTCTTCAGGAGTGCTTGTGACGTTACCAGGGCAGGAGGGCTGAGGTGGGGGCAGGAGGGCCTTCCACCAAGACCACCCAGGGTCACTTCCAGGGCCAGGCCCACCCCTCCTTCCCCATGCTGGGTCTGGTGTGCCTTGGCCATTCCTCATTATCCTGGCTGCTAGTAAGTTCCCTCCTGGTGGTTGGACACACTCCCCCACAGGGTTGGGGGACTCACACCAGGTAAGGCAGAAGGAGGTAGTGAGACTGAGGTTAAAAAGACATGGGATGAATGAATTTGATCCTGACTCCGCCAGCAGCTCTGGGATCCATCCAATGAGTCGGGCTCTCCAAGCCTCATGTCCTCATCTGGCCAACAAGGAAACTCACAAGACCTTCCTCCTAGGGTTCTCGTGAGTTTTAAATGAGTTGGCACATGTCAGATTTTAGGACACATAAACCTACTCAAAGAATATTAGCTGCTAATATAGCATTATTGTTGTTGTTGTTGTTATTACTCTTGGGATATTTCAAAAGGCAAGTTCAAGCTCTTCTCAAGGAGGGGAACTTCCATCAAGGAATATGATTTCGGAAACGCTACCCCACGCCTTGAAGCATCAGTTCCCACACCCAAAGAACTCTAATTACTCTAGGTTTCATTCTGTTCAGGGAAGGAGAAGAGTGTCTGAATACAAGCTCTGCCCTTCTAGAAGGTACCCTAACCCCTCTGTGCCTTGATTTTCTCACTATGACACAGGATGATGCAGGCACCCCTTTGGGGTTTAAATGAGACAATATGTGCCCAGAAAGCCCTAAAGACAGCCTGGCATTGGTGGCACTGGACACCAATGTGTCCAGGGAACAGCTCAACACTGGAGTCAGCCAGGAAGGCTTCCTGGAGGTGGTGGGCCTTGATATGGGCTTGGAAAAGGTGAGGGCCCTGGGCCAACACAGTGCAGGGAAAGGCATAGCTGTGCAGACCTGAGATCAGACTGAGCCTTGCTGCCAACTAGCTGGTGCCCTTGGTCCTGGTAATTAGCCTTCATTTGCCTCTGAAACAGAAGCATGAAAGTCCTTGTTAAAGGAGTGAGGCTTCATGGGATGAGCACTAAAATGTGAGCCTCAAGGCCTGGGTCCCCACTGCAATGTTGACGGAATCATGGCTGAGTCCATTGGGTGCTTGTTGGTCCTCCACGCACTATCTCATTTAGACAGCCCCCTTACTGGGGAGGCCCTCATTTTTCAGCCGAGGAAACATGCCCACCTTGGCCTCAGGCAATCACCAGATGCCACACAGTTGGCAGGTGGCAAAAACCGAGGCCATCTAACATACAGGACACTTTGTTCAAACCTCCCTCTCAGGCTTCCCCATCATTACAGAGGACTGGATGGGGCCAGTGGCACCCACCGCCCAGCAGGAAGGCTCCCTATGGCACCCCAATGCCCCCACCTGGCCTCTCAGCAACTTCCCTGATCCCCCTTGGGGCGGTGAAGAGCCCTGCCCTGGGACTCCTTTTGTGCCTTTGAGAGGGTAGGGGGCTCAGAGAGGGAGGAGCTGGGTCTCCGGTGCCCAGGCTCTGCTAGCTAAATTTAGGTGCTGGGACATAGAAGGAACAAGGGTAATTAAAGGGTGTTGTGTCACTTTCCAGCTGCCTCTCACATCCCCTGAGTAGTTACACACCATTTGGGAAAGAGGGAGGAGGCAAGGGTGACACAGAGGCACTGATTTCGGATTTCTTCTGTATATGTGAGCAAGGAATGGGGAGGAGTGGATGGACAGTTGGGGCTGGAGATGAGGGAACCCATAGCTCCCACTCCAGACCTGACGGCCCCTAGGACCAGGGGTTTCCTGAGCCTGGACACAGCCCCTGTTGCTCTGGGATCCTGCAGAGGGATGCCAGGGAGGCAATTTTCAGCCAAACACCCCAAAGGCTTCCTCCAATTAACACCATGCATAGATGGAAAGTCATACCCTGAAAATAATAACCCCTGTAATTGGAAGCACTCTGTCCAAGGAGAAAGCTGCCAAGTGCTGATCATACATGGGACTGAACAGGATTTACACGCATGTTCTCAGCAAGTCCTTGCAACAATTCTGTAAGGAAGGTGTTACCCTTTCCATTTCACAGAGGGGGAAACTGATGAGTTAGCTGTCCAGGTTGCACAGCTGAGGCTACAGGCTACAGCTGACTCTGGTCTGCAACCCAGTCAGGTGTCCGGCTGTGATCAGAGAAGGATTATGAAGAAGGTTTAAAGCAGGCTTTGCTGAAGAGATGAGAAGAGAAGCCATTCTAGGGGGCAGTAACTGCTTTTGTAAAGACTAAAAGGTTGAGTCTGCCCATCCCAAAGTGCATAAGCTAATCTCAAAGCAAGGCCGAAGATTCTGCCTCGGGGCCTCCATGATTGTTGCATTATCCCTGTTAAGTATTAAAATCAGACCCAAATCACTCAATTAAAAAGCTGGGTGAAGCATGTGAGTAGGCATTTCTCCAAAGAAGATGTACAAATGGCCAATAAGCACGTGAAAGATGTTCGACATCACTAGTCACGAGGGAAATGCAAATCAACACCACAATGAGATACCACTTCCCACCCACTAGGATGGCAGTAATAAAAAAGACAGTAACAAGTGCTGGCAAGGGTAAAAGAAATTGGAACTCTTTTTTTTTTTTTTTTTTTTTTTGTAGAGACAGAGTCTCACTTTATGGCCCTCGGTAGAGTGCCGTGGCCTCACATAGCTCACAGCAACCTCCAACTCCTGGGCTTAAGCGATTCTCTTGCCTCAGCCTCCCGAGCAGCTGGGACTACAGGCGCCCGCCACAACGCCCAGCTATTTTTTGGTTGCAGTTTGGCCAGGGCCGGGTTTGAACCCGCCACCCTCGGTATATGGGGCCGGTGCCCTACTGACTGAGCCACAGGCGCCGCCCTGAAATTGGAACTCTTGTGCATCGCTGGGGGAGAGGGGATGCAGAACGGTGCAGCCACTTTGGAAAACAGTTTGGCAGTTCCTCAAAAAGTTAAATGTGGAGTTACCATGTGGCCCAGCAATTCTGCTCCTAGGTATTGAAATTACCTTCAAGAGAACCGAAAACATATGTCCACGAAAAAATTGCCCATGAATGTTCAGAGGAGCACTATTCATAACAGCACAAAATGGAAACAATTTTTCCTGGTTATGGACCAGATACATTCCTGATAATATCTTTAGGTTAGTTGGTATGTAACTTGGATCCCTGATGAACAGCACAAATATAATAATAATAACTATGATACTATACTGGCTCATATGTATTAATAATAATACAGTGTTATACTGTAATGATAATACTTTGTACTGTAACAATAAGTTACAGAAACAACTGTGCTCTTTTTAATTCAAACAAACAGGACATAAAAAACAAACTCATGCAAACAGTTTGGATAGGAGAAATTTCAAAAAAGAATATTAAAGGTTAACACTCACATCAACACTAGGCTAATAGGAATGTTATGCTTATCTTGATCTGCTAACTAGATCAATAATAACTTTTCCATTTCAATAATTAATCCACTACATTGCTTCGTAATAATTGATGCTTTCATTGGAGTCCTGCCTTTCACATGTTCCATTATTCTCACTTTATCCATTATAATTGTTCTGATAGTTGAGTAACTCCAGCCTAATGCTTTCCCAACAGATCATGGCATCAGGCCTTTCTCCGAATGTTTAATTGTTTCTACTTTCATTTCTCTTGTAATTACCTTTCTCTTCGCTACCTGGACTTGCAATGGACTTTTGCTTCGGAGGCATGGTCATAAGGGTAAACACTGACTCACAGAATCAAATTAAAAAGTTAAGATGAGGGCGGCGCCTGTGGCTCAGTCGGTAAGGCGCCGGCCCCATATACCGAGGGTGGCGGGTTCAAACCCGGCCCCGGCCAAACTGCAACCAAAAAATAGCCGGGCGTTGTGGCGGGCGCCTGTAGTCCCAGCTGCTCGGGAGGCTGAGGCAAGAGAATCGCGTAAGCCCAGGAGTTGGAGGTTGCTGTGAGCCGTGTGAGGCCACGGCACTCTACCAAGGGCCATAAAGTGAGACTCTGTCTCTACAAAAAAAAAGAAAAAAAAAAGTTAAGATGAAAGTGACGTTGCACATAAGTGGCCATATAAACCATGAGACTATGGCCTCTGGCATAAAACGCTACACCACCATCCGCTTACACCTTGTGGGTTTGCTCACATATACAGAAGAAACTAGTTCCCAAATTATTCATGTAATTGTTTAATTGTAAATTATCCTTATAGGGTGACTTGGGAGCACCTTCATGAGTACTGAACACCGTAAGTCAGGTTGTCCGTAACTGGGGGACTGCCTGTGTTCATCGACTGATGAATGGATATATCCATACAATGAAATAGTGCTCAGCAATGAGGGAGTGCTGACACATGCTAGGACATGGGCGAACCTTCAAAACACCTTGCTAAGTGAAAAAGCCAGACTCCAAAGGACACGCATAGCATAATACCATTTATATGAAATGTCCAGCATCAGCAAATTCATAGAAACAGAAAGTAGCCTAGTGATTTCACGGGCTGTGAGTGGGGAGGATGAGGAATGACTGCTATTGCGTGTGGGGTTTCTTTTGGGGTGATGAAAATGTTCTGGAATTAAAATTATGACTTTGTAATTATACTAAAAACCACTGAAGCGTACGCTTCTGAAGGGGAAACTAAGGTCCCCATAAATGGTCTATGAGTTGTATATCAGTAAAGCTATTATTTTAAAAAGCCCAGACCTGCCTCTAATATTTTCGAAGGTACAAATGAAGACTCACATACCATATGCCTAAATATTTAAAAATCAAGCAAACAAACTGCTAGATAATGTTCTCATCTCTTCCCTTGATAGACATACCTTCCTAGTGGCAAAATTGAAAAAGTTCTGGTTTTTATGCGCTGGAAAGCTGATGTAGTTGGGCGTTCTGTTGATGGGCCGGTTGTGTTTAGACAAGTGATAAAATAAAGGCATACATAATTCATAAATTCTGATAGTTTTAGTCCATGAAAATGTTCATGCCTTCATTTCACCAAAATTACTAATTTGTGTTCTAGTGACAGTAATGATCCAAAAAGGCTCAAGAAATTAAGCATGGTTTTTCATCCCAAAAGTAAGTTATAATAAATGTGGATTTTCATATATATTTGTAAAAAATATTTTTCTAAAATATTCAAAATTATTGAGATGAAAAGGTGAAATATAAATTATAATTATTGTAACATTTGAAATCATCATGTTACATTAAATCTGAATTTTTATTAATTTTTTGAAATGTTAATGCTATTTTATTAACCATTTTTGGAAAAATAACACTATTAGCCATTCTAGTGTTCAACACTCATTGAGTTGGCAATGTAAAGAATCAGTATCACATTTCATGCAGGTTGTATCTAAATTTATATATACAAATATAAGAGTAATATGAATTATTTAAACATTATAAAAGATTCCTGAGCCGCTATGGGCATGGCTGTGGATATTGCATTAATTCCCAAGAACCTCTGGCACCAGGAATTGCTATGTGAAGAAGAGGGAGCAAATGGGTCCTGTTGAGAAAAGGCTTTGTCTTGCAAGAATCTATTGCGTTCATGCTTTCTGAAGGAGAAGATTTGGCAAGTTAATGATTTGTCTTTTCTCTCAGATAAGCATTTCCACTGCTCAAATCTCCCCTGTCCTCGGAAGCAGCATGCAACCCACCAGCCTTCCCAGCATTTACACTCAGAGCACTGTTTGTATCCAGGAGAGGGGAGAGGCCATCCCACAGGGCCTGAACGGTGTCAGCCATGGCCTGTGCTTCTGAGCTCGGGGCATGGGTGCCTCTTCCCCTTGTCTGCAAATGGGACCGATAGAAACTGCAGAGATTTCATGGGTCACCCATTCCAATGTATTCATTCTCACAAACGCTTCCACGTGGCAGGTGCCCATTCTGTACAGGTTTTTTTTTTTTTTTTTTTTGTAGAGACAGAGTCTCACCTTATCGCCCTCGGTGGAGTGCCGTGGCCTCACACAGCTCACAGCAACCTCCAAATCCTTGGGCTTAGGCGATTCTCTTGACTCAGCCTCCCAAGTGCTGGGACTACAGGCGCCCGCCACAACGCCCGGCTATTGTACAGCTTTTTTTAGCTACAGCCAGGAAGACTCCTCCAACACCATTGCTCTGGCTCGAACATTCTGAACCTTTAAGGCCATTGCCCATCCCTGCACCCACCCCCATACACGGAACCCAGCCCTCACTTCCTACCTGGCTCCTCTGTCTCCTCTCTGCCGCCACTAGCAAGGGCTAAGCCAGCCAGGCCTTTGCATGTGCTGGTTCGACTCTCTGGAACCCACTTTCCTCTCTTTTCCTGGCTCCCTTTGGCTCTTGCTTCTCCCTGGCTCTGTATATCTAGGCCCTCCACTCCCCGGGCTCACCTAAGTGTAAGCCGCTGGTGGAGAGTGGTGGCCCATTCCAGCACAGGGCCTCAGCCTGTTAGCCAAGTTGACTAAGCAAGTGGGTACTGCTATTTGAGGGGACCAGGAGAAGAGAGGAGCCTTGTGTTCTCCATATATTGCCTTTTTCTCTAGTGTAATATCTCTGGGAAACAAGTGAGAGTCATCCCAGAGCAGTCTGGGGAGCAGTCAGGGCCAGGGGGGTGACACCTTGTGGTCTGCTCATGATCAGGAAAGCTGAGGTCAGGAGGCCCTGGAGACAGACTCCTGGTTGCCTGGTTCACCGTGAGCCCTCTGATTCCTTCCCTCCCGTGCGCTCTCCAGCCTCTCCTGCCTCTCAGCCCACAGCACAGCTGCACAGGACAGTTGAGACTCAGTGGGTCCCAGGGCTCCCTGGTTCCACAAGGATGCTCTCCCTCTCTGTACTGTTCTGTGACCAAGAGATAAAATGATCAGCAAGTTCCCTAAAACTGAGGTCAAACCCTACCTCACCACCTACAAGCTGTGTGGCTCATTCTGAGCTTCAGTTTTCCTCATCTGTAAAATATAGACAGTTAGGGGTCTAGCTCATAGCATTTCTATAAGGATTAGATGATAATGTTTCATATAGAGGGCATAGAAAGTCCTTAATATTATATATATTATAATAATAATGATGATATGACAATTATTATCATGAACTTGTATAAACTCGATCCTTGTTATTCATTCCTTCGATTAGTCAGTCAACAGGTATTTAATAATGTCACCAAGGCCCAGGCTCTAGATATGCTAAATTGGCCTACAGCAATGGAGACACCCACAGACAGATCTTAATCTGTGTCTGTAAGGAACACACATTTGGTCATAAGTCAAAGAAAATGTGAAAACTGTTAAACACGTCAAGGTTTCCTCTCCTCATATAACAAGGACTCTGGAGGTGAGCTGCCCAGATCGTTATGCTGGCCTGAAGATGTCTTTAGTTTCCCAGGCTACCAGCCTTAGATGGTGACTTTCAACCTCATGGTGCCACAATGGCTGCGACACTCCAGAAATCATGTCTAGGTTTTTGTCCAGATAAAGGGAAGCTGGAGCTCCCAAAGAACCCTATTAAAAAAGTAAAACATCTCCTGAAACCCCACACAAATTCAGTTTGTACCTCATGGGTCAGAGGAAACTGGGCAACTAGAGAATGTGACTAGCTCAGACCAGCTCAGACTGGCCTTAATCTATTTGTGGAGATGGGAGTTATGGCAACCCCATACAAAGCTAGAGGATAGGCATCCAGCAAGGAGGGAGGCAAAGGGGGTTTGGCAGGCAATCAATATGTTTGCACAGTCACACAATGGAGGGGTGTGGAGCTTACTGTCCCCCATCCAGAGAGGGGAAGTGACTTGCCCAGGGTCACACAGCAAAGCTGAGGGAGGACTAGAACCCAGGCTTTGTAAGGCAATAGGCAGAACTCTTTCTTCCAGCCCCCAACAGGATATGTCTCCTTGGTTGGCAAGTGCCTTAGAGGACTATAGGCTGGGTACCTTCAAGCCTCCTGCACCTAGAAGCTTTCAGGAGGAGGGGAGACACTGGCCATAGTGGAATAAGAAAGAGGCCTTCCCCCTTGTCACTGGCCCCTGGGCGGAACCAACTCCTAAGTTGGCTAGCTGGCAGGCAACTAATTACCCTTGTCACCCACTCACTTCTGGGAGAGACAGCTATATAATCTGCCTGTCCGCTGAGGAGAAGGGGAGACAGGCATCCCCTGCTAAGGCTGACACTTGGCAGACAGGGATGACAGGACCAGGATGAGGGAGGGATTGCTGGGGGACCAGCTGGTGTGCAGATGGACAAGTGAGAAAAGAGTGGGGCCAGGGGCTGGGTGAGGATGCTGGGCACCATGGCACCATCAAGATGGGTAAACTGAGGCAAGAGCCAGCTAATCCCCTGGCCCCCAGGAGGAGAGACTGAGCTCATAGTTCTCTTGTGGATGGGTCTCCTTGGAGTTGTTCCTGGGAGGCTCTAGTGGGGGATTCCTGCCCTGGGGTCAAGGGTCAGGTTCAAGGCATGTTTCAAGCTGAATCTTGAAGGACAGTTAAGGATTCTGGAAGCAAAGAAGGGAGGGGAAGGCATCCAGGACAGAGGGACAGCCTGAGTAAAGGCACGGAGACTTGCTAGCCAGTCAGGGTCAGCTGTGAAGCAATCTTCAGTGCAGGGGAGATGGAGGCACCGAGTGGGCACCATCTACGCAATGCCTGCTGTAAGCTAAGTGCTTTTCATTCCTTATTTCCTGAAACCCTCCAGCAACCACGAGATGAAGAGATTTTATATTTTACAGGTGAAGGGCCAAGGGTCAGCAGTCACACTGCCAGCAAGTGACAGAGGCAGCTTCAAGCTCAGATCCACTTCACTTCTGAGTCTGTGCCCTGACCCTGCACACAGCCAGGCTCCCCTGCAGCTGGAGGGTGGGTGAGGAGCAGATAGCACAGCCCTCTTGTGCCTGACAAAGGAGCCTGGACTTCCAGAGTGGAGCAGCCACCGAAGGTCTGAACAGGAGGAAGACGGCATGATGGGCTTGTGTTTAAGAGGATCCTTGGTTCTTGGCTGGGCGCAGTGGTGTTCCCTTCCTAAATGCTGCCCCGCCCCACACGCCTCCTTTGTTTTCCTATTTGCCTCTTCATGGGGACATAGAGGAGTGGCTACCTGTGCAGGAAGTGGAGTCCAACTGCTTGGGTCCCAACCCTTCCCTGCCATCCATCAATGTGCGGCCTCAGGCAAGGTACTCAACCTTCTGTCCTTAGATCCCTTCATGTAAAAATGACATCATAAGAGCACCCCCTTCATAGATTTGGTGTGGGGATAAAAGGAGTTAGATACAGGGACGTGTCACAGAGCCAGGTGGTGAAAGTGCAGGAGAGGCCAGCTGCTGTGAACGCAGTCCTGCCTCTCGCGACCATATAATTATCTGTCAGCTTACTCAGATGTCTGTATCTCTCGCTTGCTGTCCTGTAAGCTCCAGCAGGCCTAGGACCGTGTGAATCTCTGTGTTAGGGTCCTAGGGATGCTGCAACGAAGTACCGCAGAGTGCCATAAAACAACAAAAACTTACTGTCTGATGGTCCTTCAGGCCAGAGGTCAGACAGGTGTCCACAGGGCCACGTTCCTGCCAAAACACACAGGAGAGAGTCCTTCCTTTCTTCCTCTGAGCTCCTCGGTGTGCCTTTACTTGTCCAGGCATCTCTCCAGTTTGTCTGCCTCTGTTGTTGCTTGGCGTCCCCCTCTTGTGTCTGTGCCTTCGCGTGGCCATCTTCCCTCTTCTCATGAGAACATCATTCATATTGGATCAAGGGCCGCCCCCCTTCAGTATAACCTCATCTTAACCTGGTGACAACGACAATGTCCCTATTTCCAAATAAGGCCGTATTCTGAGGTGCTGGGGGTAAGGACTTCATCTTGTCCTTTGGAGGAGACATAATTCAATCCATAACACTCATCAAAGCATCTCTAGCACCTGCCCCAAGAGATATCTATGGGATGAACAATAAATACAAATAAACGGGTTCCTCTGGGCAAGACTCTGTGTTCCTGAGGCCTCGGCTGGACCCTGTTCTCTTGAAAGGTAGATGGATTTGAATCTGGATGTATCCCAGGGAATTTGCCCAGCCAGCTGTCTGGCCAAGCACCCGTGACAAGAGTCCTCTGGGGGCTGGGTAGAGATGGGGGTGGCTTGGGAGGGGTTTGCACCCCTCAGAGGTGCAGACCTGACTTCTGAGGCCAGAAAAGCTGACAGCACGCTCAGTGTAGCTGCCACTCAGCACAGACAGGGCAATCCCCAGGGAGATGTCACAGGCAGCTGGGGGCGACTGATAGCTTGGTGACATTGCTAATCTGGGGGCTCAAGCTGCCCGCGCACTAGGCAGAGACTTGCAGCAGGGGGTAAAAGAAATCCTTACAAGGAGGGGGTAGTGGATGCTGAATTGGGGGGTGGTGGGTTCTTCCTGCCTGGGGTGAGGATGGGAAGGCAAGCTGGGGTCTACAGGGCCCACCTCCTGACCCCCCTGCCCTATAGCTCCTGGCCCCTGCTGACAAGTCTCCAGCATCCAGTGGCCAGCCCAGCTGAGCTTCAAACCTGGAAGGGGAGGATGGATGGAGGCAGCTGCTGTAAAAGGTCAGCGCCCCTTGGGGCCAGGAACATCCATGATGCAAATGTGGAATTTACACTCCTGGAGTGCCCGCTGGCCAGCCTGTCCGCTGTCTGTGCGCCAGCCAGCAGCCTGGGCAGCGAGGGCACGGCAGATGCTCTGGAACCAGGCAGCTCTGGGACTCCTCTGTGCTATGGGCACCTCCCCAGGGAGGGCCTGGGGTGTGGGTGGGGGAGGTTGCAGCCCATCCTGCAGGAGCTGGGCTGACTGCCTAGGATTTCCATCACCAGTTCTCTGGCTCTGTGGCTGCAGATCCCAGGCCAGACTTGGGAAGAGCAATTAGTCACCAACCCACCCATCCTGTTTTACCCAGCTTCTTTCCAGAGCCAATTCCATTCAATGACTTTGCTGATCTTCCCATGAACTTGGGATTAGGGGAAGACAGGCAGGACCAAGGAGCCCTACTCTGTGTCAGGGGTTTTCCTTTAAAACTTCTAACAGCCCTCCTAATGTCATCATCCTACTACTCTAGGAGAGGCCACTGGGGTTCAGAGAAGGAAGTTCCCTCACAAGATCACACCTCCAGAGAGAATGGTGGAGCTGGGACTCAAACCCATGTCTCCATTGTCGCCTCCACCACAGGGAACAGACTCTAATCTCTACTCAGCACCTGCTGTTCCTGGCAACCTTCCTACAAGTTGCCTGCCCTAGAAGACCTCAAAAGATGTCCTTCAAATTCACACCAGGCAGGGAGAGGCACACATGAGCACATGTGCATGTGTGTCCCATTCGGGGTGTAGCACCGTGGTTCTGGGGAGTGAGCACTGGGCCAGGAGTCCCAGGCACCATATCACATCAGCCTGCCAAGTGACCCTAGGAGCGTCACGTAGTCTCTCTGGGCCTCAGCCTCCTAGTGTGGCTCCCAGGGCCATTAGTCAGGGGTCTTTCTCAGTCACCTGCTCTGTGTTCCTGGAGCCCCCAGGGCCCAGGGCAGATTCCACCTCCTTCTCTTTGCTATTCTAGCTCCCACCTGCCTCCAGCAACCACTGTGGAGCTTCACACCCAGTGGTGCTTGATATATCTTGTCCTTGCCTGAGTGACAGACCTGCCACTCTGAGTCCCTGGGGATACCATCTGCAGCTTCCTCAAAAGTCTTCCTGGGGCAGAAAGCTTCTAGTGCTCAATCTTCATTTTCCTCCCTCCCTCTATTTACAAACTTGCCCCTCTCCATCTCCTCTCTCCCTCCCTCCCTCCTCTTTTTTTCTCTGGTTTCTTCCTCCATCTCCCTGGCTGTCTCATTCTTTCTTTCTCTTTTTATTGTTTTCTAAATTTTCTCTTAAGTCTCTCACACTTTCCTTTCTCCCCTTCTTCGACCCTCTGTCTTGGTGGCTTTTCTCTTTCCCTTTATCCATCTCTGTCACTTGTCCCATCTCTCTCTCTTCGTATCTATTCTGTTATTTGCCTGTCTTCCCTTCCCTCACTCCCCGCCGTCTGTCTCCCCCTCCCCTCTCTCTCTTTCTCACCTCCTTTCTTTCTTTCTTTCTTTCTTTCTTTCTTTCTTTCTTTCTTTCTTTCTTTCTTTCCTTCCTTCCTTCCTTCCTTCCTTCCTTCCTTCCTTCCTTCCTTCCTTCCTTCCTTCCTTCCTTCCTTCCTTCCTTCCTTCCTTCCTTCCTTCCTTCCTTCCTTCCTTCCTTCCTTCCTTCTTTCTTTCTTTCTTTCTTTCTTTCTTTCTCCCCCGTCCCCTGCCCACTCTCTCTATCATTCCCTGAGACACATACACACCTCTGCCCTGTGGAGCCCTTCTGCACTGCCCATCACATCATGTCACATCACGTCACACTTGTCTCCTGGTCCATCAGAGCCTTTAATCCTGTTGACATTCAGTTAACGAGTTTCTCTGGCTGTTGACAGAACCTCCTGCCCCACCCATACTGGACAGACTGGGATCAGAGTTCAGAGCTGCTGCTGGATCATTTGAGGTCTAGAGAGAGGTGGGGGGAGGCACCACCTCCTGGCCCAATAGGTGATACATGGGGAACAGCCCCTCCTGGCAGGTGGCGTCTCCTCCACCCTAGAAGAATGGGCAGGTCTGGGAGGTACTTCAAAGTTTGCAGCAGCCCATGGAAGCAGTGGCCCAGGGAGGCAGGGGAAATGCCAGGGCCACACAGAGAGGTGAGCTCCTGGCTCCTGCCCCGGCATCCTCCCACCCCCACCGCTGGGCTTGCCAGAGGAGAGGCCAGAAATACTGGATGACTGGTTGAGGTTGTGCCAGAGAGACCTGAGGCGTGACTCAGAGAGGAGGGGGACAAGCCCAGGAGATCCTGGCTAAATGTGACAGGCCGTGGGGCTGTGGGTTGCCTGGCATGGAGGCTCTGGGAAGGGAGCGGGTCTGGGGGAATAGCCTGAGAAAGTTGCTGCTGGAAAATGAACCCTGAGAGCCAAGGGAGGTGATGTGTGTTCTGCCTTCTAGGGATGTGAACCACCGCTGACTGGGCCCTGCCCTGGGGGTTCTTCTCAGGGAGGATGGTGGGGGAGGGGGGTTCATTACCTCATTCCTGAGGAGTAAGAGCCCCAGAAAGCCTAGGGCCCCTTGGGGTTGGGAAGGGTGGATGGGGAGGTCCTCAGCTGCCTGCCGCTGAAAGGCAGCCTGGAATGAGGAGGGTGCCAGGGCTGGAGTCAGACGATCTGGGTTCAAATTCCCAAGCTACTCTTCGACGATGTGGGCCTTAGGAAAGTACCTAACCTCTCTGGGCCTCAGTTTACTTCTGTATAAAATATAGCAGCTGCAATCTTCTTGCAATGGTTCTTCTTGAGAAATGGGCATCACATTACATGTCACGCGTGCTTGGCATGGTGTGTTCCTGCTCAGTAAACAGCCGCCAATTTCATTGCTGTCTTAAAAGTTCTAACCACGCTGACATACCCTCATTCAAATATCGGGCTGGCAAAGCCCACAGACTTTGGTAACACACTGTGCTGGCAAAGCTGTGGGGAACAGGCAAATGCAGGCGAGGTGGTGGCGGTGCAGCCTGCTGCCACCAGCAGGGAGGGCGACTTCATCCCCTCATGACTGCACGTAGCCACGTCTAGTCCCACCGGTCCCTCCGTGGGGCGTTCTCGGTTCATGGCACACACGGGAAGTGGCGTAGGTACAACATTATTTATCGCAACATTTAATGTAATTGCCAAAGACTGGAAATAAGCTAAATGTGCATCAATAAGGGATCAGTTTAATAATATGTGGTCCCTCTGTACAATGAAGTTTTATGTAGCCATAAAATACTAGTGAGGAACCTGTTTTCCAAGTGACATAGAACAATAACCAAGATCTATTTTGAAGGGAAGAAAGCCAGGTACTGAGCAGGATGTGGATGCATTTTAAAAGGATAACAAATGAGAATACACATGCGGGTGATGGTTTAGACACAGACAACTCTGGGGGACACATGAGGACGATGATGACATGTTCTGGAGAGGGAGTCTGGGTGGCTGGGACGGGGTGGGTGGTGGGGTGGTGGTGCCTTTTCACTGTATGTCCTTTTCCAGTTCTTGAATTTTGAATCGCGTGAGTGTATTAGCCATTCACAATAGAAATATAAAGTATTTCTTATTTATTTTTGTATATTTTAAAATATGCGTTTTATTATTAGACACTCCTGGCTGAGAGTGATCCTCCATGTAAACAGGTCCTGGGGGTGGAAATGGCATCTAGGAACACTCAGAAGCTGGGCCCAGGTGTCAGGGTGGTGATGGAAGGTCCCCTAGGAGGCCCAAGCCCACGGGGGAGGTAGATTGGGACTGAGGGGCTACATTAGCACCTGCCCAGATGTGGCCTTAGAATACATGTGAAGTTCTTGTGGACAGGTCTGTCTTCATGACATTCTGCCCCACATCCTGAGGAGGCTGGCACCCAGGTGGGAGTGTGTGGGTGTGCATAGTCAGGGGACGATCTTTGGGTTGAAGTCACTGTCTCTCTTGGGGGGAGGGGTTAACATTCTATATCCTCCCAACAGCCACTGTCAAATTCCCACTCCCCTCCCCTGGAAATTCTGACCCCCAGGGTACCCAAAGTGTTCAGAATTCCACCAGGGGAAGGGTCCCCTTATCGCTGGGCACCTGTTGTGCCGAGTGCTCTCCCTCCCAATGGCACAGGAGCCTGGGGGGCCAGGAGGGCCCTCTCACGGGCCCACCCTCCTTAGAGGGTGTACCATGCCAGCACCTGCCTCTGGAGAGCAGGCTCACAGGCTGTCACTGTCCCTACTCCTTGGCTGGATCCCCCTTCTCACTGCCAGGGTCTACTTGGCCCCAACGCTAGAGTGCCTACAGCGCCCAGGTGGGCGTGGCAGCGTCACCGGCATCCATGCGGGGTGGCAGGAGCTCTGCTGCCAGGAGACCGTCTCCCTGGATTCTGATTCTTGAGGTGGCAACAATGTAGAGGAGGGAAGATGCTGCCCACCCCCTCCTGGAGGGGGATGGTTGGTGCTGGGCTCCTGGAGATGGGATAAGGCCCCTCTGCAAACACTGGTCAGTAGGGGCCAGCTGACGTCGGGACCCCTTCCTGGCCCCATTGTGATGGTAGAGCCAGGGAGAGGCACTGATCATAGGCACCCTCTAGGGACAAGGGCCTCAGGTGCTGGATTTTCCTGTATTGCCAACACCCAAGGGTCTTCACTCAGCTTCACAAAGGGAGAGGGGGCCTTCCTACATCTGTCGCCAAAGGTGGTTACGGATCTACTGTGTGCCACAATCTTCATACGTACTTAAACTTCATGAGAAGATGGATGAATATCTTTATTTTGCAGAAACTGAGGCTCAGGGAGGTGGAGACTTGCCCTAAAGTCACATAACTGACCCAAAGCCCCTAATCTCTTCACTGTCCTCCCCCCCCACACACAAAATCGTGCTCTCACCCAGCTCCTCCCCCCATGCCTCTGTGGGTGCTTATATGTCATGGATCAGCTCAGACATATGAGGCGGGTGGCGTTGGAGCCAGGGATAGAGGTGGGACCATTCAGAAAGTAGATAAATAACAGAAGCATGACAGGTGAGTTAAGTTTTGTTGTTTTGTTTGAATGGAGTCTCACTCTATTGCCCAAGCTAGAGTACCCTGGTGTCAATCTAGTTCACATCAACCTCAAACTCCTGAGTTCAAGTGATCCTCCTGCCTCAGCCTCTCAAGCAGCTGGGACTACAGGCGCCTGCCATAACACCTGGCTAATTTTTCTATTTTTAGAGGAGATGGGGGTCTCACTCTTGCTTAGGCTTGTCACCAACTCCTAAGCTCAAGCGATCCTCCTGCCTCAGCCTCCCACGGTGCTAGGATTACAGGCATGAGCCTCTGCGCCCGGCTGACTCCTGAAAGTGTATAGTATCGTCACTGAGAATAGAGGGTGGCTGGACCCTACTCCAAGGAAGGAAGTGGTGAGCACTGAGGCACCATGGAAGGCTCCAGACTAGAGGGCAGGCATGATAGGAGGTGTCTTTGCAGAAGACAGCAGAGTGGCAGTGGGCCACTGACTCAGGCAGAGAAGCCCTGGGACAGGTGCAGTGAAGAAGCAGAGGGTGGTGGTTGAAAGAAGCTTCTGGAGTAAGAGCAATTGGATTAAAGCCTAACTGTAATGCTCACCAACCCTGTGATCTTGGAGCAGTTCCTTAATCCCTCTGGGTCTAAGTTATCTCCCCTATAAAATGGGGATGATGATGATAATATGGGTGAGCATTCCTTATTCTAAATGCTTGGGACCAGAGGTATTTTGGATTTGGGGATAGTAGTGCTATACTTACCAGCTGAGCATCCTGAATCCCAAATCAATGAGAATTTCCTTTGAGTATAATGTTGGTGCTCAAAAAGTTTCAGATTTTGAAGCAATTTGGAGTTTGGATTTTCACATTTGGGATGCTTAGTCCATATACCTCATAGGGCTGCTGTAAAGACAAAGTGAATCAAACATGCCCAGCACTTGGAACAGCACCCGTAAGAACACAGTAAGCGCTAGGTTAGTCTCAGCCATTTGTTCTGTGCTACTGTTACTCCCCTGACACTTAGCCCCATGTCCCAGCCCAAGTCTACTTGGACACATTAGTTCTGTTTCCTAAGAGGGAGCAGAGGGGGAATGGAGAGATGCCTTCGTTGGAGACTGGGGTATCCCTGGCTCAGATCTGGCAGGGTTTCATGTTTTCAGACTCTTTCTTGGTAAGTGACCAGCAGATGAGTACTGGTCCTGGTGGCTGGGTTCTTGCCGTATTCTGACCTTGCCCCAATTCCAGGTAGGAGGGAGAACTATGTACCTGTTTCCCTGATCAGGGATCACTGTGCCCACTTTTCAAGGCCCCAAGTCAGGTTCTAGTATCCCCTCCCACTCCCTACCACACCTGGGAAGAGGCACAGGAGGGGTGACATCCGGGCAGTGGGCTGGGGGGCATTCTCAGGCAGGTCTAATGAGGCATGTGAAAGCCACAGAAACTGCCTTGGCAGCAGCGCAGTCAATAAGAGGGCAGGGGCGAGCTGGGCCAGCGTGACGGCCGAGGCAGCCGTGGGTGATGAGCCCTTCGCTGGCGGTTGCTCAGGTAGGCAAGTGTGCGTGGCGAGTCATTCAGCTATAACAACCCTAATCTGCTCATTACCACTGCCAGAGCTGACGAGTGACTCAGGCCCAAGCTGCCAAGGGTCCCTGCCTTTGTAACCTCCATTCCACCCTCCCCCTCATATCTGTGCAACAGCTGCGCTCGAGGACAGCCAGTTCCCAGCAGGTTCCTATAATATCTGCTTTTCCTAGAGGAGTCAGGCTCCACAGAGGTTGGGCTTAGGGAGGCTGAGCCCCTTGAAAGGGCAGGGGCACAGCTAAGCTACTCCTGGCTGGTGTTAGGGAGCTCTGAGCCCCACTCTGCTCCCCACTAATGCAACAGGGGTCCATGGTGGGGGCTCAGGAGGCCTTGGGCCTCTCCTTGGGCACTGACAGAGGCTGAATGCTGTGATACTCCCTAATATTGGAGCTTCAGTATCTCTATCTGCATGATGGAAGGACTGTAGGGCTCCCTTCTGCTTCTCCAGCCAATCAGACCTAGTGCAGAAAGGCGTTTTTCCTACCTGGGGCCTGGGGCTGCTGAGTGTTGGCGTTGGGGTAGGGAATCCATGAGAGGACAGTTGAACCGCTGGGGTGCAATGGAGGGGGTAGAGGCACAGCCTCCCAACAGCTTTGCCCCACCCAGCCCCAGCCTGCCCATCAATATTGGGGTTCTCTGTCCCCCCTCCTACTCCTGCCTTGCTATTGGCTGCCCCTTCCTAAAACTGGGAAGAGCCGTTGGGATCCTCAGTGATAATAACAGCAGCCAAGGCTTCCTGAGCACCCACCTTGAGCCCTGGGAAGTCACCGTGCTGGGAGGTGACTCAGCAGTCCAGTCAGGTTGGCGTTATCATCCCCAGTTTCCAGATGAGAAACCTGAGGTAGAAAGAGTCACATAAAGTCACACAGCTAGCAAATGGTAATGTGACTCTGGACCTTTTCAGTGAATGACAGAGTCACACATGGCCCCCATGTATGGTCCGAGATTGAAGGCTCCCCTTCTATAGAAGGAACACACTGAGGCTGGGAAACCTGGCTGCCTGCTTTGACGTTGTGCCCACCTGGCACCGAGAAGACACTCAGCAAGTGCTCGGGGCATGAAGGAGTTGTCAGACAGATGCTTAAAGCAGAACTGCTTTCGCTGCGGGGAAGATGGGGTCCTGCTGGCAAATTGCTAATAAACCTCTCCCAGCCTCTCATATTCAGAGAGTTGAAACTGAAGTGGAGAGGCCAAAGGGGCTCCCAGGGCCACCCATCAAGTTGGTGGCAGAGTCAAGATTAGAAACCATATGGGGGGACTTCTCCAGGGGAGCAGGGCTGGGACCAGCAGGAGCAGACACTGGGAGGGAGCTCCCCTCCCATGCCCCAGGCCCCTTCCTCAGGCTGTACTAGAAAGATCGAGGAAAGGGCCAGAGACACAGCCTGTGCAGAGACCCCAGTGAGCAGGTGCTTGAGCTCCATGGGCTCCCAGCAGCCTGTGCCCTATCGGGCACTCTTGGTGACTTGCTCCATGGACAGCCCATGCGTGCGTAGTGCAGGGCCACCTCATTCCCTACTGTTGACACACCGGGCTCTCTTATTCCATCTGCAAACACTGGGCCTGGAGAGACGGTCTAATTGGCTGGCAGTGTCCTGCACCCAGCTCCCCTCCTTGCCTAAACAGACAGCTCTGTTTGTCCTCTCTGCCCAGTCACCAGGACCTCACTGTCACCCAGATCCCTGCCTGGTCAGCAGCTCACCCCCTCTCAACTCCATAGAAGTCCCCTGTTAGAGCTGGAGAAGCCCATGGGAAACATTTAAGAGAACCCCAGCCCCGAATGCCAGCAATACCACCTCCATGTTTATAGTTGAGGACACAGAGGTCCAAGAGAAAGGGGACAGAGGGGCCCCAGGGCCGTACGCAGCAGGAAGCAGGGGCAGCACCCAGGCACACCTCACCAAGCATGGCATCTGAATCTGGCATCTGTTCCTCTCACCAGGACAGCTCTTCCTCAGTGAAGCCACAGCCACCACCTGAACAACAACCTTTACTGTAGCTCCACACCCGCCCTGTGGTTGCCCCCATCACAGCTCATAAAGTCCACTGCCTTTGCCATCACTCTGCAAACTCCTGGAGGCCCAAACCCAGGTTCCCAGAGTCCCCAGCTCCCAGCACAGGGCGCCCAGAGTGAGGCCTCCACAAGGCCTGGGAATAAATCAATCAGTGGGCCTCCAAATTCCCGTCCCTATTACCCTAGGCCAAACTGTTCTCTGGGAGGCTTCTGGAGCCCCCTGTTCCAGAATCCCAGTGGGCTTTTAAGACCGTGATCTTGTTCGCTTCCCCAGCACCTGGGCAGAGCCTTCTCTGGGCTGTTGTGGGTGAGTCACTGGCAGGCTGTAAACAACTTATGGAGCACTGGCTGTACCACCAAGGGCCTGGCACTCGTCCTAGCCGTGCCAGGGGGATCTAAAAGAAGATACGGCTCCCACGCACCCACGATGGAAAGGAGAAGGTGGAATAGAAACAGGGGGGAGGCTTCCAGATTTGCATATCAACACGTGCGCAGGAGTCTGTAAAGTGAGAGGCCGAAACAGAACCTGGGGTGTGGGGGGCATTAATCAGGGAGTCTCCAAGAAAAAGGGACTTGCAGTGAGGAGTTGGGGTGGCTGCTGGGAGTTAAAAACCCACTAGCATTTACTGAGCACCTACTATGCAGGGGCATGCTCCAGGGCTGTGGATATATTGCTGCAAACCAGAAAAGCAGAGCAGGGCAAGGGAGGGTGCGGGGCAGCTGAGTTCTATGTCACTTGTAAGACACTGAAGAGAGACAAGACCTTGGAGACCTTTTCAGCCATTTGACAGTTGGGGACACAGAAAAGGCGGAGGGTTTGCCTGATGTGGCATAGGGAGGCAGGGTAGGGGCAGACCCCAAGGCCTTGAATGTGAGCTCAGAGGTGAGATTGACCCCTTTGGCCTTCAGAAAAGGGGGGCTTTGACCTTCAGGAAGGCCTTGAGTTCAGGTGCTCCCCACATGGCCCATGTGGGGGCCTCATTTCCATACTTAGGAGAGCGCTAGGTGAGGGGAGGACCTAGGGCACCCAGAGAAGCAGCAGAGGCTCAGAGGCAAAGCCAGGCTCTGGAGTCACTCAATATGGAGATTCCCAGGGCTGAGCATCTTCCATCCATCCTGAATGGGATGGGCTGCTCTCACCCCAAGCCCCTGATGGCCTTTTCAAGACTGAAAATGATGCCTCTTTACTCCCCCAGGAGCTGCCAGCTGGGGCTGCAGGGATGGTCTGGTGTCTGAAAACTCAGACTTCTTCCAGCCCCACTCACAGCCCCAGCACAGAGCTTTTTGCTGGCTGAGTGACTCCGTTTCCCTGGCTTCAAGAGCCCCGGCTGCTGCAGGGTCAGACCGCGGGCACTGACATTTCGGAGGCTTTCGCTCTGCTAAGTGAACATCAGACACAGATTACTTAGCTGCTGAAATTTGTGGCTGCCTCCTACAAGTAGTTTGATAAGCTTTTATTGTCACCTCCCTCTGGTCTGCATCCCATGTGGCAGCCTGTTCATCTAGAGCTGGGGCAGGGGGGCGCTGCCAGGTGCAGGGAGGGGGGCTGTGGATGGTACAGAGCCCTGGTTGGGGGCTGCTGCCCAGCTGTGTTACCTTGAGCATGACACCTGCCCTTTCTGGTCTCCCCTGGAGACCAGCTTGACCCCCTCTCTTGTCCCCTCCCAGGTATAGTCCTGAGCTCCAGAAAAAGCAGCCTATTCTGAGGTCACTAAACCAGCCCCTAGCCCTAACCCCTGCCCCAGACAATTTGTCATTCAAGTCCCCTCCACCTCTTCCCAGAGCTCCTAGGCTCCTTCTCCAGTGCTACCCTTCCCTTCTCTGCGCTCCTGCCACACCTTGTCCAGGCTCACTCTGGACAGTGTCCTGGGCCATTGTGCGTGTGGGTGTTCTGTGGGGCTGTGCTGGGTCTTCTTTGCCATTGGACCACCTGCACAGGACTGGCACATGGTTGATCTCTATAGACGGCCATTCAATCACTCACTCATGCAACCAACAACTGTTAGGGCAAACTCTTAGGGCTCTATGCTGGGTCCTAAGATACAGATATCAGAAACTAGTAGGGCACAGCTTTACCCTCAAAGAGGTTTCAGTCTGATGAAGAGAAATATAACTATAAACCAGGAGATTAGTGCCCTGGTCAGGAAGCCTGGGGAGGAGTGGAATCATACGGTGGGGCTTCCTAAGCCTGGGGAAACCAGGGAAGCCTCCTGGAGGAGGCAACATTTACATCGAGACTTAAAGAATTAATAGGAGTTAGCCAGATGGAAGAATGAGCTCCAGGAAGAGGGAGTAGCCCGTAGAGGCCTCAAGTACAGAGAAAGTGCAGTGTATCCTGGGAACTTGCAGGAGTTGGGGTAGCCTCTGCTCCTCCTGACTGACTGGCTTCTCCCCACTCTCTAATAAAGAAGGGAAGATGTGACTCGGCGCCCGTAGCACAGTGGTTGTGGTACCAGCCACATACACCAAAGGTGGCGGGTTCGAACCCAGCCAGGGCCAACTAAGCAACAATGACAACTGCAACAAAAAATAGCCGGGCATTGTGGCAGGCACCTGTAGTCCAAGCTACTTGGGAGGCTGAGGCCAGAGAATCACTTGAGTCCAAGAGTTTGAGGTTGCTGTGAGCTGTGACACCACAGCACTCTACTGAGGGCGGCATAGTGAGACTCTGTCTTAACAAAAAATAAAAAAGAAGGGAAGATGATTCCCTCACACTGGATGGGGTTCCCAAACCCCTGTCCCTGCATGAAGAGGTCAGAGAACTCCCAGGTAGCTGGTCATTAGCCTCATGCCGCCAATTTGCCAGTCTCTTCTCCATTCTGAGCCTCAGTTGCATCCTCTGTGAAATGCAGTGGGACACTCATACCCAGACATGAACATTACGAGAGACCCACAGGAGAGGAGAACAGGCCCAGAACTCCCCTGCCCAGCTGGGGTGCAGCCTGGATCTAGCCTGCGTCTGCTGGGGGCTGGGGACAGAGGGAGCTCCTGAATGCCAGTGCCCACCACTCTGAGCCCAGGCTCAAACCCCTGGCTCACCTCCCATCTCCGGAGTCTTTCTCCCTGGGCCCCCTCACTCCCAGCCACGTTGGATGGTGATAAAAAAAGAAAAGAAAGAAATGGTCCTCCCACTGCCTGGCAGGCGTGCCCATGATGAGAAATGCCGTCTCAGCTGAGCGTGGTCTCTGCAGGGCCCTCGCCACCCCCAAGCCCTACCTGTCGTGATCCTCCGGCTGCCCATCCCATCCTCTCCACCCCCACCAACCTCCACATGACTGACAGGGGCTAGGCACGGGGATAAGGGAGCTAGGGAGTGAAAGGGGACCCCAGGGCCAGCTTGAGACAGGCCCTCCTTCCTTTCCTGGGTTACTGGGAGAAGAGGGGTGGGAAGGGAGCAGAGTCACAGCCAGTAGACACTCTAAGCTGGACTCAGTTCCCAGAAGGGGCTGAGCCCTCCAGTTGGGGATCAGATCAGGATCAGATCATGAGAGCTAGGGACATCAGGAACTGTCTCATCCACTAAATGTGAAAACTGAGGCCCAGGGAGAGGATGGGGCTTCCCCAGTCACACAGCAAGTTATAGGAAGCAGAAACAGGACTAGAACTCAGGCCTTCTGAATCCAGTCCTGGGGCTGAGCCCAGCAATAGGAATGCAACATAGGGTCATCTAGAGGACTGTGACAAAGCCAGACCAGGTTGCCACTGGGGTCAGGATGCAAGCCTGACCACAGTTTCTGTTCCTCTCTGAGATGCAACAACTGTGTTCCTATCTCTCCAGGCCGGTGCAGTGGCAGGGCAAAGGGACGGGAGTCCTTCCAGGAAGCCAGATTTCCAGAATTGCAGAAATGTGGGAAGGAACCTTCTGGATCACCTGTGGATGAGGCAACTGAAGTCCAGGGAAAGGAATACTGTCCCAAAGCTCTGACCCCAGTGATCAAAGCAGGTCTTCTGAATCCCTGTCCAGAGCTTAAGGGCCAGGCTATTGGGATCCCTGCTCTGACACTCGCTGCCTACAGGGACTTTCTTTGCTCCCTCTTCATGTAAGTTCTCTGAACCTCAGTTTCTCCTCCAGTACACTGGAGCCAGCAAGATTTACAAGGATTCAACACAGTAACATGAGCACCGGCGGGGCAGACTGTGTCTCATTGTTACTGTGTTCCTAGCACCTGGAACACTGCCCAGCACGTAGTAGGTCCTCAACAAAAAGTTTGTTCCACAGTCCCCTGAAGGGACGCAGGGGAGTCTGGTTATTGCAGGGAGAGGTAGCCAGCTATTCTACAAACAGTGGCTGTGCATCCTCGGGCAAGTCCTGTGCCCTTTCTGTTTGGTTTCTTCCCATGGTGCAGGGACGGCATTGCTAAGTGATGTCTGAAGTCACCCAGTTCAAGGATTGTCTCTCAACCCTGTGCCATGGCCCTGCTTGGGGGCAATGACTCTTATCCCTGAGATATACAGAGGGAGGAGCACAGGGGCAGGGCTGGGCACAGGAGCTGGGAATGGGCAGTGGCCTGTCTCTGCCAGGCTTCTGGGAACCTGCACTTTATTAGGCTGCCTACGTGCAGGACACAGGAGTGATCAGAGCAGCCAGGCATCGTCAGGGCAGGCACCAGCCTCTGCCGGGGCCTGAAAACAAAGCTGCTGGCAGATGCTGGCTGGCTCATTAAAGGGCTGAGGGGCAGGGCTGGGGCTTTGCTGAGCACTTCCTCTACCCCTACCCCAACTCCAGCCTTAACACACCTGGCACTTAGTGGTTTCTCCCCACCAAGCATTAGGGAATGATAAAGAACATGGTGTCTCTCATAATAGTCTATGGAGCCCATTCCACCCATTAGCTCATTGCAGGCCCCCTGTGAGGGAGTCTTTATTTCTACCTCCAGGTTGAAATAAGGTTGGGGATGGGTGGAGCAGGAAGTTCCAGGAAGCAGAGGCCTCAGCAGGGCAAGGCAAAGCAGGTCTCCGTACAGGACTGTGAGTCCCATCCCAGGGCTCCAGATCCTATCTTGTGGACAGCCATGGTCTGGGGCCAGCCAGTTAGAGGAGTACAAGGCCACATTTGTCCCGATTCATCCTCCCTTTTCCCTCCCTACACACACACACACACACACACACACACACACACACACACACACATATCTTCATATCTTCAGCAGAGCCCCCTACCCCCTGAATTACAGCCTCTAGGAGTCCCAGACCTGGACCTAGAGGTTCACAACTTCAGAAAGCTCTTGGCTGTGTACAGAGAAAGTAATACCCTGCCGTGGCCCCTTGGAGGAAATGGCCTCCAGAGGGTGGGGAAGGAAACACAGGAAGGGCCAGGCTGGGGCGGAAGTCTGGAGGGCGGGGCTCAGGGGAAGAGGCGCCAACGCCAGCCCTTCACTTCCTCCCTGTGCTAGTGGGCTCTGCCAACAGAGTGGCCAGTGTAGCCCTCATGGGCTGAGCTGAGAACTGTCCTGGGCTGCAATGGTGGGTCTGTACCCAGTTGGCTGCTGCCCACCTGAGAGCTTTTTTTTGGGATCCCAGTTCACATGATGGGAGCTGAGCCCTGTGGTTGGGGAGTATGAGTCTTCCATAGGTCAGGCATAGATGTGACACCTGCCATCTTCTCCTCACTCCTTGCCACGCAGAAGCTGACAGAAAACTCCCCATCCCTCACTCACTGTTCATTCCTCATTAATGAACTCTCCTCCCAGCCAGGCCACAGGCAGAAAATAGCAACGACAGTGCTTACTCCTTCTGTTGCCCCTATTTTACAGATGAGAAAACTGAGGCCTGGGAATGTTAACAACAACAAACCCAAACCTAAACCTTGTCCTGGTGACTCAGCAAGTGATTAGTGGAGGAGAATTCAAATATTGTTGGCCTGACTGCACAGCCTTTACTGGTCACCCTGTCCTGGAGGAAACAGAGCAGTAAACACTTAACATTCAGCAGTTCAGGAGTCCTGGGAGCTGGGAGGTGGCCACTGACCGGGCCTGGTAAGGCAGGAAGGCTGGCTGCTCCAGATCCCTCCCACTTACCACTGAGTCCTTCCACCCCCCTGCTTGTGGGCGAGTCTTAGTTTCTCACGATCTCCTCTGCTCAAACTCCACCCCTGCCACCCCCTGTCCTCACTCTCAGCTGTTGACCTTATTTCCCACTCCCTGAAGACAATTCGGTCTCTCAGAAGTACTCCAGATTCGCACACGGGCACATCCGCCCCCACCAGCATCTGTACCCACACACTCTGCCTCCCCGAGTCCTAGGAGAGATGACTACCCACTCTCCCACCCACCACTCCATCCGCCAGCCCCTCTGATCTGCTCAAGGACACCGCCCCACATCATCAATTCTTCCCTCTCCACTGATCCTTCCCACCCTCAAGCAAACAGCCTGTCCTCCCATCTTACACAGACCGCTCTCCACCTGCCTCCCCTGCGGCTACCGCCCATGCCCTGTTCCCCTCCCGGAGTTGTCTCTTTCTGCTCTCATCCTCCTGCTCTTCTTTAACCCACTCCAATCTGGCTTTTGTCCCCACCACCATGTTCCTAATAAGCTCTCCAGTGTCTGTCTAGTGCCTAAACTCAGTGGTTAGTGCTCAGACTTCCCACTGCTTGCCCCCCACCATGGCATTTGACATGGTGCAGCTTTGCTCTTCCTGGAAACAGTTTTCACTGGGCTTCAAGGTCTCTGTTGTCCTTACTTGGTTTCCTCCTACCTCTCTTAGTGTTCCTTCCAACTCTCCTTTGCTGGTTCTTTCTCTTTTCCCAATATGTGGTACCCCAAGCCCAGTCTTTGGTCCTGGTCTGTCTTTAAACTCACTCCCCTGGTGAGCTTACCCCATCTCATGGCTTTAAACAGCCTGTGACTTTCAAATCCACACCTCAAGCCTGGACTCAATGATCACTATCCATTCGACATGCCCTCCGTGTAGTGGGCAGCTCAGACCCAATGTGTGCAAAGCTGAGCTCCTGCTCTCTCTCACATGACAGGCTCTAACACATGCATTCACCACAGGGATGCCCTCTCCCCCTGGGGGGTGGTTAAAATTGGTTCTTGGGAGGTACAAAAAAATCTTAGCTATTACAATGTTTTGTGACTCTCCAAAGGGCCAAAGTAAAACAACATGTATGCATTACAGCAACAGTATTAAAGTTCCAGAGGGAGGGGTGATTTTTAAAAAGTCTAAAATGTCTGCTGGGGGTAGGCCAAAGCAGAAAAGAGATTGAGAAAGGGCTACTCCAATGCAAACCTCCACTCCAGCCAACAGCATTCCTCTCCTTCCATTGCTCAGGCCAAAACCTTAGAGATCTCTGCTCCTCCCTCTCTGACACACCCCATATCCAAATCCTTCAAGAAATCCCACTAGTTCTGCCTTCAGAATAGATACAGAATCCAACACACTCCCACCACCCTCACTGCATCTATCCTGGTTCAAACTACCATTATTTGTTGCCTGGATTATTGCAACTGTCTCCTAACTGGTCTCCCTTGCTCCCTCCACATACAGACAAGGCTAGTTTTTACAAGATGAGTCAGCTCATGTGCTTCCAAAAGTTCTCACAGTGACCTGTCCTCCTGGCCCTGACCTCCTCTTCTCTTCCTCACTTGTCTCCAGCCTCACAAGCCTCCTTGCTGTACCTCAACACAGCAGCCACCTAGCACTGTTACCCAGATCGCTGCAGGCTAAACCCCTCCCCTCCTTCAAGTCTTTGTTCAGATGTCAGCTTCTCAATGAAGCCTGCCCTAACCACCCTTTCTCTGTTGCAATCAGCCCCCAGATAACCCTCACTTCTCCCCACCTTTTATTTTGCATAACACTCACCACCTCCCCACATACTATAACATTTACTTCTTTTGCCTTTTGCTACCTCCCCCCTGCGAAGATGCCAGCTCCTTAGGACAGGGATCTTTGTTTTGGTCACTGCTACAGTCCCAGGATGACAACAGAGCCTGGCACATGGTAGGGGACCTGATCCATGCCAGGCTTCATTCCAGGCTTCTGCTGTATCTGTTTTCTGACTTTTCTGCCCTAATCTCCATTGCATCTCCCCACCTTTGTAACCACTGTTCCCTCTCTCTGAAATGTGCCCCATCAACCCTTTAGTGACCTCTTTCTCAGCCTCACAGCCCTCTCAAAGATGATTTCACCAGACTGGGCATGGTGGCTCACACCTGTAATTCTAGCACTCTGGAAAGCCAAGGCTTGAGAAGTTCAAGGCCAACTTGATTAAGAATGAGATCCAGTCTCTACAAAACTTGACCAGGCATAGTGGCCAATAGCTGTACTCCTAGCTACTGGGGAAGCTGAGGCGGGAGGATTGAGCCCAGAAGTTTGAGGTTGCAGTGAGCTATGATGGCCCTACTGCACTCTAGCCAGGGCAACAGAATGAGACTCTGTCTTAAAAATAAATAAATAAATAAATAAAGCAAAAAAGAAAAAAGACTTCATCTCTGTTTAGGTCAGAAAGGGCCTTGCCTGGCAGACAGGAAGTTTGAGCTATTTCATAGCACAATGGAGACCCATGCAAGGACTTTCAGCTGAAGAGCAATATGGTCACACTTGTCCTTTGATGCCCAAAGAAGAATGGACAGTGAGGAAGTCATGCAGGAGGCAGAGATGGGACCCATGGAGGAAGCTGATGTGGGATGAAGGGACTTGGACTATGGCTACAGATAAGGGATGGGGTGGGGGTGGGGGGTTGCAAGGATTGGAGAGACAGCCAGGAGTGGGGAGGGACCCTAGCTTGCCTTCCAGGTAAGGAAGAGAGGGGAATAAGGTCCTGGCCCAAGTTTCTGCTTTACAGGGTTGGAGAGGGAGGGGTGCACTAGCCAAGGACAGGAAGTCAGGGTCACACATCAGTGGGAGCAGTGGTCCTATGGGAGATGCTCCTCTTTTCTATCACGGCAGTTTCCATCCCTGTTCACCAAGGGCATCTCGTACCTTATGGCCACAAAGGGAGAGGCTGACGGGGATGTGGAAAGAGATGGAGAGGAGGAGTCTCTCTCAGAAAACAAGCCCAAAGCTCTGCCCCAGACATTCTAGGGGAACTTCTGGCTGAGAAGTCACCTTCTGCATAGCCTAGTTTGACCAGAAAGACAAACAGGACAGGGAGTGGCCTTGATGACAGTATGAGGACTCCGTATCCCAGCCCAGGGTGTGGCAGGAGAGGACCAAGGGCATCCCTGGATCAGACACAACTGACCTGGGGCATCTCCCTGGAGGAGCCAGAGACCCTCAGAACCACTGTATTCCATGTCCTCATGTTGCAGATGGGGAAACTGAGGCTCAGAGAGAGATGTGAGTTACCACAGGACACATCTGACATTTCCCAGGGGGGAAGTTGAGGCTTCAAGGAGAGGTATTAACCTGGTCTGATTGGAATAGACCAATAATATCACACAGGTATTTTCTTCCTGGGAGTTCAGTGCTCTGTGCATCTGTGATCTCATTTGTCTACAGGACATCCCTCTGGGATGGGTGACAGCGCCACTTCATGCTCATGTTGTGAAAATGCTCTGCCATTGCCCACCCCGGAACCTATGTTTTCTTCTTCAGTCTCTATTATGTCCCCTTTCTTCTTCCAACCAATCTAATTCAGCAAAGATTTATGAGGTTACCGCGTGCTTCAAGGCACTGGGTGTTTGGGAAACTTCAGGATTTTCCCAGGGCCAAGGACATTGCCTGTCTTCTGTGGCCCCAAATCTTCGTTCATGCCTGCATTGGTGCACATCACATTGTTTCTATATAGCTACAGTCCTGGTGGGCAGAGCTGGGTCTTAGTCAAGCTTTCATTCCCACATAGCACCTGCAGAAATGCTTGCTCAGGGCAAAGTGACCCCTGACTGTGTCTTTTTTTTTTCTTTTTCTTTCGGTTTTTTGGAGACAGTCACATTCTGTCACCCTGGGTAGAGTGCCACGGCATCATCATAGCTCACAACAACCTCAAACTCTTGGGCTTAAGTGATTCTCTTGCCTCAGCCTCCTGAGCAGCTGGGACTACAGGTGCCCACCACAATGCCTGATTAGTTTTCCTATTTTAGTAGAGATGGTGTCTTGCTGTTGTTGTTCAAGCTGGTCTTGAACTCCTGAGCTCAAGCAATCCACCCACCTCAGCCTTCCAGGGTGCTAGGATTATAGGCGTGAGCCACTACACTCGGCCTTCCTGAATGTGTCCTGAGCGTCCCTCCTTTAGTGCATCTGTCCCCCTGTATGACATCCAGGGGAGGAGCCCAGAGTAGGAGTCTGTATATACAGTGCCTGGTACATAGTAGCTACTCAGTTAATGTTTGCTGAATGGATCAATAATAAAGTGAAAGAAGGAAGATGAGATGGATAGGAAGGGGATCTCCTTGCCCTTAAAGAGCTCCTATCCATTGCAAAGGTGGAGGAGGTAGGCAGAGAGTGAGATTGGAGAACAAATACTATTAAAGTAGACAATTCCATCAAAGAAGCGCTGTGGGAGTACCATGAGGCTACAGAAGAGAGTTAACTGACCAGGGAGAATCAGAGATAGCCCCCCGGAAAAAGTAGCATTTGAGATTGCCTTTAAAACGTGGAAACCCATAGGCAGAAACTCAGGAAAATCTCAAGCAATTCTGCTCATGCCTGACTCCGCGGGCAGCAGGGAGCCATAGAAGGCCTAGGGGCCAGGGAGCAAGCAGCTCAATCTGATCCTGGGTCTCAGAAATCATATCCAGGGAGGGCACTGGATTAGAAGGACTGCAGGAGGCAAGCAGGAGCCTCCACTGAGGTGCAGGGTGAGATGCTTGAGTGACTGAGGGAGCTGGCCGTGGAGTCTGAGAAAAGGGCATGAGAGGCTCCATAGAGAAGGCCTGAAGGAAGTGGGAATTAGTTCGGTGTGGGAGAAGAGTGCTGGGAGGATTTGGGGAATTGATGTGGGGCTTGAGAGAGTAATGAGGCCTTAATAGGCATGGTGTGATCCCAGGGAGGAGCTGCTTCCCAATCAGTTCACTCTACCTGGGTGGGGATGACACAGATGCGGAGCTTGGGAGGGAGGTCAGGGTCCCAGAGACAGCGCTGGGAGTTGGCTGAAGCAAAAGCTGAGGCGTGGGAGTGGATGAGGTCATGAAGAAGAGAGTGTGGGTGAGAAAAAAAGATGGAGGCGGAAGACAGAGCCTAGGGAAATGCCCACTGTTGGGAGGGGAGGGATCCAGAAGAGAGGGGAAATGGAGCAGCCAGAGAAGTGGGAGTCCCCCCATGTTCTCCTCTTTTTCAGTGCTGTTTGGCCTCTGCCCAACTTGGCCCTGAGCTGTGCCACACCCTGCTGAGAGCAGACCCTGTTGCTTGCCCAGCCTCCAAGGAGTCAGGCAGCAAAGCTCAATGGTTGAGTGCTTGGGCTGTAGACCTGGTCAGAACTGGGCAAAATTCCCAGGTGTCCCCAACCCAGACCTCAGGCAAGCCACACTTTTTCTGGTCCTCACCCCCCTCACCTTCCTAAGGGAATCACAACGGGACTTCTGTGACTATTAAATGGGATAATGCATGTTATGCACTTGGCACTAGAGCCTGGCAATCCCTCAGAGCTCAACAAATGGTGGCTGCTATTATGATTATTACAGAACAGGAATTGGGTTCTGGCGCTCGGTCTGGCAGGTCCAAGGAGCCCAGCAGCTCCCAGAGGCCTTGCTGACTGATGGGGCCTGGCCACCTGAACTCGCCTGCTCTCAGAGCGCCCAGACCCCTCCTGCCAGCCTCCTGAGGCCAGAGCCAGGGATCGTGGAACTGGGGCAGTCAGCTCTGCTCCAGGAGGGACAGGATCCCACCTCCACTGCAGTCTTCAGTGCCAGCTGGGGCGGGAATGGGGCCTCAGTCCCAGGGTTGGGGATCCTTCTGGGCGCGTCAGCCGCGTCCCCACCCCCGCAGCTCGGTGCACCGGTTCCTCTTCCTCCCGGGCCGCAAGAACCAGGGTCCCCAGCAATTTGTCTGCTCACGCGGGCTCCGCGGCGCCCCCTCCGCGCACGCGCATCCCCGCCCTGCCCCCCTCCCCCCGCCCCAGGCCCGGCTATTCCCGGTGCTCAGGGTGGGTGGGTCCAAGTTGGGGACAAGGTCGCGGGTATTGAGGGGCCAGTCGCGGAAGTGGCGGTTGGAGCCAGAGCCCGGCGTTTGCGGGTGCTCCTCTATTAAGCACGCAGACGCCTGGTCCCCCGTCCCACAAGAATTCTGCGGCTGGGGCTCACCCCAGGCACGCCCCCTTCGGGGTCCTGGAGGATGGCCGGGTGGCGCCGGCTGGTGCCTGCTGGCAAGGCGGCTACCCGAGAGGGCGAAGGTCTTGAGATCGGTGGCTTCTGGCTGTTGTCTCTTCACTCACTGAAGCCTGAACCGAGGACTCTATAGTCTCAGTTGCCCCTTCTTAACCTTAGGCTAACTCTTGGGAAACGGGTCAATTGATCCTGTCTATGCAGCCTCATCTGGGCTGGAGGAAGAGATATGGTCTGGTCCGCTGAAATCTGAGGGACACTTATCCGCACCTCATCCTACCAGACCCGGCGAGGGCTCCCTGAAAAGGGGGGGCTTGACTTTCTACCAGCTGGGCTCAGGTCTGGGGGTCCTGACTGTTCAAGCCAGAGTCGTCTGACCTGGGAGGCCTCCATTAACTAGGCCACTCCCGGGGGTGGGCGGCGGGGGCTGGATCTGGGTCTCCAGGGGAGGTGGCTGCAAGGGCCAGGGCTTTGAACAAACCACAGAAGGTTTCTGCAATATCAAAAGAGCTCTTAGAGACTAATCATATAGCGGGAGGGGGAACAGTTGGTGAAAGAGCTTCTGCTTGGCTCCCATCACGGAGGATCAAAAAGCATTTGGTCAAAGAACCTTTAAATACCTTAAAAAGCAGGTGAAGCCAGTTCAGTGGGTTCTAAGAGGGATTGAAACGCTGGTCTGAGCTGCAGACAAGTTGGACAGCAAGTGCTGGGCGGGGGCTGGGGAGGAGCCACTGAGATAGGTGGAAGGAATGGAGACAATAGATCACCAGCCCACCTCCCCCATGACCCAAAAGTCTCTGTGGAGAGGATGGGGAGGACAGAAAACAGAACTCAGTCTGTCAGAATTGCAAGTGACCCTGGAGGCTTCTGCGCAAAGGATTTTTATCTTGAACCTATAGGACTTTACCCCCAACACATACCCAATTATGGGTAGAATGTGTTTATATATATATATATATTTTTTTTTTTTTGACAGAGTCTTACTTTGTCACCCTCGTTAAAGTGCCATGGCTTTGTCACAGCTCACAGCAACCTCCAGCTCTTGGGCTTAGGTGATTGTCTTGTCTCAGCCTCCCAAGTAGCTGGGACTACAGGTACCCACTACAACACTCAGCTATTGTTTTGTTCTAGTTTGGCTGGGCCCGGGTTCAAACCTACCACCCTCTGCATATGGGGCCAGAGCCCTACTCACTGAGCCATAGGCGGCCGCCCAGGATGTGTTTATGTTTACACATGCATTTTTCTACAGAGGTGAGATCCAGGGGTCTAAAACCCAATCAAGATTTTAAAAAACAGGCTAAGCGCAGTGGCTCACTCCTATAATCCTAGCACTCTGGGAGGCCAAGGCACTTGAGGCCAAGCCTGAACAAGAGTGAGACCCCTGTCTCTACAAAAAATAAAAAATTTAGCCCAGCATAGGGGCACGAACCTATAGCCCCAGCTACTCAGGAGGCTGAGGCCAGAGGGTTACTTTGAGCCTAGGAGTTTGAGAGTGCAGTGAGCTATGATGATGCTTCTGTACTCTATCCTGGGTGATAGAGACCCTGTCTCAAAAAAATAAAACTAAAAACACAACATCCTTCTGGTACAGACTGGTAAACTGAGACTCAGAGGATTGAGTAAACTGGCAAGCTAAGGAGCTTCCATAGAACATCCTGATGAGGGGGCTCACTTGCACCCATGGCCCTCTGTCAGTCTAAGGGCCCCAGAATTTGCTCAAGACCAAGGGGTGGAAAATCATCTTCTAAGGGTGGTGAGGGATTTGAGGGGCTGAGCCAAGCACTTGGGGGTGTCAGGGTGGCCATGGAGTAGAGGGAGACTCAGGGCCAGGCTCTGGATGGGGAGGGAGGAGGTTACAGGGAGAAGGGACGAAGGGGAGTAGCTGGGAGTGGGGTAGGGTTTCTGGCAAGAGAATGTTTCAGGCCCTGTGACATGTCCTGAGAAACCCTTGGGGACCTATGGCTATGGAAGGTCAGCCTGAGGTAGGGTCTTTGTGGCTGGACCAACAGGGAGCCAGGAAAGACACTCAGCTCTTGGTTATCTCCCCAGTGTACGCTCATATCTCTAAGTGTTGTGATTAGTAGGCCTATTTTATGGATGAGAAAACTGAGGCCCGAAATGTCAAGTAACGAGCCAAAGCCAAACAGCTAGAGAAACAGGCAGAGCCAGACTTAGAGTTCAAGTCTAAGATTCTTCCTTTGATGCTGTGGGCCTCTTCAGTACCAGTACTCTGCCTCTAAAGCAGAGCCTGGCAGAAGTGTGAGGTGTGCAGGCCCTGGGTAGGCCTCTGACTTTTGGTAGTTCCTGGGTCTGGAGAGAGGAGGTAATTAATCAGCGACTAGTAATTGTGATGAGGTGGGTATAGAGATGGCTGCCATCTGGGAGTTTGCTGTCATGTCCTTTCAGAGTAGATGATATCTGTTAATTTTATACTTTTACCTTCTCCAGACTCTTATCTTCTGCAGAGGAGGAAGGAGAAGACTGGCGGGTGGCTATAGAGACAAGATGGTTCAACAAGTCCTTGCTCCTGGCTCTGCTGTTGCCCTTCACAGCTGTCTTCTAGCTGGTCTCAGCCTGTCCCTTCCAGATCAGGCCAATGCTCAGCCTGAGCCTCTTACCACATAGACAATGGCAAGGTGAGAGGTGTGTTTATTCTGTCACATGAGCTGCACAAACAGCTTCCTTAGCATTTTTATTAATAATTCAGCCTGTAGCCCAGGGGGTTCGGGTAGGGGGATAGGAGCTATAGAGAGACAGCAACAGTGGAGCTGGTGCCAGATAGAGGCCAGAGGGGAACCCAGGAGCTCTGCCACCTAGCCGTGGCCTAGCAACAGAGCCAGGTGGCCTCAGGGGCCCTGGCTGGAAGAGTAAAGACCTAGCATCTGCTCTTAAGGGACAGACTGTCCCTCTATGTTTCAGGTCCCTCCTTAAAGTCGACCCAGGACACCCGGCCCTGAGGATAGTGCCAGATCGGAAACAGGCCTGAGGGGTTCACAGCATGCAGCATGGCAGTCCTTGGGGAACTAGGTGCTGCCAGCATTTCCTGCCACGTCATGGAACCCAGGACTCAGGGACCAGTAAGGTCATGGAATGAGAGAGACTCTCTGGGCCTCCTTTCACTGGGGGCTAGAAGGGAAAAAGCTAAACACCAGAGACCCAGGCCCTCCTGCTGTGCGAAAAAGGGCAGAACAGGGGTGATTCACAGCCTCTGATTTCTTTTCTCAAGGGAACTGTATACTTCTGTAGACTCTATTTCCTCCCTCTCTCCCAATTCCCTGGGAGTTCTCAGAAGATAGGAACTCACAGCTGGTTTGGCTCTCATCGATGCTCCAGCAGAAAAAAGTAGCCTTCAAATGCAGCAGAATGGCTTGAGGTTAGACATCCTGAAGAATTTCTCTGACAGTCAAAACATGGGAATGGGGAGTATGTGTTGTCTCTCTTAAGGATCAATAATAATAATAGCATTCTGTGTCTATAAAGAATAAGTTATATGCTACAAGTATCATTTTAAGTGATTTAATTGTTTCATCACAGTTAACCTTATAACAGTTGAAGGAAATTGGTGTTATTATTATCCCCATTGAATGGATGAGGAAACTGAGACTCTGAGGTATCTGCCCAGTATAAATAGCAGAGTCGCATGAATTTGTATACTTACCTCTTTCCAATGACAAATGTAGAATCATTTGTCTGGGCCTAAACAAAGTGGCTGAGGCCCAGAGAAAAAGTGCCTTTTTTTCCCAGTGTCAGTGATGTGGGCAGGAACTAAAAAACCATCTCAAATTCTCAATGCCCTAGAACCTTATTTTGTGCAACTGCATCTCATTGGGTTTATCTTGTATGTCTGAGGGACTGTCCAGCTCTGACATCCTAGAACAATGACCATCTAATGCCTGCTGGGAGTATGTGAGACTGAGATTTTTATTTTTGTAGGGAATAGGCTATAAGCTCTCAGATGGGAACAAGCACTGGGTTTCTTTGTGAATCTCACAGTAGTTGGCAAAAGTCTGGGAGTCATCAGCAAGGGCTGCCCTGAGTTTTCTTACCAGCTCCCTGGGCTGCTAGCTCTGGAGCTTTTAGCTCTCTTGGTCAGTTCCTTCTCTTCCAGAAGCCTTGTCTTCACCTTCTGACACCTAGAGGAGGGGTGGCCCGAGCCATCTCTCAAATGTCCTCTCCATCAACTCTGCAAAACTTGGTGATTCTAGATGCTTAGTAAAGCTCTGTGAAGTGGCAATGATGCAGAATTCTTCTTTCTCCGGACTCTCAAGTTGATAGGGGGAAGGCTCTGAGTTGGGGAGATTACTGAACAGGGAACCTTTCTTTGTGCCCATCCATGGTGGGGTGAGGGGGTGGAAGGAGTGGGGTGAGAAGGGATGTCCTATTTGCTCTTTACTAGGGCAATGAGGAAGGCAGCTGGGAGTGGGAGAGGTAATGAGCCAGGGCTGGAGGCCCTGCTGTCCCAGCCTGTTGATTTGACTTTCTGGGGTTTGCCAGGTCCAAAAGAGAGGTGTGCACAGCTCCTGATTCTTGGCTGCATGTGGGTGAGGATGGCTGCCGGGTATATGGAATAGACCTTGACCTGAGGGTGAGGGCTGAGATTTCAGGCCACTGAGAAATTGTCCACCTTAACCTACAGATGCCTTTTTTCCCCATCCATTTTTAATTAGAACATGCAATCCCAGGAAATCTGTTCTCCACTGGAACAATCTTCCAAACAAACAATGGAGGTTTGCTGGGGGAATTTCCTTATCTGTTTTGCAACCGGAAAAGCTGTGGGTGGAGGTGATGTGTATGTGTGTTGCAGGGGGATAGGTTCCATGTGAGTTCAAGAGGGTGGAGTGTGTGTGTGTGTATTGGGGAGACTTGACACAGAGCTTTGTCCCTGTGGGTGCTGCTGCCTACTGTGCTGTGGGCAGGTAGAGGCGTAGCTGGACGTGAACCGTATAAAGTCAGTTAAGTGGATTTCTCAGGGTAAGAATAGGAATCCTGGCTCATCTGTGAGCTGCAGTCTCAGTGGAGGGGAGGGCAGGATGCTGCCATAGGCCCTGGGATTTTGCCCTCTTGTCTACCCCCTTCAGTGCGGGGTAGGCGCAGGACCTCTACTGTGGGAAGCTTCAGTGTGTGTGTCTCTATGTGTGGGAGGCATGTGTGTGTGTGTGTGTGTGTGTTTGGATTAGGTATGTAGATGTATAGGTGTGTTCAGGGAGGTCTATGATATTTCAGTTCCAAGCTTTCAACGCACATGGGAGACAGATCTCTACTCATCCCTGCCTCAGAATCAAATAGTTTCAAAGCTGAGAAAGGAGTAGTGTTCACCGAATTTGGACTGTGCTGAGTAGGCAGGGTGGCTGATAGACAAAGAGAGCCCCCAGGTTAGAAGAGGAAGGAGAGATTTCCTTCCTCCCACTGAGGTGCTGGGGTCAAGGATGGAAGGGCAGGTGCAGCTGCTGGAGAGAAATGAACAAAGATTGGAATGTCTGTTTTCTTCTTTTGCGGGGCTGGGTTAGATGGGCAGGGTCACTAGATCTAGTCTCCCATTCAGAACAGAGATCCTGGCCCTTTTCAGTTCCAATCGTGCGGAAGCTCAGGGAATGTCCAGAGTGGTGGTGCCCAGGCTCAGCCCTGGCAAAAAATCCACTCCTTGTTTTTGCACACACCAGCCCATCTTCCCAGGACCGCCAAGTAGTTGAGTCCAGAGCTGACGCCCTAAAGCCTCCACCAAGCGGAAATCCAGGAATGGATTTTCACGCCTTTCGGAACGGAGCCAAAGGGCACCTCGGAGGAGGTAGCCTGCTCGGCGGCTCTGTTCCGTGCGAGGCTGCTGCCCAAGGGGCGCACGGGCAGGGTTGATCGCTCTGTGCGGCGGGACCCGCAGGACTCGAAGAGCCCGCCCGCGAAGCTCGGCTGCCCTCCCCGCGGGGTCTGCGAGCGGGCGGGGCGCGGGGCGGCGGCCGTGCCCTCGGGGCGGCTCCGGGAGCGGTGGGCGCGGACTGGCTGCAGTGCGGCGCGCGGCCGGCAGCGGGCGGCAGCGGGTGCAGGCGGCGGCCCAGGCAGCGGCGCTCCGCGGCTGGCGGGCGGCGCCGGCGGTGCCCCGGGAGCGCTCGCACACGCGCTCACACACACACAAACACACAGCCTCGTACACACTCACACACGCTCCGGCGCGCACACGCGGCGCGCAGGCCAGAGGGAGGAGGCTCGGCTCTGCGCGGCTAGGCGGCGGCAGCAGCGTGCTCCGCGGGCGGGCGGGAGGGCTGGCGGGCGGCCCCCGCTCCCCGGCTCGGCGGCTCTGTGCAGCCCGCGCGGCCCCCGCCCTCGGACCCGCCCCCGGGGGTCGCCCGGCTCCATGCCCTGCAGTGGCGGCGGAGCAGCGCGCGGCCGCGGGCGGCTCTGAGGAGCCCGGAGGGAACCGGCCAGGAGGGGACCATGTACCGGGACCCGGAGGCGGCCAGCCCAGGTAAGCGCGGCCCGGCGCGGACTGGGGCGCCCCGCGCAGGCGGACAGGACGGCGACAGCACCGGGCGCCGTCTCGGAGCCCCAGCCTGGGGCTGCTGTCGGCCAAAGCCGCACGGACTCCCCCCAGGGTCATCGTAGCCCCAGGGTGCGGGTTCGGTTCGAGAAGCAGAGGCTCGGACCCCGGTCCCCTGCAGTCCAGACACTGCCAGGCTTGATAGCCGGGGCCGGCTTCGCAATGTCCCCAAAAGGACCTGCCCCCCCAACCCCCAGCAGCCCAAGGACAACGTGTGTGGCGGAGCGAGGAGCCGCTGCCCCCGTGGGAGCCGGGCAGTGCCTTCAGAGGCACCCCTGGCTCCCCAGCCCAGGTCCCCTGGGGGTACCAGCCTGGCGGACCCCAGGGCGAGGATCTCCACAGCTTTGGGCCAGGGTTGTGGACACCGGAGATCGGAGTGGCATCGGCGGTGCCAACTATGAATTGAGAGGATGCCAGGGGGCAGGTGGGAATCTGGTGCTGCGGCAGGACAGAGAGGCTCTGGGGGGTGGGGAACTGCAGGAGCGGTGAAGGGGAGACAGGGCCACCTGAAGGGAAAGAGCAGAGGGTGATGAGAATGGGGGTGTCAGGGGAATGTTCTCCTCGGCTTGGGGAGGGGGAAGCAAAGAACCCCAAACTCACTCCAGTCCTGTCAGGGAAGTGGGGGAGGGGCCGCACTCCTTTGCATTTCTCCTTCCACCGGGGAGTGGCCTGGGAGCCCACTGTCTGCTTGGCGTCCTCCGGAGCCAAAGCCTAGGAATCTTTCCTCCTCGGAAATTGCTCTGCCATTTCCTCCCTGGCTCCTGATGTCTCCTCACCCAGTGCCCACCTGTAGGCAGGTCCCCTGCAGCTCCTGCCCAGGCTCAGTCCCAGCTCTCATCTGGGGTGTTGGACCCCGGACCCGGCACCCCTAGCCTGCCAGTTCTGGCATCAAGGTCTCTGTTTCTGGGCTTGTTTCTAATGTTAAAGGCACAACATCCCAGCCCAGGAGCTGGTCCCAGATAAAGAGCCTCTAGGCCCCCTGCTGTCAGCCTTCTGGGGGTTGGAGAGATGCTGGGGCTGGAGGGACAGCTCTAAGACCCTTTGAAGCCCCGAGTCTCTAGAGTGCAGTCCGGTGAGCCCTGGCTTTGCTGGTTCTTGCACCAGACCTACATTTGCTGTTTCTCCTCTAGGAGCAACCTCAGCCTGTCCCTGCCTCCTGAAGAAATCGGCTCCCACCCCCTTCAATCCATTTCAGCCCAGTCGATTGAGGATGACCTCCTGGGCATCAGGCAGTGCCCTCACTCAGCAGTTGGGTATAAGGATGAAAGAGACTTAGTCTCTTTCTCTGAAACCTTGCACCTTTCTGTGCACGTCCTTTAGGTGATGACAGAAGCAGCATTGCCTTTGGAGAGCCCTCTCCTCATCTGTCTGGGCCCAGATCACCTACCCTGGCATCTTCCCCCAAGAGGCTGCCAGCTTCTAGCACATGGAGCAAGGACAAGGGCATTCTCTTGCTTGATCTGCCATCTCAGAAGCCAGTAGCTTAGTTCAGAGACCAGCTTTGGGGCATGAGGATTAGAAGGGGGAGTACAGTAAAGACATTCCCCTCTCCCTGCCCTGCCAGGTTGGCAGCCTCTCCCCATCCTGGTAGGCCGCTGGCCTGGGACCATGCTCATGTCCCTGTCTTTTCCTCTTCTTCCCTTCTGTGCCTGGGCACCATGACATCACCACTCTTCCAAGCACTCCTGCCCTCTCCATGGAGGCCAACTCAACATACCTGGGCTCTTCTGAGCAAAAGCATCTGGAATCCCATGCTTCCCCTGGCGTGTTGGCAGTCCCGGGGCCTTTTCCTGGCTACCTCCTTGAATGTGCCTCCCTGCCTGGGGTTGGGACCTGTCTTAGCCACTTCAGCTGTAGCTGCAGGGCCCAGCAGTGCCTGTGGCAGGGCCATCTCGCCCCGGGAAAGGGGCTGACCTAAAGCTTCCCTCCGGCATGGGCACTGGGCTGGGTGGGATCAGAAACTGGAGAGAGCTGTCTGCTTTTGAGCCTAGTCTTTAGGGGATCTCCAAAGGATTGGAGGTCTCAGTCTGGCCTCAGTGTCCCCTAGAATGCCTGCTCACCTGGTATAATCCCTAGAGCTCCACCACAGCTTTTTCTCCCTCTGCTCCAGCTAGCCCAAGGCCCTCAAGACTTCACTCCCCCAGCCAGGACTCTGTTTCTCCCATTTCTGCCCCCACAACTCCCCTTGGCTGGCACCAGGTGGGAGCGAGATATGCAAATCAGTTCCTGTGTAACTCAGGCCTGTCCCTCCTCTCCCCTCTGGTCCCCTAGGGGCCAGTGCCTTTTACATACACCCTGATCCCCTCATCTCTCTCCCAGGAACACCTGCGGCTCAATTTTTTTAAAAAAAGATATCTTCTGTCCTCCCCTGCTCTGTCATGCCCCACTGGTTCCAGAGAGTCCCTGTGGTACTCCTTCCCTCATCCCACTCACTCAGCAGGTCCCCAAAGGCCCAGCCTTCTGACAAGTGCAGTTCCCTCACCACTTGGGTCCCTAGCCCCCAGACACTTTACTCTCTGATCTATTATGGATGAAGAGAGGGACTGTGGGGGGAAACCAGGAACGTAGTGAAGACTAGGCACCAGCCCTGCCTCGTGCACACCCATGAGCTTCTGCTCCAGACTCTGCCCAGCCTCCCACAGGCACACCTGCAGCCTCCTTTCTGCCTGATCTCCTTCCGTAGACTTGAGGCCCCTCCCTGCCCTCAGCCTTCATCCTCTGCTCGTCCTGAAGTCCCTCTGTCCCTCCGACTGCTTGTCCCCAAGCCAGGCAGGGCCTCAACAGGCCTGCAGGGGTCAGCGTTGCAGTGGGCAGGCAGGACAGCAGCAGAGAGGGAGGGAAGGAGGGAGAGGTGACCTTGCAGTGAGTGAGTGAGCAAGGCCAGAGGGACCTGCTGGGAGAGAGGTCAGGTCCTGAGGACTGCCTGCCCTGCTCCCCTGCCCTCCGTAAGCTTGTCTCTGGTGATTGCAGTCTCCTTTTCTCCCACCTGTTAGTGAGCTCTGTCCCCTATAGACACTCTGTCAGGCAGGTCATTCCTTGGGGCTATAGGGCATAGACTCACCCATACTGCATGGGATAGGGGACCTTGGCACAGTGAGTATCCTGAGATCGTCTTGGCCAACCCTGTACTCACTAGGCATGAGTTAGGGGGAGAGGCTGGAGCAGGGCAGGAGTAAGGGATATGGCTGAAAAGGCAGATCAAGGGTAAGCTGTGAGGACCCTACCAGAATTAGGGACCAGGGCTGGAGTGTGGGAAGTTTCAGAGTCCTAGCTATGTGTGAGCATTACACTGGCAACCTCTCTCCCTATCTACCTCCCCTGAACCTGTCCTATTGGTGCAGGCACAGGCCTCCCTGGGCTGGGTTCAGAGTCTAGGAATGAAGATCAAATAATCTCCCCACCGACCAAGGCAGGTCTAAAAACCAGGGCAGGATGGTTTCCATGGGGCATGGGCTAGAGTAGCCAGCACCTCCAAGCTGTAGTGTTACTGTGGAGACAGGCCTCTCTTTGGCCCTGGTTCACAGTGTTCTGTGGCCTTAGGGCGACAGCTTGACTAACAGGCTGGGTATTCAGGGATTGGAGAACAGTGGGAGGGAAATAGCCCCAAAGCCCCTCCTCATGAGGGTGGTGGCTTGAGGTAAGAACATATAGGGCCAGCAGGTGACAGGTAAGGGGACAGCTGCAAGGTAGGAGAACAGGTGAGTGTCAGATGAGCAAAGACAGGGCCTGGGCAGCTAGGTCCTGCCCCAGGCTGACTCCAGGTTCAGGCCTAAGGGGCTTTGAAGGCAAAATAGATTGTCCTTGGGGCTGTCCCCTTCTCACACCCTCTATCCCTGGGTTGCTGGATATTTTGTGAGAATGGCAGGGAAGGAGTATAAGGTACCCCTCCTTTCCCACCACTCCTGAGTTTCCTCCCCACCCACTCTGTGTTCACTCAGGGACCGAACCCTTATTGAATCTGAGGGACCGTTTTTAATAACTGCTTCCCTTGGGGAAGCAAGGCTGAGAACAGCAGGGAGAGGATGGTGAGGGTGTGAGGGGGTCACATTGGGGCAGGAGGCCCAGTCCTGAGCAGAGGACTCAGCTAGAGGAGTTGGCTTGCTGGCCCCAGAGGCATTGAGGCATCCCAGGTGGGCACGGCCAGCCCTTCATGGAGCTGGCCTCCTGCCCCATGGAGAGTGCCCAGCAGGTGGCCCATGTGCCCAGTGAGGTCAGCTTGTTTTGTCAGGGCACTGGCCATGTGCTGGAGCCAGCCTGTGCCAAGCCCAGCCCAGGTGCCTGCCCTCTTTGTCAGGGCACCCCAGCCAATGGTGCCAGGCAAATTGTGCCAGTTCCACAGACGTGGAGGTCCCTGACCTTCCAGGCAGCAGGGCAGCCCTGCTGGGCTCTATCCAACTTGTGTCTGGAGGGCAGGGCTTTGATCTCACCCAGAAGAATTCCCCAAGGGTTGAAACAGAGTTGGCAGACAACGTAGGACCTGTGGAAGGGGCTGGACAGCGCCCAGAGCCTGTGCCTGGAATTCCAGACCTGGTTGGTTGGAAGGTGGGCTGGCGCATTGGGCCTGCCCTGGTGGGCCCTGGAACTTCCACTTGGTGGGGCCCCTTGGGAGAGGTATGTGGCCTGTGGAGCTGGGCTAGGAGCTGACTTGTATCTTGAGCCAGACCCCCTGCAAATTAGTATGTTCAGGGAATTAATACATTCACACGATTGCGTGTGCCATGGGAGGGAGGGCAGGGTGGGGGAGCCCTGTGTACACCTATGTGCATGTGCGGGCGGCAGCTGGACAGCCGTAATAGCTGTGCTCGTATGAGTGCTGTGCCCGCTGTAAACAGCAGCTAATGAGTGTATTTGTAGCGAGGTGCGTCGAGGTGCGTGGGGAGCTATGATGGAAAGCTTTGGGGGAGGGCCCCTCCTCCAGCCCTATACCTAGCCAAGCAGGGCCTGTACCCTCCAGGGACCCTGCCTGCCCCCTGCCACACCCTCCCACCTGCCAGCTTGGCCACAGAGGCCTCAGTCTGCTGGGAGCAGTGTGTCCCCTGGCTGTATGGTGTGCATGGGTGTGGACGTGGGGGATTTGTGGCTTTCATGTGCGATTTGAGTGTTTCCACAACTCTGTGGGCCTTTTCATGTGCACGTGTGTGTATGTGTGTCTGAATCTGTGTACTTGTGACTCTGTCTGGTTCTGTGCATGTGAGTATGCACCCCACCCCCAACCCTGATGGCAGAACCAAAGGTTCTGGGAGGGTAGGCATGTGCTATTGGCCCTGCCCCTTCAGTGCTTTTTCTGGAGCACAGGAGGTTGGGGCTTCTGGAGCTTCCTAAGGGAGAAAAGGAGGTGACAGTTCTGCTCACTAGGTGAGACAGGAAGAAGAGGCCTGGGCTTTAGCCCCAGTGGGCTCCCATATTTGCTTTCCAAGACTGGAAAAGTTGGGGCTTAGAGAGCTCTCTGGCTCTAGAGCCCTCAGGAGCCCCAGGAGTGAGAAAGGAGGGGTGCTGACCAATTGGTCCTAGCTGGTTGGTAGAGTGTGTACCCTGCCCCCAGCCAGGGCAGGATGGTGAGGGAGGTGGGAGGCTGAAGGGGCACTGTTAGGCCCTGCACGAGGGGAGTGAGGAGAGAGCGTGTGGCTAATGTGTCCAATTAAATTACTTCAAACCCTGCCGCGGCAGCTGCTCCCGGTGGGGCCCTGGGTACAAATTGGATCCGTCTCATTACCACGGAGTGGTGTCAGCAGGGCCAGAGAGTGGCGGCCAACACATTGCAGGCCCTCTCCTGTTCTGCCTGACCTGGGCCCGGTACAGCCCCCTTGAACATTTGCTCAGTCCAGTGCCCTTCAGGTTCCTCCAGTCTAGCAGGTCCAGACACTGGGGCTTCCTGCGCACCTCCTTGCCATCCCAGCCAAAGATCCCCTCGGAAACCTCACTTTCTTTCTCCAGGAATGGTGTTTTGTACTTTGCAGGGGTCAAGCTTAAGGAATCGCCTCTCAGGTCAACCAACATACCCTGTAACCTCTCCTGATAATAAAAAGACCGCTTATTTGTGGACTGCTCCACACATGCTAAGCACTTTACATGTGTGCAGCCAAGATGGCTTGCTTAAGCTAGGGCGCTGGGGTCAAACAGCTGTCCATTTGAATCCTTACAGAGATGTTGGCTGCTGTGTCCCTGAGTAGAACACTCCACCACTCTGGCCTTGGTTTCCTCTTCTGTTAAGTGCATATGATGATCATTCCTACCTCCTAGATGGTTGCAGGATGAGGTGAGATAAGGCAGGAAAAGTATTTAGCAGAGCTTGGCCCATAGTAAACACTCAGCCAGCGGCAATTATTCTTGACATTATCCTGTACTAAGTGGTTGATGTGTGGGATGAGGGTTCTGGAAGCTCTGAGGAGGACATATCTGCTGCCTGTTGGAGTTGAGGAGGACTTCATGGAGGCAGTGTCAGAATAGCACAGACATGTTGCCCACTCATTCTGTGCCAGTTACTGTACTAAGCACATAACATGTGTTAGCTCTTCCATCCTCAGAACCTCCCTGGGAAGTGGGAACTGGCAGTTAGAAGTCGGTTTATAATTCCAACCACAATGCTGGACCTAAGAGCATGAGCTTTGGGTGCAGGGCCTTAGGTCTTGAAGGAAGAATAAGAGCTCACCCTGGGAGCAGGCAGAGGTGAGGCATTTGGTGAGTTGGAACAGCACGTGCAATGGCCCAGACATTTGAGGGGTCCTGGCCAGTTGAGGCAGAAATGAGTGCTTGGCTGTGGCTGGAAGGGAGACCTTTGGGGCATGGTAGTGATAAGTAAGGCTTGAGAAGGTGGTTGGGACATATTATAAAGGATTTAGTATTCTAAAATAGGAGAATTAGATTTTTTTTTTTTTAATTAAGGCAATGGAGAGCCTTGGATGGCTTTTTAGTAGGTCTCTGTAAAGAAATTTAACAACATGGTGGTGCAGAACATGGGAAGCCTGGAGGCAGCCAGGTAGTTGGAGCTAGAATCTCAGCTGTTTGCTTACCTGCCGGGCATGGGTACAGTGTTCCCACCTCCCTTGGGGGTCATCTGGAATGCTGGCAGCACACATGCATGTTGGCATTTTGGTGTGCGTGCACACATAATGTGTATGTGTGTATACCCTGAGGCAGGAAGCAGAGAAGTTGCCCACCCACCTTAGCTGGGTTTTTTTCTCCTTGGTGAGGAGGGGAGGTCAGGTGGGCACCAGAGAACCTGATGGCACAATGAACTGTGGGCTCCTGCCTCCAGGATCACAGTGGGAAAGCCAGCTAACAGAAGGCATGAAGAGTCAAAAGGTCAGGGAAAGCAGCAAGGGAGAAGCTCCTGGAGTGTCTTGGAGTGGGGGTAGGGGCCCATGGACCACCTTGTTCTCCACATACATCATTTCATTTAATCTTCACAGCGGAGTCCTTCAAGGAAGGTGTCTTTATCACTGTTTCCAGATGAGGAAACTGAGCCCCAGAGAGGTGGAGTGTCTGGCCTGGGTCACTCTGCCTGGCAGGGATAAAATTTCAAGTCAGCCTCAATCCAAAACCTTTGTCTTAAGCGCTGGGCTACACTGCCCGGTACCTCCCTTATCCTACTAGGATCCAAGCCAGCCTGTCTCTCGGCCTGTCTCTCAGAAAGGAGCACTAGGAGTTGGTATTGGCTGCAGAGCTGGACTCAAAGGATGTCCCCACAGCTTCTTTTAGTACTTAGGGTGTCCCATTAAAGTCTTTGTACTCAGATCCCTGGAGTAGAGGGGAGTCTCCCAGACTGTCTCCCATCTCTCTCTACTGGCAAGGTGGAGGGATCCTCTCACTTAAGGGGAGGCTCTGAGAAGGGGAGGAGCCCCTCGCTCCCTACTTGGCACCTGCCAGCCCTGGAGAAGCCTGATGAATCGTCTGTGTGCCCCCCCCCAACCTCATTCCTCCCTCTCCAGCCCCCGCCTGGTTGGGGAGGTGCGAAGGGAGCGATTTCACAGCCTGTCAGCTGAGGCCTAAAAATATCCAGAACTCTGAGATGCCTGGGCAGGGGGAGGAGAGAGCAGGGACCAGGGATAGGGTGGTTGGGGGTGTGATGGCAACTTGGCCAGAGGAGCCCTGGTGGCACCACAGTCCTGCTCAGGAGTATGAGCAGACCCTCTGTTCCTATCTGGCCCCGTATCTGTCAATGACAAAGCAGGGCCAGCATCTCTAGGGTCTTGAGAGCTCAGCTCTGGCACTTAGACCTAAGGGAGGGCTTGGTCCCAGTTAGGAACTATGGACCCCAGGCCCCCTAGAACCTCTAGCCGATGCCTCTTTCTCCCTCTCCACCCCCAGGTTGGCTGGCATCTTTGGACCGTGGGAGCTAGGCTGTGCCTGAGCCTGCTTCCTTCCTGGAGAAGGTGCCTGCTTCTGCTAGGGGAGAGGCGTGAGGAAGGCAGTGTGGATGGGGTGCCGGCAGGTGCGGGATGTGATGTGCCAGCCACCCAGGCACTAGAGGGAAGCAGAGGAAGAAGGGGTGTGGTGACCCACGTCACTGCTACGTGGCTGTGTGCTGCAGCATGGCTCACAGCCCCCACCAGTCAACCAGCGCCCAGAGAGTGGGACATGTGCATGTGTGTGTGCATGGACCTGCTGAGTTGGCTTGTTCTTGGTGCTGGAATGCTTGTGGTGGACATGTGTGACCCTCCCTGGCTATTCCAGGTGGAAACGAGGCAAGAGTGCAGAGTGGGTGTGGGAGCATGAGCAAGCACACGGCACTTTGTGCAGATGCGTGATGTGTGTGTCTCCTATGTGGAAATGTGAAATGTGACGGTACATGTGTCTGTGCAGAGGACATGAGCACACCTCTCTGGGCCACCAACCAGGGGCTAAGAGAGTCCTAAGGGAAATGATGCAGAGTGGCAGCCAGAGCATGGGGGCTCTGGATCAAAAGTAAAAGGGTTCATATCCCAGACATGCCATGCGCTGATTTGCTTGGTGGCCTTGGGCAACTGACTTTACCTTTCAGTGCTTCATTTCCCATCCGTAAAATGGGGATAAGAATAGCACTGATGGCAGCACCTGTAGCTCAGTGAGTAGGTGCCGGCCAGGTACTCTGAGGCTGGCGGGTTCGAGCGCGGCCCGGGCCAGCTAAACAACAATGACAACTGCAACCAAAAAATAGCCGGGCATGTGGCAGGAGCCTATAGTCCCAGCTACTTGGGAGGCTGAGGCAAGAGAATCACTTAAGCCAGCAGTTCTCAGCCTGTGGATTGTGACTGTATTAAAGGGTTGCAGCATTAGGAAGGTTGAAAACCACTCACTTAAGCCCACGAGTTTGAGGTTGGTGTGAGCTGTGACGTGATGGCACACTACTGAGGGCAACATAGTGAGACTCTGTCTCAAAAAACTAAATAAAAATAAAATAAAAATTAAAAAAAGAATAGCACTGATATGGAGTTGTTGGGAGAATGTGAATGTGCCTGTCACAGAGTTAGTGTGATGCATGTCGTAGCTCCTATTTTATCCAGTCCACCCTTTGATAGTATGAGTAGGAGCACCAAGGCTCAGAGAGGGCATTTGACCTGTCCAGAGTCACACAGTAAGTTACTGGTCAGAGCCAGGACTGGAACCTAGACTCTAGCACCTTAAGACAGAGCTTGTTCAAGTCTAGGACCTTATGGTCTACCCCCATTTGGGCCAGAAGAAGCCTCCACGATATGGAACTGTAGTCCCATTGGCATCTAGGGCCTGATTCTACCAGGCCTGGGCTGGGATTTGGGGCAGTCCTCAGCTTATGCCATGTCTGGGGGGTTCTCAGAGAAGTGGCCTCAAAATGTCCAGCTGCCTGAGTTAGAACTCTGCTACAAGCTAGCTCCGTACACTTGGTCAAGTCACTCACACTCCCTTTCCTGTGTTTTCTGTAATGGAATAACAGTGATGTATACCTTATGGGGTGGTCCTGGGGATCAAATGAGGTCCTGAATGTAATGTCTTAAGAGGCTAGCACACTGTACCTAGTAAGTGCTCAATCATGTTAACTGTGATTATAACCCTTGCAGAACCCTCCCACCCAGTACTCCATAAATGGTGACTTTCTTTGCTTTCTTTCTAGCCTTGTCCACCCTTGTTCCTTTCCACTTGCCACCCCACACTCCATAGGGCTGTGATTACAGACTGACTTGCTGGCAGCCAAGACCTGTCTTTGTCTCCTGTTGTTGCCCTTTGCCTAGGAGGAAACAGGATCACTGGGACTTGGCCCCTGAGCCCTCTGCATCTGACCCCATCACTTACTTGCTGTATGACATTGGAGAAGCAGTTTCCTCTCTGGCCCTTGGTCTTCCCTTTGAAAAGTGGAGAGGCTGGGCCTCAGAAACTCCTGGTTATGTTGCTCAGCCCACTGGAGCGGGTGGCAGGTTGGCAGGGAGGGAAGTGGGCTGGCTGCCCCGGGTGAGTGGAGCATCTGGGGCCTGAGCCGGTTGGTGGCCTGACATCTTGCCCGCCTGCACCTGTGGCTGCGTAGGAGGGTGTGCAGGCCTGGCTGGCTGGCCACTGACATTGGGGGAGGCTCAAGGACAGTGACGTAGAGAGAGCCCTTCTTGGGGCCCTGGGAGCTGCCACCAAGTCATCCTCCCCCGCTCTTCTCCCCTTCTCCGTGGGGTTTTCTTTCAGCAGTTCCTCCTTCCTTCCTGTCCTTCCTCTCTCCTTCCCCTTCCTGGAGTCTTCAAGTATCTCTCTCTACCTCCCCCCGTTCTGTAATCTTGACTGTTTTCTGGGATACCTTCTCCTCCCTCTCCCTCTGTAGAAGAGAGATCCCTACCCCTCCTCTGCCTTTCTGGTTCCTGAGATTTCTCCTTTCTTGCCTTGATGCATCCCATTTTTCTAGATCTTCTTGGCTCCGTCGGCTGCTCTAGAGCCTAGGTTTCTCTCTCTCACTCTTCACGCACATTTCTAGGCTCCCTCCAGGTTCCTACCCTTTGGCTCTCTCCCATTTTGGAGTCTCTCCCTCCCCAGCATCCCTGCCTCCCTCTTTGCTCCTCTACCAGCCCCCCTTCCCTGATGGGACCCTGACCCAAGCAGTTTCTGTTGCCGATACTGCTACCCAGTACCTCCACAGCCCCCCACCTCTGTAAGTTGAGAAAGGGATCAGCTCAGGGCCCAGGGACTGGCAGCATTGCCTCCTAATTAGCAGGAGGTAATTGCCTGGAAAAAAATTTCATTTAGAACGAGACTTTGAGACTCTAAGTTAAAGCTGAGCCAGCTGATGACCCCTGGGGACCGGGAGTAGGAGGTGGGAAGAAGCCCAGGTCAAGGCCTCAGGAAGCCCCTGAGGAGATGAAGTCCCCTGGCTTATACCCATGACCCCAACCTTGGAGAATTGGGAAGTGAGCACCACCATAATCACTGGAGTTCTGGCTCCACTGCTCACTGTTTGACTTAGGCCACTTAGTCCATTGATCATAGTTTTCTCTGCTGTGATATCAGAACAGGCCCATCCCTACCCCTCTCACCTCTTAGTAGCATGAGGGTTGATGTGGACAGTGCCTATGAAAACACTTAGCAGGCTGAAAAGTGCTGCGGAGTGTGAGGGGTTCTTCCTCTACATGGCTTTCAGCTGAGAGTGAGACTGGTGAAGGGGTGGGGTGGCTGTGGGGATACCTAAAGTTTAGTGAGGCCTCCAGAGCATGGAAAGATAGTGAGGTGGGAGGTGGATCTAACTGAGTAGCAAGATTAAGGGCAGACAGGTGCTGTTTCCCATCCCAACACTCACCAGTTATACTACCCTGGATGGTCACTCACCTCTCTGAACCCCAAATTCCTCATCTGTAGGTAGAATACTGAGCATGATGCTTCCTCCCAGAGGGCTTGGAAGGCTAACTGAGATAGTGTTTGGAGGGCTCTTAGCACAGTGATTGGCATACAGTAAGTGCTCAATAAATGAGACTAGCTGTATCTACTGTAATTAAAGGCTATTATCATGACTACCTGCCCAGATCCAGAGAAGCTATCATTTTGGCTGTTGCCTTTAGGTGGTTTTGTTTGTTTTGCTTTTTGTTTTTGGAAGGAGGGGAATCTCTACACCCACTGAGGCTAATATCAAGCAGTCCCTAGAAACACCAAGCAGATCAGCTTTTCAAAGAGCTCCCACCTATGGAGTGGGAGAACAGGAGTGGGCAGCAGTTGTGTTTTTTTCTCCCAACCCCTCACTTTTTCTCAGGGAGGCTGTGGGCAAAGTTCTTGACTGGGTGGGAGTGAGGCATGGGGCCTTTGTCTGTTACAGGCTTTTGTCTCTGTCTTAATGGTACTTGCCCTGCAGGAGGAAAGGTTGGTGTTTGTTTAAACAAGTCTACCCTCCCTCCCCCACCTGGGAGGAGGGAGTAGGAAGTTTTGAGCCTATGCTGTGACCCGGGCAGCATGGCTCCCAAGGCAGCCAGTATACAGTCTGACAGGCTGCAGTGTGTGGGTGTCGGGCAACAATGCAGGCTCAGAGCACCTTCCTGCCCCAGGAGTGGTGAGGGGGTGGCAGGGAGGGCCTTCTACCACTCCTGCCCAGCCACACCCTCTGTGCTCCTCCTCTGTGCACAACATCCCTGCCAGCCGCCAGGAAGCAGTGCAGCAGGCTCTCCTTAAGGGGATGGGCTGTGGTATTAGTATGGAGGCTCTTTTTGTCCCAAGTTGGGCTGCTGACTGGGTCTGCAGAATCTGAGGACCTAACTTGAGAGAAAGGGGGGTCTTGATGTTGGCTGGTTGCTTCTGTGGCTTCAGATGGAGGTTGATCTGGGAGGAATTGGTGGAGGAAGATGGAATAACTCTGCTACAGTCAAGAAAAGGTTCCAGTCTCTTGGGTCCTGCTGGCCGGGAGCAATGCAAAGGGCAGCCTGGAGGAGGGCGCGGCTCCGGGACTGAGTTCTTTTTCAGCACCAAGGACAGGGACAAGCGTTGCTGACGGTGGTTTCAGCACCGTAATCAGCGCTCAGGGGTGGGGCATTCGTGGCTCTGTCCTGATATCTGTGATGTGAAGGACACCTCAGAATATGACAGAAGGACACCTCCGAGAGGGAATCTCAGACCCTGTATTCCAACGAGGTGGCTTAGGACCAGAGTTGAGTGACTAGCTTAAGGTCATACAACCATTGTCAAAACTGGATTCAGATCCACAGTTGTCTCATTGCCCAACTCTCCCACACCTGGATTCCCACTAGTTACCTTTGTCCTTCCCACTAGTTACCTTTGTCCTTTTTAAACATCTCTGGGAGCTGCTTCACATTAATGTTGGTGCCGTGAGAGCCGCTGAGCTGGCATAGATAAAGTGCACTTCCCTCCTCCCCCACCAAAAGCCCTGGCCAGGGATTTGAATCCCAGGATGGAAGTATTCTAACTCGTGTGGCCTTCATGCTTCCATGCCTCAAGCAGGAGGGTGTCAGTGTAGGATTGGTGCTGGGCCTGTAAGGAGCCTGTTCCTGGGGAAGGTAGAGTTGAGTCATCAGTAAGAAGAATTCTTTAAGTGCTCTGAGATCCTCAAATGAAATATAGCCCACAGTTCCAACCCGGCTTCTTTGCAGCCGTGTATTATTAATAACAATAAGATGCTGATTTAGGCCAAGGCACAACAATGCATTATTCATAGGAGTAACTAGTGGTCAAGGCCCACACTTAATCATCACACGTCCCTGATCCTGCCTCTGTCCCACACTCCTGGTGGAGAGGCCCTCCATCTGAGCTGCTCCTCCTTTCCTGGGCTTCTGCTGCTCTGATGGGTGCTCATCAAGATGGGCGGTTCTGGGTTAACTCCTGGCTAGAGACTTTTCAGCCTGGGCTCCCTGCTCAGAGCTGACACCTGGCCCGATCCATCCCAAATACCTTTGATCCGTATCACTTCTAGGCTTAGCAGCTCCCTGGGCTGTACATATGGCCTGCCTCCCCTCTTTTGAGGCTGAAGACTGAAGCCAGAGGTACCAGGCTTCCCTAAGCCAGGAACTGTGGGAGGTGGGAGTGTTTGTGGCAAGTGAAGGGTGTCACCTGGCAAAAGATACCATCACCTCCATTAAATTCAACAACGGATGTAAAACCCTCAGTAAACTGCGGAGCACTTTGTAAATGGTTCTGCACTGTACAAATGTGAGCCATTATTACCAAGGCCACGCTCTCTGTGCATAGATTACAGGTAGGGAAGACATGGACGAGGCTCTCACAACTCACCAGGCCTTGCTCCCCGATGAGGAGTCTGAGTGCTTGTGGAACCTGACATGTCCCCATCCAATTTCTTAGTGGAACAGCTCCTGGCCTGTCCGGATAATCCTTCATTCGCTGTTTACTCACTTGGCATCTCCTCTGAATTCTAAACCGTCTGCATCTAGCCGGCCTCTGCGGCCCCTGCCAGCATGCTTTCTCTAGCTCACTCACGCATTATCTGTTTTTATTACAGTCAAGGTTGAAGAAGCTTGCTCGTGCTAAGCCCCTATTTTCAGCTACTTGTAACTTTCCAAAACAATTCCCCTTGGGCTTCCTCTTTTGCCAGCCTAGTTCCCTCCCAGGGTGAGGTCTGAGGGGTTGTGGAAGCCTCCACTGCTCAATGAAGGACACTCAGAGAGAATGTCCAGAGGGGGAAGGCCCAGGCCCAGCTTTCCTGGGAAATGAGCGCCAGTCTCTCTCTCTTCCTTTTTCTTTTTTCCTTCTTCCCATCTATCTCATTTTCTTTTTCCTCTTGCGAGGAAAGAGCTGGCCCTGTTCCCAAGGTGGGTGGCCTGGAAGGGGAAGCTTTAGAATGAAAAGAGGGCAGAAAATTCTGTGTGCTGACCAGACTTAGAGCTTTGCCTGGCTGTCTGGGGTCAGGGTTTAATTCATTGGTTTTCTTTTCCTTTCTCTCCATCCTGCCTCTTCTGGCTTTCTTGTGTGAATTGTGCTGCGGGGAGGACTGAAAGCAGCATATACACCCAAAATGTCTCCCTTCCTGTGCCCAAGTCACTGTGGGGGTTGGTAAACATTGTCCACTTGCAAATGCCCTCCCACCTTCCCCCATTTCCATCTGCTCAGCTTACACGTGGTGGGGTGCTTCCTATGAAACCCCGTGATTTCACTATTTTCCATCTTGAATGTCATCCTGAAACCCCCAAAAGGATAGGGTGGGGGAGGCTCTGGGGCTTGATGTATAATATAGAATCAGGTACAAGGAGGCGGTCTCAGGATAGGAACATGCTGGCAGATGTAGCCCCAACCGCCCCCGACAGCATCCCTACTTTATCTCCAGAGTAGTGGTTGCACCCTAGTCAGTACCAGAGACAAGGCCCTGGGAAAGTCTTCGAGCCACCCCATCCTCCCCTTCTTTGTACTCCCAGACCATCCAGCCCGAGGTGCCCAACCCCTAACTGTTCTGGGACCCTAAGGAAGGCTGAGCCTCTGTCTCCTAAAGGTGCTTTACTGAGCCCAGTGTCTGGGCCAGTGGAGGGGTAGGACCCTCAGGAAGGAGTATGTGTCCGAGGGGTCTTCAAAGTGCTGGGGGTAACATGGGCCTGGCTCTATTTGATAAAATTTTGGGGAAAGTGGGAGCCTTTTGCCTGGCTGCTCTTTACTTTGTGCTCACTCAGTTTCTTCTCTTTCCTCTATTCTTAGAGTGACATGTTTCAAGGCATAGCTCCTTAGAACAAAAGTGACAGCCGTAAGGTTTAAGGTCTTGTAGACCTCAGGTCCAATCATGGCTTCATTTCTCTTCTTCTGATGTTGGGCAAATATTTAACCCTTCTGAGCCTCAGTTTCTTTCTTTGTAATATGGGCCTCAGAGTATTTACTTCAGAGGGCGCTGAGGACCTGGGGCATCATTCAATGCAAGCATAAGTTAGTTACTGTGACAAAAGGCACTCGGTAAGGGAAGCAGTGATCTGGGATCTGGGGTTGCCTGAAAGAGCTGCCAGAGGGGGAGCAGTCTAGGTTGGGAGGGCTTGGGAGTGATGGAATAACTGAGGAAGGGCTAGGTCTGTCACCATCTGAGAGTGTAAGAGCAAGTGAATTCTTGGGGAAAGAGCCTATGTGCGTAGACTGCTGATGTGTGCAGTGGCTTCTCTGATCTGTCACCTGGGCTGCAGGCTGTGGGAGACCCTGGGCAATGGGAAGACAGGATATTTCCTCACTGGCCCTACTTTGGGAGCAAGTTTATCCCCTAGAAAAGGAGATTGGATGGAGGGTCAGTTAATTCAAGTTTGGAGGAGGACGATACTGTGGTGAGTGCCTGTCCTTGGGAAGGTTTCTTGGAGGAGGTGGGCTCAAACCTGGGGCCTTGATTAGTTTCATAAATTTGCTCAGTAATTCCTTGTCTGGCCTCTCCTGTGTACCAGACCTTGGGCTTCAGAGATGAGTCTCAGCCTCCCAGGTGTTCCCCATGTGGGAACATATTTATTTAACCCTAGTGAATTGTCCCATAGATTATGGGAAGGAATGAAGACCACCTTTGGGCACCTTGAAGATAAAGGAAGGGATTGAGTCAGAGGGGACAGCTTATGCCAAGCCTCATAGGTGTGAAGGGGCGGCCTGCTCATGGGAAGGAAGAAAGTCAGGTGTGTCTAGGTTGTGCGGTGTAATATTTTACAGAACACTCTCACATCCTTCAGCTCAGAGGGAGCTGCAGGAAACAGGGCAGGCCAAGGCTTAGCTTTCCTGGGAAATGAGTGCTAACTCACGTGGTGGGAAAAGGCAGGCTCAACTGCCTTTTCTTCTCCATGCCTCAGTTTCCTCCCCTGTGAAATGAGGAAAATAATAGTCCAAGGTGTACAGATGGTGCCTGTAAACTTCCTGGCACGGCGTCTGCCACATTGTGTGTGCCCGATTATGTTAGCTGTTATTTGATCCTGACAGCACCTCAGCACGTTATTAATGCACGTGGCCCTGGCCCTGGGTCATGTGACTGGCCAGGTGCTGGCCTGGGTCTTGAACCCAGGTCATCTGCCTCCAAGTGTGCTGCAGAAGGACAGATAGAATTTGAGTAGACAAATGACGGCAAATTTGTAGCGAGAGAATTCTGGGTCAGAGAAAGTGCACAAATGCTTAGACCTTGTGAGTGGCAGAGTAGGCTAGGCGCCTGTTCTCGGCCATGCTGTGGGGGTATGCGGTACGTGTGTGTATGCATGTGCGTGGGTGTCTGTGCCAGGGTGGGTGTCCATGGCCCCTGTGTGTGTGTGTGAGAGCCGTGGTTATCCGTGTCTGTGGCCAGTGTGCATCTACCTGCTCTCCTTCTGGCTCCATTCCCATCCCCCCCGGGAAGCTGGTGAGCTTGCCCTCAGAAGTCCATTCCCTCTCAGGCAGCTCCCCGGGGCATCCCAGCAGCTAGCGGCCCTGTTTGATTCTGTTCATCCATAAATCATGGCTTGCTGAGGAGATGAGAAGGAGTTGGGAGTGGGGCAGAGCCCTGGCAAGGAACTGAGTTCCCACCTGAGGCCCAGCCTAGCTTTCTGCTGTCTCCCCCTCTTCCATGTTCCCATGCCACAGCTCCCCCTTCCATGCCACGGTGCTCACTGATGCTTGCTCTATTCAAGCCCTGGGCTAGGTCCTGGGGCAGGGGAGTGGGGATGCACAGAATTGAATAAGACATGACCTTGGACCTCTGCTGTCTTCTGGGGAAAACTAGACTGTGTCCAATTCAGTATTTCATTCAACACTCATTGGGTGCCAACTCCACGTCCCAGATACCTCTAATACCGGGCATGACCTGGTAATGCTATGATAAGAGCTGCTGTATATTGCCTACTTATTCCGTGTCAGACACTGTGCTGAGTGCATTAAATATACTAATTCCTTTCATCCTCACAAGAGTCCCATGAGACCTGTTCTATTATTAGCTCCCATTTACAGATAGGGAAACCAAGGCATGCAGAGATTAGGTCATATGGCTTGGAAGAATCAGAGCCAGAATTTGAGCGCCCAGGCAGTTTGACTCCAGAGAATTAGTCTGGTGCTAATCACCACACTCTGAAAGAAGGACGTGGGCCACATCATTTGTGTTATGGGAACACACAGGCAAGAGAAATTAATTCCCATGTAGCATATTAAGGAAGACTTCACAGAGGCAGTGTTTTTATCTTGGTTTAGAAAAATCAGGGGGTTGTCAGGCAAAATTGCATGGGGGAAGGACAGAAGGGGTCCTGGAGGGGTGTGTGTGTGTGTTTGTGTGTGTGTTAAAAGAGGTTTTCAAACTCATCACTGTAGCTTCTTCTGTCTCTTCTCTTCCGTCTTATTTGGGTGACAAATGAGATAACATATGCAAGCATCGAACATTCAAAGGTATTTGTTGAGCAGCTCTTGTGTGTCAGACACTGAGCCTGTTACAGTGGATAATAGAGTGAGCAAAGTGTATAGTGTGGTATATAGTGGATGCTTAATAAGTGGTAGCCTCTATTATTATCCTTGTTCCTAGAGGTCTCTTCCTTTATTCTTTGAACAAGCATTTATTGAGCACCTACTGTGTGCCAAGATCCATCTTTGGTGCTAGGAAAACAGTGGTGAACAAGAGACTTAGCCCTGCCTTCATGGAGGTGACATGCTAGAGGGGAAAGCTGTGAAGGGGCATCTTGTTCACCCTCATCCATGGGCCACTTCCTGTGGCTTTCCCAACATCTTTTTGAGGGGTAGCATGGGCGGGGGTGCAACCTCCACCCACAGGGACTCAGTGGGAACCTTAATCCTGAGGTCTAATCAGTAGACATGCCTGCCACAGGCCTGGGCAGAAGGGCAGCAGCATTCCTGAGCCCACATCTCACTCCTGGGATACCCCCGGGATTGGACTCAGAAGGTTCAGCTCTTCCAAGTTCTTAGGTCACCCAAATGCCCAGGCCTCCCAAGGTCGTCTCTCTGCTCTTGTCTGTGTCTCACCCCCGGGACCGAGAATGTCTTCCCTGCCCAAAGATAGCTTGTGGAATTTAGCCCTGTCAAATAGCTGACTCGGGCTGCAATATTTTCTTTCCCCAAATGTTAATATGCTGACGATAAGGGGACTTGAAACCATGCATGTTATCTGAGGAAGGGTTAGAAGGGCTGAGGCAACTTTGCCTGGAGAAGACTTGAAGGGGACATGAGAACTGTCACCAAGGATTTGGAGGCCTGTCATGTGGCAGAGGCAGGCGGCTTGTTCCGGGCAGCTCTGGAGGGCAGGCAGAGGACCACAGGGAAAGTTCTAGGCTGACAGATTCAGCTCAGTGCAAGACACAGCATTCCATCCTCATGATGCCCATCCATGAAGAGTCTACTTTCTGCCTTCTGCTTCCTGTAGAAGTTCCTTGTCACCAAAAGGGCTTCCCAGGGATATGTATACATCCATGGGCTAACTCCATGACTTTTGAGGTCCCTTCCATCTGGAGACACAGTGATTCCATGCAGGGGGGTGGTTTACTCTGGCTAGCAGTCAAGAACACGCTTCCACCTCTTGAGGGCATGCTGGCTGAGGACATCACGTCACTTTTCTTCGCAACATCAATGCAATTTGCAATGGCAAGCTTTGGTTTCTCCCTGCCTTCACAGGCTGTCCAAGGGATGCTGAGGGGCCTGAGGACATCTAGCTGCTTGGAAGATGACAGCATCCTCCCACACTGCAGGAGACCCTAAGGTCATTAATCCAGAGGGGTTCAACTTTCCTTAGCAACATCCCCTTTTTCAAATAGAATTTTCTACAAAAGCCCACAATGTGAAACAGAGAGAAAGGATGAGGATGCTGCTCTGGTTGAAGAGGGCTTGCAGGATCATAGCAATATCTACATAGCCAACTTTCACCTCCAGAGTCTCTGAGTGATTCCAGAGTTCCAAAGAGCATGCTTTGAAAACTACCATCCAACCACCTGTGTAGCTGGTATGATGTCAAGGCAAAGAGTGTGGACTGTGAGCCAGAGTGCCTGGGCTCAAAACCTGGCTCCTCCGCTTACTAGCCGAATGACCTTGGCCATGTATTTGAGTCCTATGTGCCTCAGTTTTTCCATCTGTAAAATGGGAACAACTCATAATGCTTATGTCAGTTGATGTTGTGAGAACCAAGTTGTTAACTGCATGTGGCTTATCATCTGAGTGAGGAAGGGTCAGCTCTTCCACAGATTAAGGCACTGATAATCTGAGAGTTGAGTGCCTCACCTGTCACCACACATTTAGTTCTTCTAGACTCCAAACTCTCAGGTTTGGGCTCATTGTATGGGGCCCACAGAATGCTAATTTCTTAAGATGGGTATTCCTTGTGTTTCTGGGGACCTTTCAGACTGTCTAAAACTGGCTTCTGGGATTGACAGGCTTCTGTCTCAAGGGACTCTCTGGCCTACAGCAGGGTTGAAAAGGATCTTGTTTGATAAAGATAAGAGGGAGCTCTGGGAGGTGATCTTTTGGAAAACAGCCCCATGGCCAACAGGTATGGGGGGAGGGGGAGTGTGGAAAGGTCACCAGGGCAGAGGAGCCCACCTGGAGTATGGCTATGGCCTCCAAGTAGCTTGCTTCCATAGCTACCAGAACAAAAGCTTGCTAACACCCACTGATCCTGCCCCTCCATTACTCAACAACCTTCCATGGCTCCCAAGGCCTACAGTCTGACAGACACGGCCCTCCCTTCAGGCCTTCCTCTCCTTCCCAGCCTTGTCTATATCACTTTGCTCCATTCCCTCAGTTCCGTTCCTCAAACAGCAGGCCTGACGTTCCCCTACCTCCTTGCCTTTGCTCTCCCTCTGCCCCACCCTCAGGACACACTAAACACCACCTCCTCAGGGGAGCCCTCAGCAAGACTGTGTCTTCATTTCTGCATCCAGAGCCTTTGTTTATACCTGAGATGAAATTAATGCCAACAACCATAACCATCAGCCAACAACCATCTATTGAGTGTTCACAAAACCCCATGGAGTGTGTGCCTTCATTATCTTCACAGCATAAAGAGAAAATGAAGACACTGAGTGGTTAGGACACGTGGCCAAGGACACACAGCTATTGAGAGGCAGAGGTGATACTCACACTTCAGTCTGTTCAGGGGTCTTTTTGGACTCTAGAGTCCTGGGCTGGGTGTCCTACTGCTTGCTGGTTCTGAGCACCTAACATACTAGGAAACAATTGGCTGAATTCTTGCCCATCTTCCCCTGGGGGTGTGTCCCCCTGTTTCCGCCATCCCCTGTGCTCTCTCAACACTCTCTCAGAAGCCAAGAGGTCAAAGGCCTAGGCCTCCTATTTGGCCTGGGATCTTTGGCAAATGTGGCTCCTCCAACCTTGCAGAGCTGTGCTCCCCAGGCTGGGAGAAGGAAGAGCAGGACCTCCTTGTCTGTGGGTGGTCCAGGCTGAAGCTCAGGGGTGTTGTGGGCCCTGAGGTTGACAGTGAGCTAGGTGCAGGAACTTCCTGGGGCTTGAGACATGGGACCTGATATAGAAGGCAGCTTAATTGGCCTGGCAGATGGACAGGTGGGCCCCCCCAACCTAGCAGTTGGCTTTTCCCCACAGTGAGAAGGCTCAGGAAATTAGGAAGGGAGAGGTGAGGCCCAAGTAGGACTCTAGCTGTCCCAAGTAGGATTCTAGCTGCCTTAGGTGAGGGAGGGTGGTGGAAGAGAGCCCAGTGGGCCCTGAGAGCAGGGCAAGATCACTGGGCCCTCCTCCATGAGGCCCCACGGCCAAGCAGGAGAAACTAGGAATGGAGGGGAGGCAGAAGCTAAAACTGCAGGAATCAGGACCAGACAGATAGCATCAACTCTTAATTACCATGCTCACTGGCGCCTAAAGCCCACGCAGGCTCCTCTGTAAATAAACAGTGTCTTCATGACCTTAGGATGCACCCCGGCACCCGCACATGGATTTACAATGTTCGTTATCTATGCCAGTCTCCCCCAACTTGCTCCTCCGCCAAGATAATTTTTGGGCCGAGTTTTGCCTCCCTTACCTTTGGTTTGAGGTACTGTTTACAACCCCAGTGAGGAAGGCAGGGGAAGACGTCTCAGTCACATTTACAGAGGAAGAAACTGAGTGCTTCTATGATTTTTCCAAATCACACAGGTAGGAAGAGGCAGGGTTTGGACAGAAGCCTGGGATTGTCCTCCAAGCGCAGGTCTCATGTTTTGTGAGGGGTGTCAAGGTTTCCATTTCTGAAGTATATGGCCCCTCAGCTCTTGGTCCCAAGAGCATTTAGGATATTACAAACAATGCCAGTGAGCTGGACCCATTAGCTCAGGGGCTGAGGGGTTAAGAAGGCAGAGGTGGGCAGAGGCCAGTGCGTGGGCTTCCAGTCCACGGAAAACTGAGCTAAATGAGGCAACAGAAGGTCAGGGTGTTCCAGAAATTCCCCATGATGACACATGTGGCTGTCTTGGCCAAAACTTAAGAGGGTCTGTTACTGCAGGATTTAATAATAATCCTTTGGGCACATTTTGCTGGCACTGTGGCTCCGATTATGTGGAGTGGGGCAGGGGTGGGGGTGGAGGATAGAGGAATGTTGGGCAGGAAGGCCATGCAGAAGCAGTGGCTCCTTTAGAGGGATTTGATGGACGTGGTAAAGTCTGGCTGAGCTAAGGGACCCATTTGGCCTCTCCCTTTGAGGGTGTTATGTTTGGAGGATGGCACAGATCCCATGGACTCACACAAGGTTCATGCAAGGATAGAACAAGAGAGACACTACCAGCACAATTCACCCCTTTTACAGATGAGAAAGTTGAGGCACACAGAGAAAGGGACTTCCCAAGTTCATCCAGCAAGGTAGAGCTTAGAGCAGAACCTGGGTTTGCAGCTCCCAGTGTTATTGCCAGATGGAAGGGTAGGATGGTTGCTGTGGGGGATGCTGGGCTGAGGGAGGGTGGCTGGCCCTGGCCACTGAGGGTCTGACCTGTACGTGTCCTCCCCAGGGGCGCCCACCCGCGATGTCCTGCTGGTCTCTGCCATCATCACCGTCAGCCTTAGCGTCACTGTCGTCCTCTGCGGCCTCTGCCACTGGTGTCAGCGCAAACTGGTGAGGCTCCTGAGGGCCCCTGAGGGACGGGGCCCGGCCCTGTACCCCGCCCCCCACAATAGGTGCACTTGTGTGCGTGCAGACAGCCCACCTTCCCACTTAGGTGCACTTCCGTAGAAATTCAGACCGCACGCAGTTTGCCTGGGTCACAGCCCTATACGTCTGTGTCTCTACTCGGAGCCACACACGTAGGTATACATTCTAGGACAGACATGGAGCTCATTAGGCATTCGCATGCTCGCAACTACATACGCACGCGCGCACACGACACACGCACGCACATGCCCCACCTTCCGCGTAAAGAACCGCAGGCATCCGTGCGCTGAAAACCCAGGACCCCCACCTAGCGCCGCACCCCCTCCCCTCCGCCAGGTCCCCGGTGGGCGTGGCCGGGCCGGGTCTCCTGGCCAATGAGGAGGCACCTTCCGCCCAGCTCCCAGCCGCCCGCACATTCATCCTGGTTCCCTCCTCCAAACCTCCGGGTTTGTACAAGCACAAACGGCTTCTTTTCATTTTTAACGAGGGCTAGGGAATTAACGACCAGGATTAGGCCATCAATAAGTAACGAGACAGTCAGGAGGGACATTCATCACCCGAGGGCGCCGGGAGGGGGAGCCAGGCCCAGCTGCCGCTGCTGCTCCCAAATCCCCCGAGGGCCACTGCGCTCTGCAGGATCCCCACCTCCGTGCCTGCATCTCGCGTCCTGCCCCTCAGTCCAGAAGCACCAGGGGACTTTGGGGAATGAGGGGCACCTCCGATGGTGGGCCCGGAGGTGTCCGAGGTGCGGGGCCTTTGCACTCCGTCAGGGGAGGAAAGGTCCCTGGCAGGAACTGTCCAGTCCCGGATTCAGCTGGGAGTGGGGACAGGGTGCCATATCTGGGAATCGCATTCTCTCCCTGCCCAGCCACGAATGGGCGTTAAGGATAAGAAGTTAGGGCTGTGGCCGTGGGTAGGCGGAGGCTTCATACCCACTAGTCTGGAAGAGGGAAAGAGTTTCAGGGTCCTGAGAGGGACCTGTGGGAAAGACCCAAAATGCCTGTAACCCAGCGTGTCTCCTTCAAGGAAAGCAGGCTGGCAAATGGGGAGGGGCATCTCCATCCTGGTTGTTGAGCCAAAGGCATCTCTGACTCCTGGGGAGGAGCCATGGACAAGGCCAGTTCTGCTCCACGTGTATGTGTGTGCAGGCATACCCAAGACCTGGCCCTGCTTGTAGGTATGTGGAACCAGGCTGACTGCCCTACACTGTTTCTGGGTAACCCTGCATCTGCGTCTGTCTCAGAATTTCAGGGGAAGAGGAGGAGAGAGCTTGGCCCCATGCAGTGGTGTCTGAGTGTCCTCAGGGGCTATGGGAATGGCTGCGTGTACACTGCAGCCCTGTGGAGCTTGTTGCAGGACCATTAGGTTGTCTTGCTGTCTGTATTTGAGGCAGGGGAAGAAGGTTGTGTGAGCAGGTACTGCAGCAACCTTGTGAGTGTGTGTATGTGTGATGTCTTTGTGCTGAGTGCATTGACTTTGAGGATATTGGTGCAGTGTGTGTGTGTGTCTTTCTACCCCTGAGCATCTCATCGGATCTCTGTGAGCCGATGCTAACGTCTGCCCCATTGTCCTTACTCTCTCTGCGTATGTGCTGCAGTCACTTATGTGCATCATCCTTTGTGTGTGCATGTATGCTGAGAGTTGCCTTCCAGGACCAGGGTTCAGTAGGCCCCTACCTTACCCTCACTCACCCCCAATTGAGGCAGGGCTTGGGGAGAGGAGGAGTTCAAAGATGACAACTTTTGTAGTAGGTGAGGGGCGTCAGTGCACAACGTACCCTGGGAGCTAAGAGATGCAGAACCAGCCTCTTCCCTGGTCCTGGTCCCTTCCTCCAATTCCCGGCCAGGAGCCCTCCAATCTGTCCCTCTGGACTTAACTCTTGTTAGAATATCTCTTTCTCCAGCCCCTAAAATCTACCATCCCTCCCATTAGACCCATGGGTTCCAGAAGCCAGGGAGTTGTTGCCCAGGCTGTCTCTTTGCTTCATGGAAAGGACTTTTAAATGCCACACACACCCCTGTGGTTGCTGGGCTCTCCTTGCCTGCCTGTCCCCTCAGCAGCAGTGATGTGATACCCTGACAGCCTAGATCCCATTTCCAAACATTAATAACTTCCTTAATCTCCAGCTGGCTTTTTCTGGATCAGCCTGGCCAACCGCCTCCCTGATAGGCAGGCTGGTAGTATCAGGCTCCTCTGGAGATGTCTAATGTCACCTGGACCTAGCCTGGGATTTCTGTTAACTTAGGTTGTCCCACTGCCCTCCACATCAAGTCCTGATCTGGTCCCTGTCCCTCTAATACCCTGGTTCCTACTATAGAGTGATAGGCACAGTCAGAGGGGAAGGTTCTCTGAGTTGTGCAAGGAAGAGGGACAGGCAGAAGCCCCAGGAATGCTCTGGGGGAAGCAGAGAAGGCTGACCTAGCCCCACATGGCCTTGGGAATGGGGCACCTGACCAACCTTAAGAGAGGGTGCCTTCCAAAAAGGAGAAGAAGGAAGGGTGGCACTGGGAAAGCCCTTAGCAGGGCCCATCTTGCCTTACACTGCCGCAGTGACGGAGAGTAGTGGGGCCTAGACTCCTGCCTGAGGGTTCCACCAAAGGGAGCACTTGGCTGCTGTGGAGCCTCTCTGTGACTCTACTCTGGTCTTCGTAGTCCCAACTGGGAAATGTTTGAGATTTGAACTTCTGGGTGGCGATGGGAGGCATCAGAGACAGAGCTGAGTGTGGACAGTTTTTGTGATCCAGAAGGTGCAGCATCTCTGCATTTTAACTCTTAGAATTCTGGCTCAGAGGCAGCAGCCGGGGCCCAGACCCCAGGGTTGGTGGGGCATAGAAGAGGTGCTTCTGAATGACTTTGAGAACTGCCTGGCAACGGGTTCCACACAGGATGCTAGGGACTTTGCCAGGATGACATGGTTCCCCTGAGATGTAGGGACCCCCATATACACCTTTCTGGGAGCTTCACGCTGATCTTCCTAGACAGGCAGCTCCCGTGTCCTGGACAGGGCTGCAGCTGGCAGGAGTGTCGGGGAACATGGCTGTGGCAGCTCTTATTTTGCTTTAAGGAGGATGGAATAATTGACTGTTGTGGCTGGGGTGTTGGTGCACATGACAGGATGTTGGGGAGGCATTCACGTCTACGCGTGTGCATGTATATGTGTCTTTCCTTATCTGGGAAGGGGCAGGCCACTGCCCACTGGGAGAATGGGCTTGGGGGTACAGCCCTTGCCCCTGCATAGATCCTAGCCCCCCATGGCCTGCACCACCCCTGGGCCTGGCCCAGGCCCATGGCCCATGGGTGCGCATGAGGATGCCTGGTGGCAGCCAGGAATGTTAATGGGGCTGGGCTCTGCATGAGCTATATTTAGAAACCCAAACCGAGAAGGCGAATGGTGCTCACCTTCCCAGCAGCAGGCCCAGTTGCTGCTGCAGCCACCACCCTTTCTCTATTTGGAGGAGCCGGGGTGCCCACCCCTACCCTGCCCCCCTCAACCTTCATCTGATGGTATGAGAGACTCTAGGGGGGTGTCCAGGGACCTAGACTGCCCCCACCTGCCTCTGAGTCTGCAGGCAGCCCCTCTTCCTAAGATTGCCTTCCCAAAAGGCCCTGTCCCTACCTCACTGCCACAGGGCACAAAGACCCCCAGGGAACCACTACACTACATTGGACAGAGCCCCAGGCAGGAATAGGCACGTGGCCTTCTCCCCACCCCCACTGCTCACATCACTGGCCGCTGCCAACCTTGCCCTGCAGGATGCCACCCCCACCATCTGGGGGTGGTGACGTGGACACTGTGACGTGGCAAGACGCCTGAGAGCCGTCTGTCCATGGCAGAGGGAACTGTGTTTCTGGGAGCCAGGCCAGAGCCCCAGGAGATAGGCAGACAGGAGGGGCCTGATCCCTGGGGATCAGGGACAAGGGACAGGTCAAAGGGGTAGGGCAGATTCTAGAGCCCAGTGGGTCCCAGGAGCTGCTGACTGGGAGCAGGAATTGATATGCCTTGTGGTCAAGGCTAGACCCCATCTACTCCCTCTCCCCTGGGGTCCCTGTTTCAGGGAGTGGGGAGGGTACAGCCCTGTTCCCCAGCAGTGACCCTGGTGCTGTTTTCACAGGGCAAACGCTACAAGAATTCCTTGGAGACGGTGGGCACGCCAGACTCGGGGCGTGGGCGCAGTGAGAAGAAGGCCATCAAGTAGGTGTCAGGCTGCCAGTTTGGGGTGGGGACGCAGAGACAGCCCAGGTGGGAGGAGCTCCTTCTCTCCCCTGCCCCCGCAAACCTGGCCATGTACACTCACTTTCCCCCCTGATGCTGTTCTACTACCTCCCCCACACTCCCAGCACCTCAGGGTAGTCCCAGAGCCCTCCTTTTCTGCTTGTGTCCCAGACTCACACCATGTTCCAGGGTCCCTGTCTCTTTCTGGCTGCTCTTGCCCCAGTACCTTCTCTGCTCTCCAGGGCCACCTGACTCTCCTCTGGCCTCTGGTCCTGGGTTGGAGACCCCCTACTAGGAGGCCCAGCTTCTCTTCTCAGAAAACATCACCCCACTGATGTTTGAGGGTGACATGGAAGGGAGAGGCAGAAAAACCTTGGGGACCCCAGCTGGCCCTGGTGCTGGGCCACTCAGGGGAGAGTGCTCCCCATCACGTTCAGCCTCCTCCACATGTCTTGCTGCCTCTGATGTGCCCAGGTTTCCCTGTTTTGCAGTTAAGAGCCCTCTTCAAATGGCAGGCTGCCTTCTCCCTGCAGCCCACCTCAGGGGACACCCGGAGAAGCCCCCTGCCCACCTGGCTGGGGACTCAGGCTCCCACTGGGGTCTCTATGCCCACTGGCCAGTGGCTATAGCCCCTTCCTCTCTTCTGAGCCCAAGTTTCACTGGAAGGCTGTGAGGCCAAGGCTCAAATAGGTGGTCTGTCATCTCAGCCTGGCCAGGCCAAGCCCAGGAGCCAAGGGCTCTGCACAGAAGCCAACCCCCACCAGCCCTGTCTGTTCACCCTCTCTCCTCCAGCTCCAGGCCCTAGCTGCCCTCCCCTACCCCTACCCCTGCCCTCTACCCCCTTCTCCCCCCCCCACCCCGTCCCCTGTGTGTCTTTCTGTCTTTGTCTTTTGCCTTCCTTCTCTTCCTCTCTTCTCGTCTTCACCTCATCCCTACTCCTAAAGCTTGTTTCCTGGCCCTCTTCTGCCCCCCTTTTTCCAATCTTTGCACTGACCTGTTTGGGGCCTTCACAGAAGCTGTGGGTGTGTGTCTGGGATGGGGGTAAGTGGAGAGTGGGCCTGGCTAACGCTGCGGGTGTGAAAGAGGCTGCAGGGAGCCTTTGAAGCTGGGTTGGGTTGCTACTCTCCAGTCTTCAAAGCCAGGAGTTGGCAGGTCTCAGGGGCTGGTGCCCAGCACAGGCCCCCAGCTTTCTGGAGGTGAGAGGGACCACATAGGGAAACACAGGACAGCCCGGCACCCACTGCTTCCAGGCCAAACTGATGACAGCCATGGGCCAGGGCAGGGGCCCTGTCTGCCAGGTGACCATAAAGCTTCCTGGATAGGGGTGCATGTGCCAGGGCCAGGAGTCCTAGAAAGGGCCCACAAGAGGAGAGAGGATTCCCAGCCAGGAGGCAGGGTAGGCAGCAGGCTGCCAGGTTGGGACCAGTGCCCATGAGGGCTCTAAGACAAAGTGAGAGAGCCATGGCTGTCCAGCTAGCCCATTCTGTGTCTCTGCTCTCCTTCCTCTGCCACAGGGGAAGGGAGCCACCGTGCATGTCTGTTTGTACCCAGGCCTTTGCCTCCTGCCAGAGAAGAGCACAAAGGGCCTGGGCAGTGGAGTGACAGGAAGCAGGGCTTACTTTGCCCATAGGACCTCCTCCAAACGGATCATTTTGTCAAAGGTTCTGGGAAGCTACCGTCTTCAACAGTGCTTCCCAAACTGCTCAAACTTCCTCAGAGCACTTGTACCCCCCAAACAATTAATACTCCCTGGATCTGGCTCTGCACCTGTAGCTTAGCGGCCCAGGGCGCCAGCCACATACACCGGAACTGGCGAGTTCGAATCCAGCCCAGGCCTGCCAAACAATGACAACTGCAACCAAAAAATAGCCGAGTATGTGGCAGGCACCTGTAGTCCCAGCTACTTTGGAGGCTGAGGCAAGGGAATCGCTTAAGCCCAAGAGTTGGAGGTTGCTGTGAGTTGTCATGGCATAGCACTCTACCAAGGGTGACAAATTGAGACTCTGTCTCAAAAAAAAAAAAAAAAAAAAAAAAAATTATTCCCTGGATTAAGGGTCCCAAGGGTTCCATGGCCAACAAAGCTTGGGGAATACGCTTGCTCTGTTTCCTTTTGGACAATACATTTGGCACATTAAAGGCTCTGAGAAGGCCTACAGTAAAGAAACCAGTGTTTCCCAGACTTCTTTAAGATACTCTTTTCTAGCACCACAGTGGAAACTTGGGGGCCTAGAGCTCTTTGGAACATAGGGTGGGAGACCAGCCTGGCACTGATGACTCTGGGTAGATCTTTTATCTAGGATGTAGGGTTGGATGGCCCTCGATTTTGGAGATCTGGAGAGGGCAAAGGAGCACAGCTTCCTGCCTGCTCCACGTCTCTGTTACACCTGACACAGAGCTTGCCACGACCTTTCCACATCCTGCTGGAGAGAGGGGCAGGGAAGTGAGGCCAACGATGGTACTGGGGTCTATTATTAAGGGAGCAGGTTCCCCTGGGGCCTGTTCTGACTCCCCCATCTCCAACCCCACTGCCTCATGAACTGGCTCAAGGCTTTGGCTTTGTACACTGTTCATAGAGTCCCCTATGGGGCATTTCCAAGGTGTACCCTGGACAGACACTCTCCATGCCAGGGAGGCCCAAGGTCTTGGTCTCTGTGATGGCAGCTCAGCTTCTCTCCATCTTTCTCTCTTTTGTGCCTGAGTCTGGTCGAGAACTAAGATCAAGGCCACACTCTCAGTGGAGAGTAAAGCAGGACCCCAAGAACATGTCTGCTTGACCCTCAGGGGTGTGCCTCCCTTGGTGCCCTCCCCCCCAGCATCCTCACCTTGACCTTGAGCAGTGCCACAGCCTCTGCATACTCCAGGACAACACTCCTCCAGAGCCCCTCCCCCAAGAAACATGCCCAGGCTCGGGCACAGCTACCCTCCAGAATAGTACTCTGGTCTGGGAGCAGCCTCTCTTCTTCCTATATACCCAGCCCTGCTCCTTGGGGCCCAGTAGCCTGACAAACTGGCAGGGCTCCCCTTTCCTGGGCTCCAGGTCATACCTCTGTGGCGGAGGCTTCTGCCAGCTGCCCCACCCGAAAGTCTCTGTATTCTCTGTGCTTCTGACATATCTGCTCCTTCAGTATGATGTATTACAGAGCAGGAGGGGCTGGGGACACCAGGGTGAGGGTCCCTTCCACACTCAGGAGCTCCACTTCGTAAAGGGCTAGGACCCAAAGAGAGAGGGGCTGTCGCAACAGGCTGGCCACATTCACAGAAAGGGCCTAAGTCTAGATGTACTTCATCGTCCACCACTGAGAAGGGCTTCCCTCTACAAAGGACCTAAGGGGCTCCATAGTGACTTTGGTGATGTCCTAAGCAAGCTCAGAGGCCTGGGAGCGCTTCCCTTTTCTGGGTGGTGACTGCCACGTTTACAGTGAACAGAAGTGGTCTCCACCTCAACTGGGATCCCCCAATCTTATGTAAAGACTTCCTCTGGCCCTCACCAGAACAAGAGAACAAGCAGAAGAGGCTGGGAGCACCTCAGGCCAAGAGGAGGAGGAGATGGGCAGAGAGCTGGGCCTGCCCTGGCGTGGCTCAGTAAGAGAAGACAGAGGGGGAAGAATCTTGGGTCTTCCAGAACTAGGGCTGCTACCCGGCTATGAAAGCTGATGGCCTAGCAGTTACAGCCAATCTCCTCCTTTGACAGGCAGGGAAACTGAGGCCAGGAGAGGTTAGCAAGTTGGCAGCAGGTTTTGATCTACCCTTCAGCTCTTTCTAGCCAGAAACCAGCACCCTCTCCTTTCCTCACCACCCCCATCTCACCCAGGCCTTGTCCCCAGCCCCGCACCCCTCTGCCCTGCTCGCTCATCACCTTTCTCTCTCCCACCAGCTTCCGGGTGCCAGGCTCGGTACGCCGCCTGCAGCTCGCCTCCCCTCTGTGCGGCTCCCCTGGCCCTTGAGTGGGTGCGTGTGTGTTTGAGTGTGCTTGTGTGTTTGTTTGCGCATGTGCCAGCCGCAGGCTGTGCAGTGCCCCCTGCCTTTCTTCCTCCTGCAGGAGCAGTCCCTCGAAGCCCTGCCCTCTGTGTGCCTGGCCCCGGGGTCCCAGTCCCTTCTGCCCCTGCAGGACTCGCAGTTCTTGTTTCTTCTTGTATCTCCCTGTTTTCTCCCCTCTCTCTCTGCCCCTCCAGTGATCTAGACAGAGACTTTTGGAATAACAATGAGAGCACAGTGCAGCAGAAATGGAGCTCCTACCCTCCCAAGGAGTTTATTCTAAACATATCACCCTACGCCCCTTATGGCGACCCACGACTGTCCCTCAAGTGAGTGACTTTACCTGGTTTGATCATATGTACCGAGTATCCGCGCACACCCCCCTCCTCTCCTCCCCGTTTCCCACCTCCTGGTCCCATCACTCCCTCTCTTCTCCTGCTCCTGTCCCCGACTTCCCCACCCATCCACCCCATGGGCAGGCTGGCCATGGAGACGAGCAACCCCTCCTGCCCCCTCGCCTGCCTGCCTGCCTGCCCTGTCCCTCTCCAAGGGCCAGCCACACAGGAGAACCCCCTCCACAGCCACGCCTGGCCCCCAGCTGGTCCCGGCCCCAGCCACCCTCTGCAGTCAGGATGGGGGTGCCCGTTTTGGTCCCTCCCTCCCAGTTGTGGCTCGCCTTTTCCTCCCCACTGTGTGCTGCTCCGTGGCTGCTCGGTGGTCGGTGGTCGGTGGTCCGTGGCGGTGGTGGTGGTGATGGTGGTGGTGGTGGTGATGAACTCTGACTAACACGGCTTTCTCTTTCTCCCTGCCTTGGGGCCTCCTGGCCTGGACAGCCCGCTCTTCCTCCGTCGTTAACCCTTCGTTGTCCTGTGGGATAGAGTTGGAGGTGGCTGCCCTCCCCCCACCCCCGCCGCCCCTGCCCCAGGCGGTGGGGAGGGGTCCCCCCTCCGTTGTCGTGGTGCGTTGTTCTCCAACCCCCAGCCCGCCCAGTCCCCCTCTTTCCTCTCTGCAGGCTCCGCTGTTAACCCATTTGCAGTGCTGATGTCTCTCTCTCTCTCTCTGTCTGTCTCTTGTCCGTCTGTCTCTCTCCTCCTCCTCTCTCACTGTCTTTTTCTTCCTTTTATCTGTCATTGTTTTTTCTCCTCTCCCACCCCCTACCCCCATGTGTGGCCTGCCCTCTCTCCCCCACCGCCACCCCCGGTGCCCCTCTGGCCTGGCTGCCTTGTGCATGCCTCCAGTGGCACCCTCCTGTCGGGCGCCAAAGTGGCCGCCGCGGCGGGGCTGGCGGTGGAGCGGGAAGGCCGGCTGGGGGAGAAGCCGGCATCGGTGCCGCCACCCGGAGAGGACGCCTTGAGAAGCGGCGAGGCTGCCCCCAGCGAGCCGGGCAGCAGTGGCAAGGCGGGGAGAGGCCGCTGGCGGACAGTGCAGAGCCACCTGGCCGCAGGGAAGCTCAACTTGTCCAAGTGAGTGATGGCGCCCCATGGCTGCCGGAGCCAAGAGCTCAGGCCTGCCCGCCAAGGTGGACAGCGGGACCCCTGGCATGCCCGCTGCTGCCCCCAGAGGTGCCATCTTTGGCCCCTGGTTCATTCCATCCCTTCACCAGACTCTCCCATTGTCCTTGCCATCAGGCGTAACCAACTCAGCCATGCAGTGTCACATTTCAGCCTCTGGCTGCTGTCCCATCAGTTTCTTCCTTTGCCACTGACCAAGTCATTCCATTTTCTGCCCCTAGGGCAGCTTCATTTCAGTCCTTGGGTCATCCCATCCTCTTTGGCTGTCCCATCTCAGCTGTCAGGTCATCCCTCTGTGGGCAGTAGGCCTGTGGTTGTTCAGCCATTGGACCATCCCATCCTTGGAGAGCTGGCCCACTCACCAGCTACTGGGCCTTCCCTCTTACGCCCAGCAGATGGCTCTAGACCCAGTGGTTGAGCCATTCCATTTTTGACCATCAGGCGACTCCATTGGCTTGTCCCAATCTTGCTTGAACCATAACACCATCTGTTGCAGAGGCCACCCATGCACAGCTGCGGGCAGCCCCATCAGCTCATCCCCATCTCAGCCATCCCTACTGGCTGTCCCAATCTTGGTCAGCAATCTACCCTACCAACTGCTGTTGGTATTGTGTATTCCTGGAGGTTGGGTTGTAAGCCCCAGATGGCTTCTCTCTTCAGATGTCAGAGGGTGTCTGCACATCAGGCAGAAGTTCTCTTTCCTCTTTAATAGCTCGTCAAACAGTCAGATCCACTCTTGGGTGATGGGTATAGGGTTGACCCCTGTTCCTCACAGATGTTATATCCCTACCTGTGGGACAGCCTCATTCTTATCTTGCTTTTACAAACTTCAAGTTCCCCACAGTGGAACCCTGACAGGCCCCCAAGTCCTTTGAGCTATGACCATCCTCACCCATTGGGTCCTAGGTTCACTTGCAGTTATTGGAACTGCCTCAACCACTTATAGGGCCAACATCCCTGACCACTTCTTAGTTGTTGGGCCATCCTGTTGCCTCAACTTAGGGCCCTCCTTGGTTCTCTTCAGAAGGCCTGTGGTTCCCTCCATTAGGACCACTTGAGGGCCACCAAGCTGAGACCTCATTTGCTTGTTGCCTTGAGTGCACACAAGCTGAGTTCTCCCAACATCTGGCTTCAGGAGTGTCCCAGACGGAAATCCTATACCCCTTCAGAGAACCAGGCCCAGAACCTCTCAGGCTGGCCCGGCCAGTCTCCAGGCTGGCTAGGCTTCTATGCCATCCTCTGGCTCCAAGCCTAGAGGAACCAATTTTAGTTTCCTGTGACTGAGAGGTTGTAAATTGGACTAATTTTGGATGTGATAGGAAACCAAAATGAGGTCAGCAAGGAGGAAGAGGCAGCCGCCAGTGTGCCGTCCTCCCTCTGCCTCAGCTCGCCCCCAGGGAGTCGTGGGCACACCTGGCCAGCTAGGCCTGGGCTTGCCCCTAGTGGAAGCCCCTCACTCCAGGCCTGAGCCAGGCAAGGCTGCCACCCCCTCCGAGACCCCAGCTAAAGCCACGTTTTGCCTTCTCTCTCTCTTTTTCTTTCATTCTCTCTTTGCTCTGACTTTCTCTCTCTCTTTTGCTCTCTTTTTCTCTCTTTCTTTCTCTCTCAGCCCACAGGGGTAGCCTAACTGTTGTCTTTTGGTTCCCAGGGTAGGCTCAGGGGGTGAGGAAAGCTGAGTTCTGGTTGCAGTGGTGAAAGTGGCTCCCAAGGGCCCTGGGGCCTCCTCCCTTGGGCAGCCTGGCCTATTTGGCTGCCCCATGGCCCTAGACCAGAGGTCGGCAAACTTTCTCAGTAAAGGGCCAGATGGGAAATTTGTAGGCTTTGCAGGCCATATGGTCTCTCATACAACTACTCAACCCTGCTGCTGTAGTGTGAATGCAACCAGAGACAGCACGTGAACTCATGCCAGTGGCTGGGTTCCAGTAAAACTTCATTTACAAAAACAAGTGGCAGGTCCAGTGTGGCCCACAGGCCATAGTTTGCCAGCCTCTGCCCTAGACCATTGGATTGGGAGGTGGAGGGAAGGGACAGAGGAGGAGGAGGTTGGAACCTCTGGAGCCCAGAGAGAAGTGAGTCATCCAAAGCTATTCAGCCAGTCTCAGGCCTGGTATTTTGGTTCTCCAGGGAGAGCCCAGCCCTGGCCCTGTCTGTAGGACATGGTAAAAATCTCTGGCCAGTGCACAAAGCAGGCAGGTTTCCTGGGGGAAGACCAGGAACTTCTAACTCCCACCACTGGCCTGGGAAGTGTTACCAAAGTAGTGTTGCCCTGGGCCCAACCTCATTATATCCTCATAGCAGCTCTGTGACAGAGGCAGCTCGGGGTTTATTTTATACCCTCATTTTACGGATGAAGAAACTGAGGCCCAGAGCCATGGAGTAACCTTCCCAAAGTCCTACAATTAATAAGTGGCAGAAATGGAGTTAGACCCCTGACCCTGCACTGCGTCTGACCAGTCAACCACATCTGGTTCCCATCTGTCCTTACCCCCCTTCCCAGCATTTTTCAGAGATGCTGGTGGCCTGTGGGTTGGGCACCCCCTTGTAAATGCATTAAAGTGGCCAAATGAGTGGGTACTGGGTTCCTACCTCATGTGTGCACTTTCCTGGGTCCCCTCCTCTGACCCAGAGACATTCCCTAAGTCCAGGAAAGGATGTTGGACCTCAGAAACAGCAAAGAACCCTGGAAGGAGGGCAGAAATCTGCACCACACCCTGAATCCTAAGGCCAACCTGGCCACAAAGCAGAGGTCTGTAAGCCAGAGGCCACTTCCTCACCTCTGAGGACAAAGTATAGGAATCGCTGGCTTCCCCAGCCTCACCAAGATTACTAGGCCAGCTCCACACGGGCCTGCATTTCCTCATGTTCTCCTTAGAACACAGAGGCAGACTGCCGGTGCCCCAGCAAGACAGTGGGAGGGGCAACAGCAGCTCCCCCACTCCTCCTACACTAGCTTCACAGGCAGCCACAGGGCCCCCGGGGATCTGCCTTCACCACGCAGCCGCCACCGCAGTGCTTGTGGCCCACTCAGACCTGCAGAGAGGTTGGCCCGAATAGGAGGTATTGGGCACTAGCTGAGCCAGAGCCAGGGGGCAGGGTGGGCAAGCCAGCCCAGGGGCCTCAGGGTGAGCTTCATGGCCTCCTGAGAGTGGCAGTGGCAGCGACGGCAGCAGCGACAACTCCGATGGAGGCCTGGCGAGGTCCGGCAGAGCGCAACCTGCACTGGGGCCTCCTAGTCCTGGCGCTCGGCTTCTTTCTCCTCCACTGTGATCCCTTCACCTGCTTCTCCTTTCTCTCCTCTCCTTCACCTGCCCCAAGTTTCGAGGACTCCACCCTGTCCACGGCCACTACCCTTGAGTCTATCCCCAGCTCCACGGGAGAGCCGAAATGCCAGCGACCCCGCACCCTGATGCGGCAGCAGAGCCTGCAGCAGCCGCTGAGCCAGCACCAGCGGGGCCGGCAGCCCAGCCAGCCCACCACCAGCCAGAGCCTGGGCCAGCTGCAGGCCCACATGGGCTCGGCGCCGGGCTCCAACCCCCGGACCTATGGTCGGGGCCAGGCTCGGCAGGGCACCTCGGCCGGCTCCAAGTACCGGGCGGCCGGGGGCCGCAGCCGCTCCAACCCGGGCAGCTGGGACCACGTGGTGGGGCAGATTCGAAACCGAGGCTTGGACATGAAATCCTTCCTGTAAGTCCTCCCCTTGAGCGGGCCGGCCCCATCTCCCCAACCCAGCCTCCACCCTGCAGAGCTCCTTAGGAGCAACTGGCCATGCCAGCTTCTTAAGACACCCTCCATGTCCTGGCCAGGGGCAGAGCAGACTTAGCTGCCCCCTTCTCAGCCTCTGTGGCTTGTGCCTGAAGGCCCCTCATGGAAGAATACTCAGCCACTCCCCTCTGAGGTCCCCCAGTCCCCTTCTCCCCTACCCATACCCGCCCCTACACTCAGAGTTAAGTGAAGAATAGACAGTGCTGCTCAAGTGCCTGACACCCGTATCCCACTGGGCCAGTCCCAGGCTGCTGCGTCTCTGCCAGCCTTGCCCGGTCCTCCTGCCACTTCTCTCCTTCCCCTCCCCGCAAACCATCCTTTTTATTCCAGGCCACCTCCTCCTCTCCATTTACTTCTTCCCTGTAATCCGACTCTGCTGGCCCTCCTGCCCTACTCCTCCCGCCCTCTCACTTGCCCTGTCCCTGTCCCTGCCATCAGCCCTGCCCCCCCATCTCTCTGACCTTCTGTAGCCACCTGTCCTCCAGCTCCTGCCTGTAATGACCCCATCCCCTGAGGACAAACCTGAACTGTTTCTCCAAAGCCTTAGAAAATGTTTCTAAATCAGAATTTTCTTTCAAGTATGCAGGTCTGAGAAGTGACAACGCACCCATCATGTCTGACCTTAACCATTCCCCCAGCCATTCACCCACCCCGCCCTCACCGGAAGGGGCCCTACCCAGGCTCCCTCGACCCCAGCATCTCTTTGGGCATCTTCTCTCACTCTCAGAGCCCTGGAAAGGTCTGGGCTGAAATCCCTGATGTCACCCACCCCCTTTCCCCCAGCCTAATGAGCTTTCTTCCAGGCTCTGGGGGTTATTCCCATTGCCCAGGTCTAACTGGGCAATTTTCATGGAGTAGGAGACCAGAACTCTAAGCCTGGGAGCAGAGAAACAGAGGGGTAAGGGGAAGGCCAAGGTCCAGCTCATTGGCAAGATGGAGAGGTTCTGAAAGCTCACCCTGCCCTACCAGCCAAGACCTCAGCCAGAGCTACCAGGTGGACAGGAACACTGCCCTGGGAGAGGTGCCCTACCAGAAGCTTCCCACACCTGTGCTAATAGCCTGTGGCCCCAGCCCAGCAGGACATACTGCTGTGACTCTCCTTGGCAAATTGAAACAGCATATCCACTAGGGCTCTACCTGACCAAGGACTCTCCGGAATCTACCTGGACATCTGCACAAGATACAATGCCCAGCGCAACCTCCTATCTCCAGGTGGCAGTTTGTTTTGGGACAGAGGCCCTGGCATGGATCTAGAAGAGTCTAGGGAATTGGTTCTCCGTGGCATGAACTGAACTGAGAGCCAGTGGGCTCCTGTACCCTTCTGCTCCTCCTGACCTCAGGCTGCTCTTGACACAGTCACTACCCTGCTCCCTGTCCTAGCAGCCCTCAGACTTAGCCAGGAGCCATCCCCACACCCTCCACTGCTGCAGGAGGAGCCTGGTACTGACTCTCCCTTGCCCACTGCCTTCCTACTCAATCAGAATTTGATGAGTGTGTTTTGCTCATGCACCAGCATCCTCTGGCCCCTCCTCTCCACCCCAGTGAGCTGGCAGCAGGGGTCGGCAAACTTTTCCTGGAAAGGGCCAGATAACAAATAGTTTAGGCTTTGCAGGACACATGTGATCTTTATCACATCCTTTTTTTCTTGAAACAACCCTTTAAAAATGTAAAAAACATTCTTAGCTTATGGGCCGTTCTTTGCTGACCCCTGCCTTACAATTTAGCCACTACGCTTCTGAATCTCTTCCCTTGCCCCAGGTGTGGCCCTGCTGGAAGAGTCAGGTTGTGAGGGCCATCCAGAGATGTCCCCCTCATGGGGAAGGTGTATCCCTCCTGCCTGATGGGTGTGATCTCTCAACCCGACAACTTCTCCCCTAACTCTTGCCCTTGTGGTCTGCGAGGCTGGAGGGAGTGACAGCTTGGGTATTTATCCAGAGGAGCCATTCTGTTTTTAAGAAGAGCAAGAGGAATATCTGAAAACTGCAATAACCAGAGAAAAACATGTTGTTTTCATTGGGTTCATCTTCCCTCAGCACAACCAGCTCCCGAGCAGCCAAATGGAATTTTACCAAGTCTAAAACAGTACGGATGGGCAGAGAACAAAGAAATGAAGATTTGTCCTGAGGGAAGTGGGAGAGTCGTTTCCCAAAGGTTAGATGCCAGCATAAGTGCCGGCCTGGAGTAACTGCCCAGGACAGAGAGGCACAGACAGAAGAGGCACTGCAGCCTCTTAGCTCCCCCCAGCCCTGGCTTGGACACCAGTGGTTTGCCCAATTTTCTAGGACCCTGTGCCCCTGTCCCTCACCTCAGATGTCATTTCTTTCTTGTTTGAATTCTCTTTTGACAACCTAGCAGAGAAATAATCATACTGAGTTCTTCCTCTCTAAACCTTGACTTCCTTAATGGTGGTTGGAGTGGTAGACTCACTGACCCAGGATCCTCTCTCTTCTGGAACATTCTGTCAGCACTACCATCTGTCCTTTGGCCCATCTTGAGATGTGCTTCTGTGTCTGCCTGGTCTGAGAATCCCTCTCTTTTTGTTCTGAGACTCAGTGCTGGATGAACTGTGCAAAGGCCCATAAAATGCTTACAGACTCTGATGGTTTGGAAGGGCAACAGGCCACTGACGCTTCCTTTTCCTCCCTGGAAAGTGCAGGCGACCCTGAAAAGCCCCTGAGCAGTTGCCCATTGGTTCTCTGAGAATGGCTCATACCAGAGGTGTGGCATCTTGACCTCGGTGCCCATATGTCCATTCCAGGAGACTCTCACCTCATCCTAGTCTGCCCACCTGTTCTGCCATGACTGTCCTCTCTCCAAGCATGACCTCTGACTGCAGGCACAGCCTCCCTGCAGTCCTGCCAAGACTTCTGCAGACCCTGCTAAGCTCCTGCACTTTCCACCTTTGCTTTTGGAGGCCTTTTGGACACCTTCTCCTGTAAAAGGCCCTTGACCTGAGGGCCACTGAAGCCCTTGGCCTTGGTGATTATTCTCTGGATCTCCAGGAAGCAGGACACAGGAGATGGCCCATTATGGCTGGGACCTTTGTTCTCCTCTGATGGGAGATGTATGTGGGAACCCAGGGGAAGGGAGCTCCTAGAGGACCCTTCCTGGCTTCAAGGACATCTGGTTGACTATGACCCAGAGTTGTCTGTGAAGGGCTTCCATGAGCATTGGAAATCCATTGGATTTCAAAACTTTCTCAGACCCTCTCACCTGGGTGCCCAAAGCTGCACACTCAGTCCCCATGCAAGATGGCTACAAGCCCCTTCCTCTTCTCCCGGTGGCCCTGCTGATCAGAGCAAATTCAGCTGAGCATGAGTTGTTAGCCTTTGGAAATCTGTCATGTCCCAGAGCCTATGCCTTGTTTCCCCAGGCTTCCCCTGCAGTGTGTTCCCTTGGGACTGTCCCAGTTACAGGCTGACCCCACAGGCCTCTGCCCGGCCCCTTCCGGATATGCACCAGACAATCTTGCTCTCTGCCCAGGGCGAGCAGGTCTCAGGCTATACACGCCTCCCTTCCCTCCCTGCCTCCACCCACTGTGCTCTGCAACTGTTAACAGTGCTGAAGTTTGGTTTCCTTCCTGCAGGGCCAGTTTCTTACGCTTTTTTCTTCTCTCTCTTTGTCTCTGTCTCTCTTTCCCTCTCTCTCCTTCCCCCTGCCCCCACCCATGGGGCCTCCTAATTTCACCCCGGCTGGTGGGCTGCCCATCCGGGCAGGGAAGGCCGGATGGTGGTGCTATCCTTGGTCTTAGGGCTTTCGGAACAGGATGACTTTGCCAATATCCCTGACCTGCAAAACCCAGGAACCCAGCAGAACCAGAGCGCTCAGGGGGACAAGAGGTACGAGCACAGGCGAGGGCCTGCGGCGGCGGCAGCAGCAGCAGAGAAGGAGGTGCAGAGAGGCCGCCTGCTTTGACCAGCCCCAGCTGCTGGATGAGGCGGTGGTGCCTTCAGCGGATGCTGGAGCAGGAGAACAAGCCCCCTCCCAGCCGGTGCCCTCATACACGGCCACCTTGGGGGTATCCCTTTGGTCTGAGGCCACTTGTGGCCATCCTGGGACCATTCTGGATCAAGCCTGCTCCCTGGCATGCTTGCCCTGGCCTGGAGCAAGCCCAGCTTTTTCTGGCCCATCTTCCTGCTTGGCTCCCTCCACTGCCCTCTCCATCTTTCATCTCTGTCCCCACCGACCCGGAAATCCCTGTTTCTCTGGCGGTTGATGGGTGGGGGGGATGTCAGGGAAGGGGCACCAGCCTGGTCTCCCTCATCCCCTCCCCCTCAACTTCCCTCTTGCCTGGAGGTCCCTTGGGCTGCTTGGCTGATGGAAGAGGAGCCCCTGGTGGGAGGGTCTGCAACTTGGGAGAGGCCTGGTGACAGAAGGAATCAGAAGGGCAGCCCCTGAGCCTGGAGCACTGTGGGGCAAGGAGCTGGCAGCCACGGTTCTGAGCAAGGGTCAGACTATGTGTCCTGGCTGCTGGCCCTTAGGGCCCTATGTGGCCGCAACACAGTCCAAGCAGAGGACTCGGGATTTATGTGGCCAAAGCCTTGGCTATCAGGAATTCAGAGATGGAAGCATCTCTTGCTGTCCTTTGCCTCAGGGAGGAGGTGGGGCACTGCTTGTGAGGAAGGGGGCAGGTGGGAGGTCATCACAGGGTGAGGCCATCTCACACCTAATGTGGCCACCTCCCCCACTTGGCCTGAGCTGGGTCCACCACACATCTGTCATCCGCAGGATGGCAGGGACTCATCACCTTGCTCAGGTCTGTTTCCCATCAGACCTAAGGTCTAAAGGAGATTGTGCCACCTATGGCCAGGATGCCTGCCTTCTAGCTCTGCATCCTCAGACAGGTCACAGCCCCTCTCTAGGTCTCTGCTTCCTCAGCTGTCCAAGGAAGGACTGGACAGGATGACCTCTAAAGAATGGCCATTCTGGCTCAGGCATACTAAGCATCTAATGAGGACAGCGGGCCCTGAGGCTGGGACACTTGTCAGATCTGATAAGATGGGCAGAGACTGTTTGGACAAGTGATCCTGAGGCTCATGAATTGGCCCTCAGGGGCAGGAAGGGACTGTCCCAGGCTGCTGCCAGGGGCTGTGGGTAGGGGAGGGTTAGAAAGCTGATTTTATCGTCCCTTTGGTGGCTTCTGGAGACCAGCCCTCTCACTTTACTCTGGTCCTGAGTCCACAGTTGCATGTTCATGGTGGGCAAAGCTGGAAGTCCCCAGGGAGGGGGACCAGTTCTTCTGCTTGGTGGCACAGATGGTGTCAGGTCCTGAGACCATGTCTGAGGGTACGGGAGTTGTGGAGCCTGCCACCCCCAACCCACCTGGGCCCTATAGGAGCTGTGATGTCCTGGGCAGGTGCCTTGGAGCTGGACCACAGGCTGGTGGGGGTGGGGGTGGGCGGAGCTGGGGTCCAAGGGTGGTAGATGTAGAGGGCTGGAGCCCTCTGAAAGGTGTGAAGTGTGAGGGAGCAGATGCAGGCTGGAAACAAGATTTCACATCACCCATGTGTTAATTAATGGTTCCATTGTCACCACAGCCTATTTTTACCTCCTAGTCACTTGGATCTCCCTCCATATTTTAATACCCCCATATGATCATTACATCAGCTTGTCCCCTGCCTTCCTGGGAAAGGTGGGTATAGAGGTGGAGGCCATGGGCACTTGCCCCACCCCTGCCTGACTTTCCGAGTGGACTCTTGCCATTCCCATCTGCCTGTGCCCACCCATCCTGGAAACTCATTTCTCACTGGGTGTCTGGAATCAAATTCATCCTTCTCAGAAGACGCACCCTGTCACAAGACTTGACATCAGCACCACCTGCCAGGCACCAGGCACCTTAGGGCTCCACCATTCTGGGTGCCTGGATACCCAGACAGACCTTAGAGTGGTGGCCTTGAGCCTTGTTAGCTTTACCCCCTAAACCCAGGGCTTGCCCCGCTGCCCCTAGCCCCACCCATCCCACCCCAGCAGATCCCTTGGCCAGATGTCTCTGGAGGAAGGGCTGGTGGCCCTTGGCAGTCATTGGAAAGGACATTCAGCCCCTTGGTCTGTTAGCAACAGACTCACGGGAGACGGGGCTCCTTGAGAAGGAGTGGCCACTCCAGGTCCTAAGTGAGTTGGGAGTGTGCCCAAGAAGCAACAGGAGAGGGGTGGGTTGGTCATTGTCTTGGCCCCCATGATTCCTGGTAATGCTGAAGTCCCCACCCTACAGAGTGCTTATGGGCCCAGGCGGGCTCTGGCTCCCAGCCCTGATGTGCCATTCCACCCTCAGCCATTCCACCCCCACCCAGCCCACCCATGCTGTCCGCCATCCTCCTCCATTGCTCCTTGGGATCCAAATGGTTTCCACCGTGGCCCACCCCCACCCCGAGTGGGGGGCGGGGCAGGGCGGGGACCAGGCCACCCATTGCTCTCCTTGCCCTGAAGCCACCATGTTCCTCTGTCACAGTGTGTGTCCCCGCCTCTTCTCTGGCCGCTCGCTCCTCCTGTCCCCTCGTCCACCTGGCAGCCTCTCACGTTTCTGACTAACCTTTCTTGGCCCCTCTCTTCCTCTGTCTCCTTCCTCCCATCTGCTCCTCACAGGCTGCCCTGGGCCGGTGACAGGCCCCTTGGCCTCGGCCTCTGTCTCTCTCTGTGCCTTTCACCTCTGTCTCTCTGTCCCGTGACCTCCGACAGCTTCAGTGGCGCTGACCGACTTTCCAAGGCTGCTTGGCAGCTGTGCCAACGCTGTGGCGTGGCCAAAATAACTCCAACTTTCTCATACCTCCAGCAGTCAACCTCGCGCTGTCCCCTCCTCCCTGCCTTCTTTCTAACCTGACTTTACCTCTCCAGCTGTTTCAGCCTCCTCTCCCTCCCCGTGCCTGTCTACGTGAGCACATGTCCACATGCACCTGTGTGTGTGTCCAAAGGTGTGCGCTGCCTGTGTGCCCTGGTGCGTGTGCTGCCAGCTCCCCACCTTTGGGAGTGTGTGTGTGTGTGTGTGTGTGTGTGTGTCTGTGTGCACACTGGCATGTGCGACACCAGTGGGGTGAGCATTTCCGTGTTGTTGAGGCAAAGCTAGGTTTTCACAGTGGGTGTATTACTCGTCAGATCAGCAGGGTATCTGTCCCTGAAACTGCTCCCTGCTTTTTTTGTTCCAGTCTGTCCCCTTCCCGCATGTGTGTGGCATGCCTGGGTCTCCCTGAATGCGTGTCGTCTCAGGATCTAAGTGTGCCTGTTGCTGTGTGTGTGTCATCATGGCTGCCCTGGTTGACCTGCCCATTGCCCGTGCCATCCCTCCCTGCTCCTCTGGGTGTCTGCGGGGCTTGTGTGCATCTGTATGTGTGTACGTATGCATGCCCGTGTGTGTCCGTGTGTACGTGCCCTGCTGTGGGACCCTGGAGTCTCCCCTCCAGAGCCTGGCATATTCTGTGCATGTCTGTCTGTGCCTGTGTGCTGGCAACTGGTCCATACCAGAGGGCCGTGGCTTGTGTCCAGCCTGTGTGGCTCTGAGTCTGTGGCTCTGTGCTCTCAAAGCTGTTCTATTTTAGCCTGTCTTAAACCTCATGCTGCAGGCCCCCTGTGTCCTTGCTGCCTACCTCACCTCTCTTCCTCCTCATGGGACGTTCCAGCCTGGTCCCTGGGCAGGCATTTAGTGCCCACTTCCTGAGCCCCAGCTGGATGGAGCCTGGGCTCACTACCCAGCATTGGGCCAGAGAGCTCAGCGTCTTGGGAACAGCATGGAGTTGGGTATAGACAGGGCTTCTTGGTGACACCGTCTTTCTCTGACCCTGGGTGAGAGCTTTATTAAATGTGTGGTCTTCAGAGTGGGGAAGGGTGGTGACTGGGAAGTGTGGGGCTTGCCCTAGCCCATATGGGGCTATAAACCTAAACGATTTCACATTAAATACAGTTAAAAGTTAGCTCTCCATCACCCGGGCCACATTGCAAAGGCTCAATCACTGCATGCAACTAGTGGCAGCCATAGAGCGCTTCTGTCACTATAGACAGTCCTGCTGGGCAGAGCTGTGTGGACCGTGGGCCTGACTCCACCTTGTCAGTTTTGAGTCTGAAGGGTGGGAACAGCAAACACAGGTGGGGCCTCTGGAAGTCAGACACTCTGGGCTGTTTGCAGAGGGTAGTGACACAGAGAGGCATCCGGATACACCGGCCACATGGAGCCTCTGTGATGAACCCCCTCCCAGGCTAGGGCAGGCAGGATGGAGCAGGCATCTGGGGAGGAGGCAAGCCAGTAACTGGAGGGTAGGGTTTGGGAGGAATAAGAAGTGTGAGAGCCCCCACAATAGCCCCGGGGGATAGTTAAGCCAGGATTACCTAGGGCAGAGGCTGCAAGAATGGGCCCTGAGCACTGGTCTCTAGTGAAAACCAGGCCTTCCACAGACAAGAGTGCCATGCCTGCTAGCCCCAGGAAGTGGCAGCCTCTGGGGTCCTCAGAGAAAATCCTGCGGCTCCCAGGCCGCCCACCTCCAACCAGGGCTCATTCGGACTCCCCACCTTCAGGTTACCGGCAGGAGGGAAGCCAGTGAGTACAGCCCCGGTTCCAGGCCAGACGCCCCATGATGAGTCTGACCGCCGGACTGAAGCACACTCCTCTGTCTCGGACCTCGTCAACTCCCTCACCAGCGAGATGCTCATGGTGAGAAGTGGGGAGGCTGCACCCCTTGGAGGCCCAGGGGTAGTGGGAGGGGCATGTGTGCAAGCTGGAACCAACGCAGGAATGGCCCACACCAGCTAGACTCAGCCTGGACAGCCAGGCCCAGCACGGGGACTGCTTAGCACTGAGTGTGCAAGGCCTGGTTCTTTTCTCAGCTCTTTCTCCAAAACATTCTCTCTGTGCCTCAGTTTCCAGTTTCCTTTTTTTTTGCAGTTTTTGGCCAGGGCTGGGTTTGAACCCGCCACCTCTGGCATATGGGGCCAGTGCCCTACCCCTTTGAGCCACAGGTGCCACCCCCTCAGTTTCCTTCTTTATCAAGTGAGATTAAGAATGTTCATCATCCTTTGATCCCTTCCTATAATGAGAAGGAGCCTAAGAAAACCTAGTCATTAAAGATACTTTTATGAGTCTAGAGGCTGGTGGGCAAAGGACTTATGGCAGAAGGTGTCCCCTCCCTCAGAGTGGTGTCTTCCTGAGCAGAGGTCTGGAGCAGACCCCCCAGCCCAGAGAGTCCCATATCCCCTTGCCAGCAACTGCCCCACTCCCCATTTCTGGGAAGGCCCAAGAGAACAGGCGAACAGGAGCCCACCGACCCTGACCTCTGAGGGGACAGCTGTGCTAAGTGCTCCCGTCCCTACCTGGCAGATCTTCATACTAGGCTGCTTCACCCAGGAAGGGGTCCTGGTTCCCATGGCACTCCAGGAGGCAGCAGTGAGGGGGCCACAACCACAGGGAGAGGAAACTCAGGCAATTTGCAGGCTAGAAACAGTTAAGGGACTCGCAGCTCAGAAGTCCCAGGACAGCTTGCAGAGGGCATGAGGCTGAGAACCCGAACACTATTGCTACTGGACATGACCTTGAACAAAGCATCTTGGTCTCCTTCTCTCCTATAGAGAAAGGGAAGTGGGTCTGGAAGCACCTAGCCCCTCACCCATGGCCCTGGCACCGCAGCCTGCAACCCCCGGAGGCCCTGGTAGCTGCCACCCCTACCTTCTGCCATGCAGGGTTCCAGCCAGCCCCAACCATCCATCTTCGCTACTCCTCCCAGCCTGGTATTTCTCAAATTGCTGTGGGCACATGAATCACTAGGGACCTTGGTAAAATGCTGATCCCATTCAACAGGCCTTAGGTGGGGACTGGAGACCTGCTGCCCCAGACATTCTCTACATTTCTCTTGGATCCAGATTAGAGTATCAGATTGCCCCATCCCAGAGCTGACTGCCTCGGCCTCCCTGCCTCTCCCCTCCTCAACATCCCCAGACACCTGCATGCCCGGCCCTCCCTCCACTGCCCTCCTTCCATCTCCCTGCTGTGCTCGCCTATGAATGGGCCATGGCCACTGCCCACTTTCCTCCCACCCAGCCCCTGGGTTGTTAGGCCTTCCTTTTCAGCAGCCAGATTCCCAGAAGACCTTTCCCAGATGGCTTGCCTTCCCCTGGCTGCCCCCAGGGAGGGGCGGCAGGAAGTGCCACCCCTTTTCCTTCTCAGTGCTAGGGCAGATAGTCAGAGGTGGGAAGATAGAGTTTAATTGCCCTGCCCTTTGCCAAAGCTGGGTCATTGGCATTTATGGCAAAGATAAGATAAGCAGGGCAGAACAAGCCCCTGAGACCTCATCCTGATCTCCAAACCCCAGGCTGCACAAGCTGAGGGTCAGAGTCAGGTGCCCAGAGAAGGGACTGAGAGGTGGGAGTGTCCAAGAAGAGGCTGGGCCACACCCACCTGCCCTGGCACAGGGCCTGCTTGTTGAGACTGACTTCCATAGCCCAGGCAGCCCTCCCCTGGAGCCATGGCAGTGGGACAGCCTAGTTGCCAGGCTCTAGCTACTGTCCTGGCTGGGTATTTAGGGCTTGGGGATACATGGCTTAGGAAGGCTGGGAAAGCCACTCCCTCCTTCCCAGGTGAAGCCCGCCTGGCCAGCGCAGGCCTGCCCCAGACCACTCTGTCTGGGAACTAAGTGACCAGAGGGACCTCAGCTGGGGCTGGGGCCATCCGAGCTTCAGTCACCAGCAAGTCTACCTTGACTTCAGAAAGAAGGGGGAAGGCACATGGTCATTGTTGGCACTGCCTACTCCTGCCATGCCCCAGGCTCTCAGCCCCACAGCAAATGGGCCAGGTTGCAGAGCAGGATTTGGGAAGGACATGGACACATTAACTCTCCCAGGACCCTGTGAGGTAGGCCTCATGGTCCCCATGCTGCAGATGGTGAAGCAGGTGCGGGGCTGTATGAGGGAGTGGGGCTGCTGTGAGCAAAGGGAAGGGGTGGGGGAAGCAGGCGGTGGGTAGGGAAGCCATGTTCTCAGTAGGTTTGGGGGGATTTCTCTGTGGCCAAGGGGGATAGGGGATCCTCTTCTGCTGTGAGGTGCCTCAGTGACCTCCCCCCCACCTGCCATAAGCACACCAGGCAGGATGAGGGCAAAGCCCCAGACCCTGCATCTGAGTGTGTAAGTAGAGGCAGGCAGGAAGGCACTTGAGATTGCTGAACACCAGCCTGGGTTCAGTTCCCGTTGGCCGTTGTCACAGGTGACTTGAGGCAAGTCACCTAACCCCTCAGTGCTCCCAACCACAATTGGAACACAGGAGCGTCTGCCTCACTGCGATGTCATAAGGAGTAAGTGAGGGCGCAGCACGTGGCACAGGGCAGGGCCTGGCACGGCAGGCAGCTTGCCAAGACCTGGTAGTTACTATTATTAGTGTGACTCAGATGCTTTTCACCTGGCGTGGGTGAGTCTTTGCCACCTTGGTGGGGAAATCTCACCCTTGCCCTGGGGCTGGGCCTGTTCTGGTGGAAAGAGCAGGCTTTTAAGGCAGAGAGGGTCCTTCCTGCTGTGCATCCCTGGACATGCGACTTAACCTCCATGAGCCAGTCTCCTCAGCTAGAGGGTGGCGGCAGCTGCCTTGCCCAGCTGTTGTCAGGATTCAGTAAGAAGGTGATGTAAGAGTCTTCAGCCATGGTAGGTAGACACTATATGCACCATTATCATCTGTATTATTTAGTGTTTCAGAGCCTTACCTCTCCAGGATGAAGAAGGGGGCACAGAGGAGTTTCCTGCAGAGGGAGTAAGGGAGAAAAAACCAGATGTCTGATGTTTTGTCTTAACTCTGATACCCTGGGTCCCACTCCAGGCCCTCATCCAATCACCAGACAGATGTCTGAGCTGTGTGCAGCCCCTGACTGGATCTGCTGTGGGGGTGTCATTGCCTCCAGGCGGCTGAGGGTGGGCAACATTCTAAAACCTCCCCAGGGATTCCCAGAGTGTAGGCACATCCTCAGACATTTGACTGGGAGACCCTTGTCCCAACTGTTCCCTATTTTTCAATGTCAGGATGGGAATGTGACTGCCCCCTCCCTCTTCATGACCATCCATTGCTGGGTCAGCCCAAATGCCCTCCCTCCCAGCAGTCCTCAGCCCCTGTGGGTAATGCAGTCACCTCAAGGCCTTTTAAACAACATTGATGCCCCAGCCCCCGCCAGCCCCATCCAATCAGACTGCCTGGAGACACAGCCTGGGGAATCTGTATTTTTCACCTCCACGGTGATTCTGCTTTATACAAATAGACATTGCTCCTGAAAACTTGCCTCTCTCATTTTGTAAATCACATCATTCGCAGCACCCCAGAGAGTCACTTTCCAAAAATATTGTGGTAAACTCTTCTGAGATGGGAGCAACCTCCCTTGGCTGTTTTATAGCCCAGGTTTGTGTAGGTGTGTCTCACAGTGGGCGCTGCAGCTGTGGGAGGGTGCAAAGGTGAAGAGGAGCTCAGGAACCCCAGTACCCACCATCCCACAGTAGGCTGGAGTTTGGGATGGGGCAGACCCAGGGTCGCAGGAGAAGCTGGGGCGGGGGGTGCTGTGTATTGCTCTGGGTTTCAAGAGACGGAGCTATCCTGCTCTGCCTGCCCCACCCTCCAATCCCCTGGTCAAGGCATTAATTTGCCTTTGGCTTTAGCATCCCCCACTGAATGTAAATGTGGGACAGGCCACACCACTGGTCTGCGTGAGCCCACTCTGTAACTAGAGAGGAAAGCACTAGGCAGCTGGACTTGCCCCAGCACAGGGAGGTCTCTCAGCCATGCTAGGCTGCAGTGGGGGTTCCCGGGGAAGCAGAATCTTCCCCAACCCTGGTGACCTCTTCCCTGCCTCCAGTTATCTCCAGGCTCCGAGGAGGACGAGGCCCACGAGGGCTGCAGCCGAGAGAACCTGGGCCGGATCCAGTTCAGCGTCGGCTACAACTTCCAGGAGTCCACTCTCACCGTGAAGATCATGAAGGCCCAGGAGCTGCCAGCCAAGGACTTCAGCGGCACCAGCGACCCCTTTGTCAAGATCTACCTGCTGCCAGATAAGAAGCACAAGCTGGAGACGAAGGTGAAGCGGAAGAACCTGAACCCCCACTGGAATGAGACCTTCCTATTTGAAGGTGAGGTTGGTGCCACCCTCCCCACCCACAGTCACTCTTGCCTTATACCACCCCCAGCACACATGTGGCCACAAGCCCAGACATGTGAGCATACATACACCTGTGGGTACGTGAATCCATAAATGCACGTGCAAGCAGGTACACGTGTGCACACCTGCACGTGTACACATATACAGCTACATATGTGCACTCTTGTGCATGCCCACACAGGCCACATGTCTCGGCCCTGTCAACCGGACACATTTTGTGTCTACCTGGGAGCAACTCACTGAAGCCCAGTAGAGTCAGCACCCTTGCTGGGCCAAGGAGAAAAGCTGGCATTTCATCCCAGACACAGAGTTCCTGCGGAGGGCAGGCAGGGAGGGAGGCACCCAGGGGATTCAGAGGGACAGCGCCCAGAGTGTAGTGGTTAAGAGCACAGGTTGTGGCCCAGACTACCTGGCCTCAACTCCTATCTCTCCCACTTACTAGCCGTGTGACCCTGGGCGAGTTTCTAACCTCTCTCTGCCTTGGTTTCCTCAACTATAAAATAGAGATAATAATAAAGTGAGGATTAAACAAATTAGTAAATTGTAAAAGCACTTATAGCAATGCCTGATACCTAGAAATGCTTAATACCAGCTGTTGCCATTCTCGGACCCTCCCCCTCATGGGATGGGAACAAGAGCTCTGAACCCTGCCTGTAGGTTGCTGAGACAAATGTCCTTTCTCTCTCCTGCAAGCCCTCTCAAAGACCCACCTTTATCTCTTATCTCTGAAGATTCAAGGTAACCAGGAAGCTGGACATACGGTTAGGAAGCGATTTCTCTCCCAGGATCTTTGGGGGGTAGGACCTGCTTAGAAAAACTATAACCCTTTCCTGAAAGCATGGTTTAACCAATGAGAGTAAATCCCTAATCCAACAGCCTGGAGCCCTGCTTTCCAGAACATTCAGTGTGTACCCCATAGGGCCTTTCCCCATCTGGTGACCTAGCCATTAGACACCCCATCCCTTCTGCAAGGTGACACCCAGCTCACACACTAAATAAGTTGTTGAGGGTTAGCAGTGATGCTCATGTGTTTCTAGACCCCAGCTCCCCTAGGTCATTATGGGGGCCAGTTTAGAGATAGCACAACCTGTGAGTGGCTCAGTTGTCTGGAGGTGTGTGTAGCCAGCTGTTGGGGTAAGGTTTACAAGCAGAGTTCCAATTCACTGGTGTCCCCTGCAGTCATGTACCTGGCATCAGCTATGAGCTGCGCACTCTTCTGGCTACTGGGGATGCAGAAAAGAGCGAGGCACTGTTATGGCCTTAAGGTAATCCTGATGTAATGGAGGACATAGATGTGTAGATAATTAAGCCATGCACAGCATGACAGGAGTTGTGGGAACCCAGTATGAGCTCAACTTGATTGTGCTGAAGAAAATTTCCCAGGAGAGGGGCCATTCAAGATGGGTTCTGAGGGATGAGTAGGAGTTTGCCAGATCAGAGCCTGCCTCCTCCGAGAGCTGACTAAAGTGCTGGGACCTCTTGGAGCCCCCAACATTTCCAGAACATTTGTCTTCATTCACTTCACCTCAAGAGATGCCAAGGGTCTCTGAGCAAGGTCCCTGGGGAATTCATAGATAAGCAAGACACAGCCACCCTTGATATAAGAAAAGGGACCTGGAACAAATTCAAAGAATCTCCTCTTCCAGCTCACCTGCTCCTGTGCAGGCCCCTTCCTGCTTCCGTGTCTCTGGGAGAAGGTGGTAGAATGCTCTGAAGCTCTTCCTTTCCTTCCTCTGCTCCACCAGTCAGCTGAGGAATTAGGTGTCCTCTCCTTCCTGCTCACCCCGGGTTCAAGATCTTCTCGCCTCAGGCCTCCAGGCTAGCTTGTGCCCCTTTACCTCCCAGGCTCAAGATCCTCCCCTGGCTCCAGACCTTCCCCAAGCTCCCTTCTTATCCCTTCCAAGCCCCTCTCCCATCTTAGCTCCACCCCTCCCCCATCTTAGCCCTGTCTCACCCCTTCCTCCCGCTCCATCATGCCACCTCGTTGGCATTTATTCATCCACTCAATTATTTATTCACTTAACAAATATTTGTGGAGTGCCTACTACGTGCCAAAAATGGCATTAGACGGTGAGATCCAGAGGTTGATAACAGAAATGCCTTCCTGGAAATCCCAGCCTTCTGGGAGAGTCAGACAATAATCAAGGAAACAGACGGAGAAATTCTGTTACAGCTTGTGTTGCGAAAGGAAAGCACTAGAGCATATAACAGGGGCTCAGACGCTGTCTGGGAGGGCAGGACAAAGAGCTGGGACCTGAAAGATGAGGCCAGCTGGGAAGGCGGCGTGAGGGGAGGTAGCATGTGCCAGGCCCTGAGACTGTGAAGGGCTAAGGGGGCTGGAGCCCAGTCACTGAGGGAAGAGCAGTCATGAGACAAGGCAGGGAGAGGACAGCCAGGCCAGACTGGCAGCCAAAGTAGGGTGCCCAGCTTTTATCCTGAGTGCACTGAGAGCCATTGAGAGGCTTTAAGCAGGAGAGTATCTGATGTGATTTCTATTTTTAAAAGATCACTCTGGCTGCTGTGTTGAGTATAGGCCGCAGGATGGAACGTGGAAGCGGGGAGGACATTTGGAGGCGCTTGTGGCTGTCTAGGCAAGAGGTGCCAGTGGCTTGGACGAGGGAGGTGGCAGTGAGAAGGGGACAGCTGTGGGAAGAAGAACGGAAGGGCAGGCTGATGCATTTGGAAGGAGGAGGAAAGAGGTGGGGTCACAGGATGCTTATCCGTTCCAGTGTCTATGCCTTTGCAGTTTCCCTGTGCCCTGCATGCTCCTGGGGCTTGCATTCTGGCAGCTGTGGCAACCTCAGGCAGAGCCACCTGCCCAGGCTTGCTTCAAAAGAATAGGGAGTGGCTGCCCAGAGAGGGAGAGGGCCACTGCCCAGCCATCAGGAAGGACACAAGGGCAGTGCCTGTAGCTCAGTGGATAGGATGCTGACCACATATACCGAGGCTGGAAGGTTCGAACGCAGCCCAGGCCTACAAAAGCAACAATGACAACTGCAACAACAACAAAAAAAGTAGCCAGGCATTGTGGTGGGTCCCTGTAGTCCCAGCTACTCAGGAAGCTGAGGCAAGAGAATCGCTTAAACCGAAGAGTTTGAGGTGGTTGTTAGCAGTGATGCCATGGCACCCAGGATGACATAGTGAGACTCTGTCCCAAAAAAAAAAGGGCGGCGCCTGTGGCTCAGTCCGTAAGGCACCGGCCCCATATACCGAGGGTGGTGGGTTCAAACCCGGCCCCGGCCAAACTGCAACCAAAAAATAGCTGGGCATTGTGGCAGGCGCCTGTAGTCCCAGCTACTCGGGAGGCTGAGGCAAGAGAATCGCCTAAGCCCCAGGAGTTGGAGGTTGCTGTGAGCTGTGTGAGGCCACGGCACTCTACCGAGGGCCATAGGGTGAGACTCTGTCTCTACAAAAAAAAAAAAAGGACACAAGATGAATGAGTGAATGGGTGATCCCAGTTCTGCTCTTTAGTAGCTGTGGAACTTTGGGCAAGGTATCTGAGCCTCAGTTTCCTCATCTGTAAAATGGACAAGATACCATCACCTTGGAGAATTATTGAGACAATAACAGCTCTTGCTAGCTCCTCAGTGAGGTCTCTGCAATCAGGTCTTGCCTGCTGGGCTAGGTGGGCAGCAGGGGAAGGGCAGAGAGCTTGCCCCCTCTTCCCAGGGCCTGCCTTCCTTCCTGGGCCCTGTGTAGTCCCTTTGTTCACTCTTCACTGGTACTTGTCCGTCTCCCCAGGTTTTCCCTACGAGAAGGTGGTACAGAGAGTCCTCTACCTCCAAGTCCTGGACTATGACCGCTTTAGCCGCAACGACCCCATCGGGGAGGTGTCCATCCCCCTCAACAAGGTGGACCTCACCCAGATGCAGACCTTCTGGAAGGATCTGAAGCCATGCAGCGATGGGAGTGTAAGGCCCCCCCCAAGAGGCTTGGCTGGAGGGGCTGGCGGGTCAGGGCTGGCAGGTTGGGCCTAGACCCTCCTCAACCTTAGAAATGGTGGGAGGGTTGTGGGAATGGGTGCACATGGGTGGACCCCCAGGAAACAGAGTTCCCACCAGCAGACTAAGTGCTGGTAAGTGGCACTTGGGGACTCATCTGACCTGTGAGAAAGAAGCTCGTGGTTTGTTCTGTGCATGGGGGCCCTGAGAGGGAAGACAGTGTGCAGACCCACCAGAAGAGGGGAGATAGTTTGACAGAGGTGACAAGGGGGAAGCTCCTAGGTCAAGGCAGAGGGAGTCTGGTGGCAGTTGGGCCAACCAAAGAGACCTCCAGCCATTCCCCACTCTCCTCCTGTTGTCCTTCCCAGGGTAGCCGAGGGGAGCTGCTCTTGTCTCTCTGCTACAACCCCTCTGCCAACTCCATCATCGTGAACATCATCAAAGCCCGGAACCTCAAAGCCATGGACATCGGGGGCACATCAGGTGCTGGGCTCCTCATAGCAGAGGACAGGCGGGCTGGAGAAGTCCTGGGGACACCTGGGTTATACTGGCTGTGGACAGCAGGGTCTGTGCTGTGGCTCTCACCTGACCCTCGGACCCCCACCTCCAAGTCCCAGCTCCTCCACCCTAGAAATCTCAGTGGCCCCCTTTGGAGCACCCTCAGGGTTGGCCTCATTGTGGACTGTCTTTCCTGGAATCAGAAGGAAGGGGAATTTTGTGGCAGGAAGACCCAGATTCTAGCCCCAGTTCTGACACTGCTTATCTGTGACTTCAGGCAAGACCTGGCCTCTCTGGGGCTTGGTTTCCTCATTCGTGTTAACGGGAGGGCTCTAGGTCATGACTGAGGTCCATCTGCTGATTCCCTCAGATCTCTCTTGTTCTTGCTAGGATCTTTTCTCACCATCTGGGAAAAGCATATAGCTCCTCTACGTCAGCTTCCATACCTGGAAAGGGAAAGGGATCTTAGGAGGCTCTCCTCCACTGTCCCTCTAACCCTCCCCCTACTCCCCCCACCAGACCCCTATGTGAAGGTGTGGCTGATGTATAAGGACAAGCGGGTGGAGAAAAAGAAGACAGTGACAATGAAGAGGAACCTGAACCCCATCTTCAATGAGTCCTTTGCCTTTGACATCCCCACGGAGAAGCTGAGGGAGACGACCATCATCATCACCGTTATGGATAAGGACAAGCTCAGCCGCAATGACGTCATTGGCAAGGTGGGGGTGAGGCAGGTGGACAGGAGGGTCTGCTGGTGCCCAGTGAGGGGCTGTTCCTTAAAAGAAGCATCAAGGGAAGTGGTGAGCCCAGCGCTGGGTACCAGGAGAGATCAGGGTCAGTCCCTTTCCTTCTCAGGCCTCTGTTTCTTCATCTAAAAATGGAGGGATTGAATGAGAACCTCCTTGAGATCCCCCCCTAAGTGTTCTCCTATGGATTGGTCAGTTCAGGACAGATTTCTGGAAGAGTAGAGAAAGAAAGAAGAGGGAGAAGGATATGCCCTGGATCTTAAAGGAAAGTTTTTTGAGCAGGACTGTCAGGGTAATGACCTTGGCACAGTATTGCCCGGGGTTCCATCTGTACTGGGTGAGCTGTGTGAGGCAGTATTGAGAGCAGTAATCAGGCTCCAAAGTCCCAACTTTATTTTATTTTATTTATTTATTTTTTTGTAGAGACAGAGTCTCGTTTTATTGCCCTCAGTAGAGTGCTGTGGCCTCACACAGCTCACAGTAACCTCCAACTCCTGGGCTTAGGCCATTCTCTTGCCTCAGCCTCCCAAATAGCTGGGACTACAGGCACCCACCACAATGCCTAGGTATTTTTTTGTTGCAATTTGGCCAGGGCTGGGTTTGAACCCACCACCCTCGGTATATGGGGCCAGTGCCCTACCCACTGAGCCACAGGTGCCGCCCCAGAACCCAACTTTAGTTCCCAAGTCAAATGGCAATAAATAACAGTATGACCTTGGGCAAGTCACTTGGCCTCTCCAAGCTTCAGTGTTCTCATCTATAAAATGGAGCTACTAATAGTGAGCCTATAGAATTTCACAGTATGGTGAAAGAATTGCCTGAGATACATGGACAGTCTTGTAGAAAATAACCTCTCCTCAACACATGTTAATCAAATTTATACTTAGCTTTGACTTTTTCCAGGATGTGATTCTATGACTAAAACCCTGCCATTTTTCTACTTCAAAATATCCATTCCTGTGTTTATTTACAGTTTAGTGTTGAAAGTGTGGGCTCAGGAATCACACTGTCTTGGTCCAGGCCCCAGCCCCACCTCTTAACAGTTGTGACCTCTCTTAGCCTCATTTCCTTCTCTCAGAATGAGATTTAGGACAGTTCTAACCTCCTGGTTTGCTGAGAGGATTAAATAAGGCAACACAGACGAGATATTTGGCATAATACTTGGAACATATATGTTAGCTAGTATTATAATAAAAGTTATTTTTGAAATGTTCCCCATCAGGCACAGCAGGAGCATTCCTGGGAACTAGTGATCAGGGCAGGAAGGGGGAAAGGGTAGAACACAGGAGTGAGTGAGGGGAGAATGTAATTCACTGAGGAAATTGCCATGTGGAGGGAAACAGGGAGAAGGGACCTGGGCACCTGCAAGGAAGGGAGCTGAAGTGGAGATATCCCTCAAATAGATGGGTATAAAGAAATCAGCTTTGGGAGTAAGGGAGGCAGTCAGTCCTCAAAGAGAAGAGCTGCTCCTGCCTACTATCAAGTACTGCTCAGGGACCATGACCGGCCAACCTATGGTCACAGGTAGGACAGCTCCCCAACACAGTGCCACCCATACTGTGGAGAGAGCATGAACTCTGGACAGGACTTGGAGTCTGCCCAGCCCCCCTTGACCCCTCCGACCCAGGGCCAGGTAACCATATCTGCATCTAGGTTCTTTTGAATTACCCCTTAGGATTTGAATGTTCCTTAGATACCAATTATAACTCCTTCTGAAATAGTCCTCCCTTCCATTGGCCAAACCAAGGCAAAAGTGGATTTGTTCTCATTTTGGCCTGGGTAGCTTAGGGAGCCCAGAGATCTATGAATCCTTACTATTTCAGGCCTCAGCTCAGCCTTGGAAGCCAGGAGTCTGTCTGGCATTGCTCAAAGCTGTGAGAATCACACTAGGCTGAGGTTACAAATGTGGCAGACACCCAGTGGCCTAGGGCCCTTGGGGATGAATAGTCAACCAGCTTCAAAGGGACGGAGCCCACTGACTGAGGGCATGCCACCATGCCCACATGAGCACATGACACGTACCATTCCAACTGTCTATAACCCTGGTGCCACCTTCAGCCCCATCCCCACACTGGTCCAGCCTGGGGGAGAGGATTTCCTCCATTTTTGTGGAGGAAAACCTAAGGCTGAGAGAGGTCACACTGCCTGCACATGGCAGAGCTGGGGTTTGCTCCTTTCTCTTTTTTAAAAAATTTCTTTTTATTTCAGAATAAATTTAGATTTGTAGAAAAGTAGCAAAGATAGTGCAGCATCCTTGGTTGTCAGCCTCTCACATCACGATGCGTACATTTGCCACAACTTAAGGAACCAACATGGGTGTGTTACTGTGAACTAAACTCCAGGCTTTATTTGTGTTTCATCAGTTCTTCCATTAATGTCCTCTCTCCATTCCAGGATCCAATCCAGAGTATCACTCTGCACTGAGTTTCCATGTCCCCTCTGGTCTGTGACAGCCTCTTAGTCTCTCCTCATTCTCTACATCTTAACAGAGTCTAAGGAACACTAAGAAGCTGTCCTAGAGAAGGCCCCCCAAACTGTGCACCTACTTCTTTCCCCCTAGTGCCTATGCTTTTAATCATCCACCAATCTCAAGGCCAGGGTCAGTGGGGCCTACCCTGGGGGCCCTGGGCACCCATGCATGAGGCTGGTATTGGGAGGTCTGTGTTGGTATGCAGGTCACAAAAGACCTGGATCTGAACCCCTCAGCACCACTTACAGACTCTTTGACTGAGGGTAAGTGTCTTAGCTCTTGTACCTTAGCTTCCCCATCTGAAGAATGGAATAATAATATGATAAACCTACCTCATATGTTGTGGGATTTGATGATCTATGTGTATGAAGCCCCTGGCTCCATGCCTGATGTTTATGTAGTTAGGTGCCCAGGGGATGGGAGCGATTATAATGGAGGTGAATGGGACAATGCCATGGGGCGAACTGCTCCGCCCCCACTGCAAAATAGGTCAGCTATCTCATCCCAAAGGGCTAGGCAGGCTGAGGCTGGGGGTGTAGGGAACAACCAGGAAAACAGGTCAGGCTGGCAGAGGGGAGGAGGAGGGAGCCTCTGCAGGTACATTATTACAACAGGCGGAAGTCCAATGTCTCCACCGTCACAGGTGGACTTGGAATGTCATCCTCTTGTAGGGGCAGGGGTCAGTGCCCCAGAGACTGTGCTAATGCCATCCTCTTCCGTTTCTCCCCAGATCTATCTGTCCTGGAAGAGTGGACCAGGGGAGGTGAAACACTGGAAGGACATGATTGCCCGTCCCCGGCAGCCTGTGGCCCAGTGGCACCAGCTGAAGGCCTGAGTGGGGCCAAGGGAGGCCCAGGGGGCCAAGGACCCGGATCCCCATCATGCCCTCAACACTTTATGCACAACGCCCAGCCTGGCGCCCCTGCCATGGGTGAGGGGAGGACCCTGTGGGCTCAGCCAGGGAGGGGTTTCAGGACTTTACTGTGCCCCATTTCTAGGAAGTACCAGCCCCACCCCCCACTGGTCCAGCTTGGGGGAGAGGATCTGGGAGCCATTTTCCTGCTTTCCCCATTCCTTCCTGACTTGCTGATACTAAAGAAGTGGGGGAGAGCCTAAGAGCCAGATGGGCAGACAGGCACATCCCTCCAGAGGCCCGCCAGGTGGGCATGGCCCCCCATTTTCTTTAAGGCAGTGCCTGGAGTGGAGAGAGGCCACTCCCTCCCCAGCCCCTGATGTGGGCCCAGGGGAGGGGAATCCGAGGCGTTTGGCCCCGGCCTGGCCAGCAGAGGCCCGTCCCCAGGGCAGTTTCAGGTGCCGGCTGGGCCCTGAATGCCAATGATAGTATATAGCCTGCTCCGGGGTCCTGGAGCCGTGGTCCTGTGTACTTGTGTTGTGTCCACTGTGTGTGTGTGCATGGAGGGGGGCACTTGCTCCCTGTCCCCCTGGGGCTGGCAGTGCTGAAGACCATGCAGAGAAGTTAGGTTTTGTGAAGGCAAGGTGGGGATGGAGGCCAGGGGGTGGGAGAGGAGAGGCCAGTAGGGTTGAGTGAGGGTGGGGGGCAGATCCAAGAGCTGAGCTGAGAATTGGGAGCCTCCTGCCACACACCCCCCTTTGCCTCCCTCAGCTCACATCCTTCAGCAGCTCTTTGCTCAGCAATTTCATGTCTTGAATGTCAGTTCACACCTTTAAAGCACCTACTGTGTGCGCAGCATTTTACCAGGACTTAGCCACTCCTTTCCTTCTCAGGGGTCCCAAGCCCCCACTGGCTCTTCCCTAACACCTTCATCCACACACACCCCTTCCCACATCTCTCATCCGAGCCAAGTTGGCCATTCTTTCCATGCTTCCCAGCTTCCTTGCCCTTCTTCTCCCTGCCTGTGCAGGCCCCCACCCCTTCCCTCTCCACCCTTCCACCACTGCTGCCTGTGAACATTCCCTTTCATTCCCTATCTGTGGTCTCTGATGTCCCATAGCCTGATCTTCTCCAGGACTGTCTTCTAACCCTTCCCCACTCCTCAGTCCCCAGAGCAGCTCCATCTGCCCCTGCCACCCCACGTACAGTGCAGGGCGTGAGGCCTGGGAAGACTAGGACTGTTGTGGGTTCTGAGCTTGTCTGTCCCACACAAAGTGGTTTCTCTGCCTTCACCACTGCTGAGAACTGGATTCCCCTTGGAGAAGCATATTTCAGGGTGATCCCTCCTTAAACACTATCATCCCTACACTGGCCCCGATAATGATACAAGACCCAGCTGGTGACAGAGCTTCAAATCCTGGGAGTCCCCGAGCCTAGGCCTGACATTCCCGGCACACACCGCCAGGTGGCGCCGGGACACCACAGTCTTGACCACATTTCTACCTGGGGAGGGCCTGACATCCCAAGGAAAGACTGGGGTCTCTGGACAGGGCGCTCTGCGAAAACATAGACGCTTGGAAACCATTCTTCTTCAGTAGGCTTCCCCTTGAGCTGTGCATTCTATCCTGTGTGGTAGACAGGTTGCCTTTTGCCCATAACAAAATTTTTGTAAATTTAGTCTTCCCCTACCTCGCCCTCACCCCATGACCTTCCCCTGGGATCTAGAGGAATATCATACATAGTAGGTGAATCGTTTTGTAGAGTGAAGAATGCTGTAAAGCAAATAGGCATCCACATTTCTTGTAAATCCAAATGTTTCTATATTGTAGCTTTGCTTGAAATGGGGTCTGCCCCAACTGCACCCTCCTCGGCGGGAAGGCAGGCAGGGAGGGCTGTGACCCAGAGGCTGTGTCGAAGTAGGAGAGGGAGCTGTCCAAGTCCTGAGAAGAGGGGATCTGTCATTTTCCACCCCTCCCTTCAATCCACCTCAATTGCCGGTGGTGCCACCCCGACCCGGCTGGGGGCCCCCTAGCTTGCTGGGGGCTCTGGGAGATCCAACCACTAGTGGGCTGTGGGCGGGGCAATAGCAGTCCCTTTTCCAAACCACGCCCATGGAGCTCTTAATCAATCACGTGCAAAGAGCATCTCCGGGCAAAGTTTGTTCCCATCTGACTCCACCCAGGCACACTGATGACCCTGCCTGGGGTTCCCCGACCCCTTCCGCTCAGCTGGAGCTCTGGGACATTGGGGAAGGGCAGCAAGTGGTGGGCGGTGGGCAAGGTGAGCTGGCAAGGGAAGACGATGGGTGGTAGGGGGTGGGGGCAGGGGCGGTCTAGGGCATAGAAGAGCAGGAAACGGGGGAACTTGAGGGTGGAGGGAGGGCACCAGAGTCCTGCCACCATCCCAGGACCTTGGGCAAGTCACCCACACTACCTGGGCCTCAGTTTCCCCATCTGTAAAATGATGGTAATAATACTTCACCTACCTCATAGGGGAGGTTGTGAGGCCACCATCAACTGACTTGGGGGTTGCAGCAGGAGAACTCTGAAGGTGCTACCCGGGAGCAAAGTATTATTACCAAAACTTGAGAGCAAGGCCCACCTGCCCTTCTCCCCTAAAGCCTCCAGAGATAGCGGAAGCCAGCCCAGGCCCATCTGTCTCTTCACTGTGTCCCAGGCGCCTCCGTGAGCATCACCTGCCGTCTCTGTGGGTGCCCTAGAGTTAGTTGTTACCTTGTTCAGGTGTCCTTTCTTGTGACCATCTCCTCACGTGACTGCTGTACAAATTCCACCTGCCCCAGGACCCCCACACCTGCCCATTGGCACCAGAGGCCAGGGGAGGGACAAAGGAAAACAGCCACAAAAAAACCCAAGGGGGCCCCTAAGGCCCCCAGGGATGGGGATTGGTGGCCACTGTTTGTATTGTGTTTGAGTCCTTGATCGAAAATGTTTTATAAAAAATTAAACAAAAACGCACTGTCACAAAAAAATTTTTTTGCAGCAAAGAGAAATGAAGAAAAACTGAAGAAAAAAAGGGAAAAAGAACCATACAAAAATTTTCCACCACACGCACCCTCTAAGCCAGCAAGATTTCCTCTTTGCAAAATCATATTTTTGTGGGAATGGGCCCTGCTTTTTGTGGCAAGGCCTGTTCTGATTAATAAAGGATCATAAAAATTAGGGCCTTGGCTGTTTCCTCCGTGGGTCCCAGCCCTCTCTCCCCTCTCCAGCAGAAGCAGCAGCAGGGTGAAGGGGATGGGAGCCCTGAGCTGAGTCCCCCCCAACCCCTGCAAGCTTGTCGCCTTTGGGATTTGACTTCACTGATGACCAGTGGAATCTCCTCTAGGCCTCAGGCCTCACCCAGCCTGACATCCCCCTCCCTCAGTTCCCAGAGAACTCTCACCACCCTACAAAGTAGGTCAGACAGACCAAAGGGGGACTCTTCACCTTCCTCCTCACCACCTGCTGGGCTGCTAGAGTTTAAAGACCATGTCTTCTTCCTGGTCCCCAAGGGGAGAGGAAAGACACAGAGCTCAGGGTCTGTTTGCTGAGCTTATGGCTTCTTTTAACCCTCATTCGGTTGCTTTCTTTAGATTAGAAAAGTCTAACACAAAGAGCAAGTTTTAGCCTGAGAGCCTGGGAATCTGGGTTTCAATCCCTTCTTTCTCTGGCCTCCATAACCCTGGACAGGCTGCCTCCTCCCTCTGCCCTGTTCCCTCTGTCCACAACAAAGCAATAACCACCCAATCCCTTCCCTACTACACTGCCCAGGGCAAGCTGAGGCCTAGCAGCTCTCAGGGTACTTCAGAAGGAAGGTGCTACATCTGTTTCAGACACAGGCACAAAAGGAACGAGCCCATCCCCACTGTCGCATGTCCACCTGCTGGCCCCCACCCCACTCTGGAGTGAAGTGGACCTGCATGTCACCTGCGCTCAGCACTGGGGCCAGCAGCTGCCTCCTGGACTGCACTCAGCACCCCACCTAAAGATGTGTGCCCCTTCCTTTCTTATAACCCAGTTTAAACATCCCTTTAAAAGGTGGTTATATCCTGTGGCTCTTGATCTCTGTCCAGAGATTGGAGGGAGCCCTGGGGGTCAGGTAAGTAGCCTCAGGAGCACCCCTTGACAGAGCTCCTGTTCTGGCTTTCTCTGTGAAAGCAGCCCTAGAAAACTGAGTGTGAAAGTAGAGACACCTGGGGCCCAGCAGCGGCGGTAGTTCCTTGCCACCAGCCCTGGCCTCTTCCCTGGACTTCTGGCCTCTTTCCTCTGCTTCCACTTCTTTGGGTCGGTTTTGATCCACACGTACTGGGAGACATTTGCCTATCCTTCCCTGCACTTGGGACCACTGCCCTCTGTTTTCCTTCTGCAAGTCCCTCCCAGACACCACTGCTTTCTGGAAGGCCATCCTGGGCTCAGTCCTGCTCTTCTCTTCCTCCCCCGCAAAGACAACCAGAAGGACATGGCTCAAACACAGTGTGCCCCAGCTCGTGGCTCCCTGACCATCTGTTTCCCATGAAGATGCCCCACTCCCTGTGTCTGTGTCCTGTGTGTATGTGTTGTGTCTTGTTAGATTGTGAGCCCCCGGGCAGGGATCCCTGTCTGACTACACACTCTGTGTAGCATGCCTGGGTGTGCTAATAAATGTTCATCTTCAGAACCAGAGTGCCCGGTGTGTTGAGGAAGCTTTGGAACAGATGGCTGCATAAGCCCAGGTGGTGGCCTTGGAAGCAGGAAGGTGCTTGCTATACTCTGTTCTCCCCAATCCCCCGGCAGTGGGTGGGAAGTGGTGGGGAAGGGCAACAACAAAGGTGGGGGTGAGGGCGAGGGTGGGAAGGGTCCTCCCTCCCAGTTGAGACTCAGCTGCTGCTGTGCTGGCCAAGGAGATCTGCTTTCCTGGAAGCTCAGAGGGGGAGGAAAAATAGGTGACAATTCTCATCCATTCCACTCAGAGACCTGCCATTCCAGGTCAGAGCAGTTCTCCCTCGATAGCGAGCACTGGGCTAGGAGTCCTCCCATACCCTAACCCCCATATATGGGCAAGTCATGCTCCCAGCCCTGTTTCCTGCCCTGCTGCCTCCTCTGTCCGTTCTCATCACTGATCCCACAGCAGGCTTTTCTGCTCTGACTGCCAGCTCCGATGGCCTCAGCCCCTGAATCCTAGCACAAACATGACTCTTCTGAGCCTGACCTACTCTGCTCTCCCACAGCCCACCCAGCTCTGAGTGCCCTTGGACAGCGCCAGAACCTCTTCCCCTGCTCCCCAGTGGCTAAACAAAAAGTCCCAAGAAGTTGAGGGAAGGGCGTGCTAGGACTCCCAATACAGTGCTCTCTCCATCAGTGAGGAGGGGACTACTGTCCCCAGCAGTGGAAACCATGTGGAAATGGTCCCCCCCCATTGAGACAGAGAACCTCGACAGTGCTCTAAAGGCAGGCATCAGCACCACTTTAACCAAACTACCTTCCCAGAAGGTCTGGTTCCTGATAGTAGAGAGCAAGTGCCTGGACAATCTCCTCTCCCTTTCCCTGGGGAAAAACTCAGCCTTGGCAGCCCCTGCTTGGTTGGCAAGAGATTGTGGCCAAGTGTGCTACGTTTGACAAGCAAAAGTCAGGGTGCATCTCGGGACGGCAAAGCCTTGGCCCTGACTGAGATTCCTCAGTGGATGCAGCAGGGGAAAAAGGTACTGGGAAACAGACCAAGGAAGTCTGAGTTAACGCTGGGGTTACTGCTGGCTCCCACTGCAGCCCCCTTTCCTTGAGTCTAAAGGAAGGTAAAGAAATACTTTGGATGGAGTACTGAGCTATAGCATCAGGTCTAAATAAACCCAACTTCCTGTATATAGATAAGAGAAACTGAGGCCCGGGGGGGCATGACTTGCTGAGTGGATGCAGCTCCTACCCCATCTGTGTGCTCATCTGATCTCTCATATTCCTTCCTGCAAGTTCCCAGATCCCAGGAGGGCCCGTTGACCGTGATGGAACCTCAACAGGAGGAACCATGGAGGGTATGAGATCTGCAGCCAAGCCCCAGACCCCTGTCCTTCTGATCCTCCCCAACCACCACCTCCTTCTGTCCACTCAAGGCCTTCACTGTCACTTACAAAGTGACTGCTCTGTATCCATTCCCAGCCTCCTGCTCAGCCAGGGCCCAGCCCTTGTGCCAACAGAGCCGCTGGGCAGGACTTGACCTTTTGGCCCCGTATGACATCAGCCCCTGTTGCCATGGTGATGGAGGTTTGGCAGAATCTTCTCATGGAGCAGGGCCTCCAGGCTTGAGGTTTTACAATTTTCTTCCTTTCTTTAATTATTCATTTATTTATTTATTCTCCTGAACAACAAGGGAAGAACATAATGCCAAAATCGAGCAAAAAGAGACGAGAGAGAAAGAGGAAAATAGAGTGAGAAAGCTGGAGGAAGGCAAGTATAGAGGTACAGAAGGGGAGGAGGAGGTGCAGTCTGGGGAAAGGTCAGCCCAGCCTGAGGTGATTCAGAACATAGAAAGAGGCCGGGTGCAATGGCTAACACCTGTAATCCCAGCACTCTGGGAGCCTGAGGCAGGTGGATTGCTTGAGCTCAGGAGTTTGAGACAAGCTTGAGCAAGAACAAGAGCCCATCTTTACTAAATACAAAAACTGGCCCGGCACATAGTGGTGGGCACCTGTAGTCTCAGCTACTTGGGAGGCTGAGCCCAAGAGTTTGAGGTTGCTGTGATCTATGACACCATGCACTCTACCCAGGGGTGGGGGGAGGGAAAGAGAGAGAGAGAGAGAGAGAGAGAGAGAGAGAGACCATGTCAAAAAAAAAGAAAAAGAATAACATAGATAGTGGAAGAGATGGGAGCCAGGGGAGGGGTGCACTGGATGCAAGAAAGGCCTTGAATGGCCAAAGCCAATCCTGTCTGAGAAGTGTTCATTGTCCAGACAGACAGCATACAAAAGTCAGCCCGGTCAGCCTGACACAGAGCTGGAGCACATGCTGAGGGCAGTGCCAGAGAGAGTTCAGGGTCCCCACAGCAGTGGGACGCAGTGCTCCCAGGGCTTATAAATAAACAGGCATGTGGGAAATGCACATTCTTTCTCCAAGAAATATAATTTATGTATACAGCCAGTATTTTTTCTAAAGAAAACATTACCATGTGGGGCCCCTGCCCCAACAGTGTCCCTGAGTGTCCTCGGCCCTGTCCCCCTCCTCCTGTTATTGCTTGGATAGGAAAGACCTGGCCCTGGGAATTACAGAGCAAGGCCCCTCTCCTCACCCCCTCAAGGCTGTCCCTGGTGATGGAGTGGGGGCACAATGTGCCCATCCTGCGCCACGTGCTGTGCCAGCCACCCTGGCTGTGCCCATTTAAGGGAATGGAGAGTGCAGGCAGTAGGAGAGGCGCTGAGCAGCCTCCCAGAGCAGAGAGCCCCTCTCTTCAGTGCAGGAGGCCCTGAGGCACGGTGGCTTCTTTTCAAACTTGACAGCTGGAAGGCTCGGGCTGTGGGGAAGGGAGGGAGGGCTCTCTTCACCCAGCAAGATTCCAGGCACACGCTAGGAGAAGAGAACAAAATGTAAGGTGGGGGAGGAGAACCTGCCTTCTGTACCCCACACAAATCTCAGGGGGCCTGGGGAGGTATGTACTATGAGCCCCCACAAGGGGTGAGGAGGGCAGCTGTGGTGTTTTGGCCTCAGTTTCAGTTTCCCACTTCTGTCCTGGGCACCAGTCCACTCCAAGCCCTGGGCCAGGCCCTCCTCCCAAGGGCAGTTCAGCCTCACACAGGTACACAGTCCACCCCGGAGGTAGTGTCTCCTGCACCATAAAGGATGGGCCTAGGTCTAGGAGATCCAAACCCTAGTATAAGGGAAGGAGGTGGGTGCCCTGTACATCCAAACTCAGCCAGAAATGGTGATTCCGTGGACATCTGTGGCCCTGGTTCCAGAAGGAAGCTGGCACCTCTGTTGTGTTATCAGTTGCTCTGTCAATCCTGGACCCAGCCCAGACTTCTTGGTCTGACCGCTGCTCACAGTTCAGCCAGGGACCAGTCTTCTTACTGCCCAGGAGTGTCTGAAGATGGCCCCCAGGCAGCTTGCCCAGTGTGGCCCTTCCATTGCTCCAAGTAGGGGCCTAAAGGTCCCACAGGCCCAGGAAGCCAAAGCTTCCCAGGGCCCCTCTTCCCAGAGTGGCCGAAGCCCATGACACAGACATAGGCTCAGGTGCCCAGACCTGGAGCGTCTTCCAGGGCGCGGAGGCTGCCCCCGGCGGGGCGCAGACCACGGGATCCAGCGCCCCCTATGAGCAGGTCTTCTTCCTCCTCATCTTCAAAAGCCCTCGCCGGTCGCCTGGGCGGTGGCCGGGGTGTCGGCTCGTCGCGTTCGGCCATGCGCTCGACTGCGCCCTCGCCCACGAGGAAGACAGTGTCGGCGACGCGCGGGGGTCCAGTGACCGGGTTGTGGTCATAGGAGAAGACGCGCAGCGCGCGCAGAGGGTGCAGGTCGGGAAAGCCGCCCAGGCGGTTGCGATCGAGGTCGAGAATGTGCAGGCGGCCCATGCGCAGCAGCGCGGGCGGGAACTCTTCGAAGCGATTGCCGTAGAGCCAGAGGCCGCGCAAACCCGTCATGCGTGGCAGCTCAGCGGGCAGTGCGCGTAGCCGGTTGTCGCCCATCTGCAGCGACTGCAGCGCCACCAGGCACAGCAGCGGCCGCGGGAAGCGCCGCAGGAAGTTGCCCTCTATCCAGAGGCAGCGCAGGCTCTGCAGCTGCGCGAAGTCGGCGGGCAGCGCCAGCAGCCGGTTGCCGCCCAGGTAGAGACGCGTGAGGTGCGGGAGGCGACACAGGCCGTCGGGCAGCCGCTCGAGCTTGTTGAAGTCGAGCGCCAGGATGCGCAGCTCGCGCAGCTCCTCGATCTCCTCGGGCAGCTCGCGCAGCCCAGTGCCGCTCACATACAGTTTCTGCAAGCGGCTCAGCGCGCATACAGCGCTGGGCAGCCGCCGCAGCCGCCGCCCGCTCAGCTCCAGCTGCTGCTCGCCGCTGCGCAGCTGCTCCTCTGCGTCCGACGGCAGCTCGTCCGGCGTGGACTCGGCGATGCCCATGATCACCGGCCCCAACCGGGGCCTCCACCGCTGCCACCACCCGGCATCGCCCTACCCCAGCGGTCCCCCGGCCGCCCCGACGGGGCCGGGTGCTCGCGGACCCCGGGGCCCCCCGCCCCGGCCTGCCCCTGCGCGGGGAGGGGGGCCGGGCCGGGCCGGGAGGAGGCGCCCGCTCGGGGCCCCGCCGCCGCGCGCGGAGCTCAGCCGCCCGCCCTCGGGCCTCCCCCGCTGCCTCCGCCGGAGGCTGACTGGCTCTGGTTAGCGCTGACTCGCAGCTTAGCGACCCGTCGCCCTGGCAACCCCGACGCGCGTGTGGCTGCCAATGAAGCGGAGGGAGGGCGGGGCGGGGCGGGGCCAAGGAACCTCCAGAGCTGCGTCCGGGTTCCCAAATCCGCCTTCTGCCGGCCTATCCCGCCCACCCCAGAGAGAGCACGAGCTAAAGGATCCCTCCCCTCCACCCCGGGGCGGGGCTGACTCTGAGACCCGACATCTGACGCGGTCTACACCTCCAACTACACGAGCCGTTTTGTGTGCTTGTGCGCACCCCAGAGCCGCTGGTCCAAGAGGAAGAAATTGAAGACCGAGGAAACCCGGGCGCAGGACCAAGGACTCTGAACAAGAGGCTCTCAAGGAGGGAGGGCTATTCACGTCCAGTGGCGTGCGACCAGGCTCCCTGCGAGGGTCAGTTCAGTGCAGTAATTCTAAACAGTGTTACTTTCTGGCCCTTTTCACACTGCGGATTTGCGGTGATTCAGGACTTGGCTCTGCTCCATGCCCGTTCCTTGACCACGGCCCCCTCTTGAGGGCACCATTTTCAGCTGCGTACCCTCTACCGATGCCCAAGGTCTGTGTGTGGTTGCGGTGAACAGAGGACTGAGTGGGACAAGTGTGCCCCTTTGAGTGCCACCAACGATGACCACCCTTATTCCGTGGCGCTTCTCCTTTTGCTTGCTACCACCATTTACCTCCCCTCCCATCTGGAGCCCTCCTGTCAGAGCTCCTGGCAGCAAGTCACTGGCTCCGTTTTATCGCGAGCCTCCCATACAAGCCCAGCATTGTGCTAAAAGCATTGCACGGAGTCCTTCGCACAGCCTGGGAGGCAGAAACCCTCATCACCATGACCCCAATTTCAAAGATGGAGAAACTGAGGCTCAGAGAGACTTGACTTGAGCTGGGTGACTTGCTCAAGGTCACCCAACTGATGAGCAGCTGGGATTTGAAGCCAGGCAGTGTGATTAGAGAGCCTATAGCCTAAACCATACATCATGCCAACAAATGGAAATGAGGACCACTCGACCCCTGGCAATGAACTTTCTCACAACAGAGCCTTTGATGCTTATGACAAAACTACAAGGAAGACATTAGAATCCCATATGAAAGATGAGGAACTTGGCCCCACAGGAATTAGGCAACCTGCTTAAGTTCACGTAGTAGAGTTTGCAGACAGGAGCTAGGTCTGCAGGCCTCATGCCTCCTCCATCCTGCCTTGTCTTGGACCCCACTGCTGTGACCCATGTAACTGGCCGAATAGGCTGATCTCAGGGCAGCACCCCACCCTTTGGTCCACCCTCACTGCCATCCCCATTGGGGGGTAGGGGGAGGCCAGCCCAAGGACACCTGGAATATAGGCTGCTGGGCCAGGGAGGTTTGTATGTCCCCTTCCCTCCTGGCACTAGCTCTGCCACATAGTAAACAGTCGAAGAAAAATGTTAACATTAATAACAATGGAGGCATACTTTACATACACCTAAAAGCATAGATTGTAAGTGTACAATTGGATGCATTGTGACAAATATACACAGCCCAGTCACATCCCCACCACCCTGAGAGTTCCCTTGAATCTCGCCAATCTTCACCTCCCAGAGGCTACCACGATCCTGACTTCTATCATCATGGATCAGTTTCGTCTGTTCTTGAATTTCATATAAGTGAAATCATTTAGCATGTATTCTTTTTTTTTTTCCTCCTGGCTTTTTCTGTGCTCAGATCCTCATTATTTGTTGGATAAATGGAATGAAAGGGCAGAGCAATAGCAGTTGTAACAAGGGGTGTCATGGACAAACAGGTGATGAGGGAAAAGTGGCAGGTGTTTCTCTGAGCCAGGCACCAACTATGGATCCACATCCTAGGAAGGACTGACAAGGTGAAATCAGGACTCTAGGCCAAGGTAGAGAACTAGGCAGGAAATGAGCAGAGCCCAGAGCCCAGACACCAGACCTGGGGTGTAGAAGGATCCTCAGCCCCAGCCCAGACCTCGTAAGCCCCAATCCAACTCTCTCCCTTCTCCTTTCTTGGAAGGACTTCCTGGAAGAGAAAGGCTGGCCCCTCAAGGACCACAAAGGTGGAAACTATATGGTCAAGCTGATGGGATGAAGTTCCCTCTCTCCTCATCTTCCTCCTCTCTCCCCCACCACAAGCAGTTTCACCATCGAGGGAACATTGGCTGTGGAGGAGGCAGCTTAGCTGGCCCAGCCTGGCCACATGCTCAGGCTGGCACTCCAGCACCAGGCAGCCCTCTGGGGCTCTGCTGGCACAGGCTTCAGTCACATGAGCCCATATACCAGCCTGGCATAGCTCCCTGGGGCCAAAAGCATGGAGGATCAGCCCTCTTCTTTCTCTGAGTCTTTTTCTTGCTCTGGGTAGATCTTGTTCCTTCACCTCCCACCAGGCCCTTCTCAGTGGGTAAAGGTAAAATGTGCTGGCGTTCTGGGCCCACGCAGGCTGGCAGTGGGGCAATCATCATGATGAATCACTCTGGCACCGCAGGTGCCCGGTCCTTGTCGAGGCGTCACTAATGAATTAGCTTCGCCCCCAGCATGAAGCCTCTCAGCCTTTCCCCACTTCCCAGGAAGGCAGGAAACTGAGACCTGGGAGGGGGAACAAGGAAGGGAGGAGGAAGAGGGTTCTGTCAGCTCTAGGCATGGCTCCTGGACCCTGGCCATCCCCTCTGCCCACACATACACTGCAAAAACATTCCAAGTTCAGGTCCGCAGGCCTCCAGAAACTGCCTCTTTATTCCTAATCATGAGCTATAGCAATTGTGCCCACCCCCATATCAGTACTTTTAAATATTTTTTGAAATATAGAAAAGGTACAAAGCTCTCTGTGATAAACACGGCTATGCCCGATATCCCCATTGACAGTTGTTCACATTTTGTCATACTTACTTTAAATCTATTTTATTTTAATCAAAAGGAAGAAAACAGCACATGTGATATAAAAGTCTCTTTTGTGCCCCCTCCAGCGTGCCCACAGGCACCTAGCCCTCTCCGCACTGACCCTGCCAAAGCCCCCTCTTCTTCCCCACTCCTGCCTTGGTGCCAGAATCACTTGGCTGCTGCGAATGTTAGCATAGTAGCTTGTTAGAAAGCAAAGAAGGATTCCAGCCTATTAGAGCCAGCCATGAAAAGTCAGAGCTGGGAGGGTGCTTAGCTCCTCTGGGAGATCACAGGATCTGTTAAATGTCTGCAAGAAGCTAGAGACCTTGTTGCAGAAAAACGAGTGGAGGTGGGAACTCACCCAATGATATACACAATTCCCATAGCTTTGTGGTCTCCTGGGGGTCTGGTCCAGCTCTCTCATTTGGCAAAAAATGGAAAGTGATGCTGTCCTTCAGGCCATGGCCCACTCCCCTTACCTGCACCAGCCAGAACTTGAGTTCCTGCCACCTTTCAGGTATTCATTCAACAAACATTAAGCACCTAAGCAGTATCTAGGCGCTGGAGATTACTATGAATGTGAACACACTAGGCAAAAATTCCTGCCTTTGTGGAACTTACATTCTTCCAAGTGGAGATCATCAACAAAATACATGTGTCACCTTATGATCAGACTGCGGAGGAAACAGAGAAAGAACAACACAGAGGAGGACTGGGGAAAGGGAGAGGGGCTGCCATTTAAAACTAGACGGCAGAGGGAGCCCTCCTTGAGACGATGGCATTTAACAAAGGTGTGGGTGCAAGCCATGACGATATCTGGAGGGGACACATTCTTGGAGGAGGGGAAAGCAGTGCCAAGACTCTGGGGCAAGAGTGGGCCTGGGCCTTCAGGAGAGCAAGGGAGCTAGGCCTGTGTGCCCCAAGCCCAGGGAGCAGGGGGAAGCATGGTAGCCGATGAGATGAGAGAGAGAGACAAAGAGAGAGAGGAGGGGGCTGGCCAGAGAGGGCCAGGGTGAAGACTGTGGGTTTGACTCTGGATCAGAGGTCACTGGAGGGCCTTGTGCAGAGGGCACACATTTCGATAGGATCTCTTTGGCTGCAGCTGCAAGAAAGATGGGGGGGGGGGAAAGGAGCTTGTGTAACTGGTACTCCTTCATCTTGCTTCTCTCCCACATGATAATGATAGTTGTCATTTACTGAGCACCTACAGGTTGTCAGATTTACCCTTTGTCACAGCTCTGCCAGGCAGAAACTATATTCCCTGCCACCCTCCTCTATAAATGAAGAAACTGATTCAGAGAGATTAAATAGCTTGAGCAAGGTTACACAGCTGGTAAGAGGCAAGGCCAGGATTCAAACCCAGTCCATCTTACTATAAAGCCTGGGCTTTTCCTACTGTCTCACTGACACTCTCATCGGGAGAAATTAGAGAAATCACCCAGGGTGCCAAAGCTTGTCCCATCCTGCAAATGGCAAAAAGATTTCCAGGAGTGCCCTACTTGGAGATTTTGATGTTGTCAGAGAGAACAAGAGCAGCTGAGAGCTGCACCACTCCCCATTTCCAATCCCAGTCCCCAGGGCTCAGTGTGTTTCCCTAACTTGGGGGTGGGGTATCCTAAAACCCACAGGGCAAGCCTAAGAACCCCCAACGGATTCAAGAGGACAGAGCAAAGAGGCCCCCAAGTCCTGGATCACTGTAGGTTTGTCATCTGGGCTCAAGGTTTACTTTATAGCAAATTCTAGGCAGTCCCCGGCCCACCATTGGCCCAGAGCCTACGGTGGACAAACTCACTAAGCTGGCTCAGCCACTGACAGCCTACTCCTCCAGCACTCCCTAAGAAACAGGAGCCCAGGCACGCCCTGGGGATCATGTTCTCCTGGAACTCTAGCTCTGTAAGTCACCTGCCTGGTCTGTTGAAATCTGAGAGTCCTCCCCAACAACCCCAGCCTGCCAAGGGACACGGGAACTGGAGCCACAGAGGGCAAGGGTACTTGAGGAAGGGGAGAAGATGACTTATGCCAAAGGCCGTGCCTCCATGCCATGGATGGGAACCTGACCATCCTCATGGGTTCTGGTAGGCCACCACGTAGCAAAATGGGCTCCAGGCATAATGGCCCCTTCCTCCTAGGAAGAGGCAGTAGTGGTCATGGCTGGCAGCTGCTCTTATGTTAATACCTTTCTGGACCTGTCACCAAGTGCAAATCAGATCTTCTCTGAGAATACAGACTCAGGCCCCTACCCAAACAACCAAGGACTCACTTAGTTCCCTGTGGCAGAGGATGCTAAGAGACATCAATTTCTGTTTTCCCCCCTTCTTCTTGAGCACTCAGCAAAACTACTTTTCCCAGGGCCAAGGGATAGAAAGAACTCAGAGATGAATACTGATGGATGTGGATAGAAGTGAAATGTACCACTCCTGCACTCATTTTTATCTTCTGCAGTGTTAAAGATAGAAAGGAACCTGGATCCCTGAGTCACTACATGGAAATGAGCTACCTGACCCACGTTAGCTGAAGAGAATGAGAAATACATGTTTAATATATTTAGGGATGTTTGCCACAGAATCAGCCTGGACTAACACAATTCCTCTCAGTTTCTCAAACTCATCAGCTTCTTTCCACCCCAGGACCTTTGCACATGCTGGGCCCTCTGCTCAGAACCCTCTTCTCACTTTGCTGGGTTCACACTCCTCATCTGTAAGGTCTCAGCTAAAACCTCCCTTCCAGGATTCTCCAGAGCACATCAAACACCCATGTTACAGATGTAACATGATCTGTAACATGATAAGATGTTCTTGATCTCCCATGTTTCTCCTTCAAAGTATTTATTCCAATCATAATCGGATAATTATGAATTATTTCCCCTGTACTGGGATGTGAGCTCCATGAGGGTGGAGAGCTTCTCTTCCCCTCATCCCCCTGGGGCCAACTGTCCACTTGAACTACTCTCCCTCTCTGGACCTCAATTCTTACATCTGTAAAATAAGCCTGGACCAGGACTTGGATGATGGGAGGGAGGCACTTTCCCTGGGAACAAAATTTAAAAGGAGGGGACAAAAAACTCCACAATCAAGATAAGTAATAATTTAATGCAATATTTTTATAAATTCAAAGTTAATGCCAAAAAATTCATAATGAACAATACATTAAAATTTCAAAGACCAGATTAGTACCGGGGCTGTGCCGAGCCCTTACTGAAGTCAGCAGCAAAAGGAAAAATCAGTAACTAATTCTCTTCATCTAAAATTTTGATATTTTGTTCATCATGGATTTGTTGGCATTAATTTTGATTTTTTTTTTTTTTAAGAGACAAAGTCTCACTTTGTTGCCTTGGTTAGAGTGCTATGACATCACAGCTCACAGCAACCTCCAGCTCTTGGACTTAGGCAATTCTCTGGCCTCAGCCTTCCAAATAGCTGGGACTCCAGGTGCCCGCCACAACGCCCGGCTATTTTTTGTTGTTGTTGTTGCAGTTTGGCCGGGGTCAGGTTCTAACTCACCACCCTCTGTATATGGGGCCGGTGCCCTACTCACTGAGCCATAGGCGCCGCCCTAATTTTGATGTTTAAAATGATTGCATCAAACCATTGTCTTGATTATGGAGTTCTTTTGGCACTTCTTTAAATATTGTTCACAGGGACAAGTGCTGTGCTCCCCTCACTCGAGTTCCGGCTCTGGAAGGGGCAAGATCACCCTGTCTTCAAAGGACTTACCATGAAGCATCAGTGAGATAATATGGGAGCTAGGTATTACCATTTTGAGATATTAACTTGTTCCACTGTAGACAATTTCCTTATATCTATTCCCTGGCATTCAGATGCTAAATTGGCTTCCTATATTCTCTGCTCTCCAAGGGAAACCCAGAACAAAGAGTCAAATCCTTGGCTTTGAGTTGCAAAAGAAGCTTTGAAATCCAGAGCTGAGACTATAGCCTTACAAGAGCTGGGTTTTGAAAGAGAAAAATCATTTGTAACTTAGCTTTGGTGCTTGGAGAGCAGGGGCTGATGCCATAAGCTTTGGATAGGGGAAGCATCTGGCACATCATCTCAGAAGCAAAGATCCCACCCCAAAAGAGATAAAGGTCCCACTGGCAGGTGAGAGAGAAAGCGGAGCAGCACCGCTAAACACAGATCCAGCCTAAACGGGAGTCCTCAGCTGTACCTTCCCTGGTACATGTAAGAGAAGCCCAGGTACATTTGGGGTTCCACCAGAGCAGCAGGGACCAAACTGCACTTCTCTTACGTTGCACTTCTCAGATGTGGCCTGAGGATGCAACAGGCTACCCATAAGTCCTCTATTTGTATGGAGAGGCCTCAAGAGAGTAGAAATGGTCCTCCCTGAGTCCTCTACACACCCCTATCACCAGGAGGAGCTTCCAGAAGTTTTCATAACTCCCAGGCAGACATGGGTGTGGCTGACAGGGGTAGAACTCATGTCTTTGCTAAGTTCGGTTACTAAAAGAGCAAGACACATTTTTAAGCTCCTGAGTGTACCCTGTGAATTCCATGCCTGGCTGACAGGTCAACAGGTCATGCCATGCACAGTGGAATCATGTTCAAGGGCCTGGCTGGCACCAGGAACCTAGACTGGAGTCAAGTGTCTGGAAGAAGGACATCTTTTGCCAAGTCTCACAAAGTGTCCTTGCAGGCCAATATCGCATCCCCACTGGGAGTGCACAATACCCGAACCACAGGAAGGGTCTGGAGCAGCCAGGCATTCCACTAAGAACAAATGCTTTGCCTTCGCAGTGATGCTAACCTGAATGTGAAGAATGTTTGAATCCTTTGGGGAACCCAGCATCTGAAGCCCCTTTCTGTATAGGAGACTCCCCCCGCTGTACTGGAAGCTGAAATTGCCGACTAGTCACTTTCCCTACACCTACACCTAAGCTGAAAAGGCTGGGGAGTAGCTTTCCCAGCATCCCTTGTAGCCTGTGACCTGGGAATCACCCCCCGGAGACGCCCAGCCCACATTTTAAATGGGAAACGAGAGCTGTCGAGCAGATAGGATCATGCAGGACTCCTTTGAAGGGTCGTGCAAGGAGGGGCTGTGACCAGGGACCACAGCACAAAGCCCTGGGGTCTTTATGGGACCACGGCTGTGGAAGGACTTCGGCTGTGGTTCCTAGGTGAGTAGGCTCCAAGCTTTGTTCTAAGTCTCCCTGAAGATTCTCTGAGTGCCTGAGACTTTTCATAAATTCCTTTGTTCTTGCTTGCAAAGAACCCTGACAGCTGGCTGGGTCAGACGCATCAGGCAGTGACCGCTTGGGGAGTCATGGTCGTCCACCTATCCCCTTCCACTGTGGTACCCAGAGCCTCTGCACTGGGGGTGCCTCCTCTGTGCTCATGCCCTTCAATGCCAGCCTCCTGCTTACAGTGCCACACACCACCAGGAGACTGTGGCCTTGCCCTAAAGCTGTCTTACCATGGGGACCACGCCTTGTCATGGGCCCCATAGCAAGGCTGCTTAAGTCCGGATCTCATGAATGTCTTTCCTGAACACACTTCCCTCACAGCCCACCCAACCTAAGGATGGCTGGATAAAAGACGCCTTCCTCCCCAGGCTCTTCACCTGGGACCTAGGAAGACACACACACACACACACACACACACACACACTGTCACAGTCACACACACTTTCTCACACTTATACTCCCACACTCACTCTCACACACACACACACACTGTCATACACACACTCTCACACTCAAATGCTATCACACTCTCATTTTCATACTCACACACTGACACACTCAAATGCTGTCACACTCATACTGTCACACATACACACTCTCACACTCATACAGACACACTCAAATGCTGTCACACTCCTACTTTCTCATTCTCACGACATACACTCACACATATACACTCTCGCACACATACACATTCTCACACTCAATGCTCACACACATATACACACTTCACACACCCAGTCTCACACTCTCACACCTTCACATGCTCACACTCCTGCTCTTACACTTTCACACCCACCCTGTCACACTCACGTTCTCACATACACTCTCACACTCACATGTACACTCACATGCTCACATCCTTTCATACCCACACTCACTCTCACATTTTCACATCACACTCGCTCTCACACGCTCACTTCCTCACACTCTCACACCTCGCATTCACACACTCATGCTCTCACACTCACACGCTCACTCTCACACACATACTTGCACTCACACACTCGTTCTTTAGCAAAAGAAAACAAAGTTCCATGCTTACCACTGGCTGCAAATGTGATGCCCAGCTCTCCCCCAAGCATCCGGGCCCTGCCCCTGCCCACTCAAGAGCCCAGGCTAGTGAGAGTGAGAATTATCACAAGGTCCTGGTTATTACGCGGGGGTGACGTGATTCAAGGAACTTGGCAGAGCCTGTAGCATCATCTCAGGAAGCAAGATAACAGGATGACAGGCAGGCCCCATCAGGACCCTCTGACCCTTCAACAGAGGCCCTTGGTGGGAGTGCCTTGGTCTGATCCCTCCTTTATCCTTGCATATTTTGTTGTTTGGGAAAGAATTCCAAGGGAATGGGTGGTCCTCGAGATGGCCAGAGGAGAAGCTGGGGAGCCAATTCAGAGTTTCATGTAATGCATCTGCCTGGGTGTACCATTCCCACCATCCTCAGTCTCCCCACACAGGGCTTCCCACCATCCCTGGGGCCTGTAAACATCGGCCCCTACCTCTGCTGGGAGCCCTTTTCTCCCAGCTGGAAAGCTGTCAAGCCCATGAGTTGGTGGTTCTGCCTGCCACAACATGACCCAAGCCAGATGGTACCTGTCAACAGCAGCTGTCACGAGGCCCTGGCAAGCAAGCACCACACACACGTCCACATGCGTCACAAGTGGGGCCTGACTGTGCAGCACCCAGCATCCATCCCCACCTGCTGGGGTGCCAGCCCTCTGGGCTCCACACCCCCACACCAATGCCGTCAGCACACGCACCCACCTGTGTCCCCAAACTTCCTCCAGAGGGAGGCCCCTCTGTGTTCTCACTGAAAAGGTAAAGGCCCACGAATATTCTCAGCTGTGGGGGCTTAATAAAGGTTAGTCATCAGCCCTGTACATCTCAGGAAGTATTCTAAAATATATGGGGGCTGGGGGCAGGAAACATTTGGTAGCAACTACAATAGTCACCCATAGGAAGGAGTGATTCCATTGAACACCCAAAGCCTGGTTACCAGGTGAGAGGGGAGAAGCAGGCAGCTCCCAGGAAGCCGGCAGGTGGCCTTGGGGAGGCAGCCCCCTCCAAGGGGAGCCGAGGCCTCCAGGTAAAGTCATGAAGGTTGATAACCCACCCACGATGGAGTGGAAGCCTGTTCCCAGGGAAAGGTCTTCAGGGTCCTGTTCAGGGCCAAGCAGGAAACAAGCTAGACTTGTGACAGTCTACAGTGTGACCTTGATCAAGTCCCCTGCCACTCTCGGCCTCTGTTTCGTCTGCTACACATCAGAGCAGCTACTGTTCATGTGCACATTAAGCACCCTTTGGATGTCATCTTACTTCATTCACCAGGTATCTGCTGCTATTAGCTGAAGCTCAGAATGTTAGGTGACCAGCTGGAGGTCATACAGCTGGTGGCAGGGAGTAGCCTTGTGTTGTGGAGAGCTGGGATTTGAATCTGACAGTCTACTCCAGAGCTCAGGTCTGTGACAGCCACATTTTGATGGAGAAGAAGGGGCTCTGGGCTGATGCTGGCCAGAGGCAAGAGGACAGGGAACCCCAAAATGAAGCCATGTTGTCAGCACCCCCTAGCCTGCTCCTCTCACAAGGCCGTCCAAAAGGGGCTTCCTGCCCTATGTCTCTTCCAAGCGCTCATCACTGAAGCTCTCGTGGTGGCCTGCTAAGGGCACAGGGCAGGAGAGTGATGCCGCCCAGCAAGATGGTCCCTTAGACAGGACTCAGTGTTCTAAGGAGCCACAGGGCTCCTGCCCTTGGGATGCAGTACGGACTCTCCCCAGTCTTGGGAACTGCCAGGGTCAAAGTTGGAATATGGAAGCCCTAAGGCCACTACCAAAACCAGATGGGGTTGATTGGAGGTTGGGCATCATGCAGGGGGACCGAGGGAGCACAGCCAGAGGGAAAGGCACAGCCTGGAGGGCAAAGCAGCGGTTATGAGGGGCCACCGCCATGGCAGCTGGGTACATAGGGGTGGTGCAGTGGGGCTCAGCTGCCAGGCTGCACAGACACAAGGAGTCTAGGCACCTGACATCCTGGCATCAAGGTGGGTGATGCCCAGAAGCCCACATCTGGGGTGCCCCGGCAGACAGTATCCGTTCCTTCATTCCCTCATCCCTTCATCTGGTATTTACTGAGTACCTCCAAAGGGACCTCCAGTGCACTGTCCTGGGCTTTGGAGTTTCAGTGTGAAATGGTCTGTGCTCTTGTCAGCCTCACAATTAAAGAGTATGATCCCCTAGTGGGTTCTAGGAGGGGCCTCAAAATTTAACCAACACCCCTTCTCCATGGGAGTGCCCACTTTCAGCTTCACGGGTCTTCCCCTCCCCTGCCAAGCCTGTGCTGCCCTCCACCGCATCCCGGCCCACATTCCCTCCTCCCCATGAGGCCTGCCTGGAGTGCCTCAGCAAGCAGTGGTCCAGAAGGAGGGGGACAGGGGACTAGCAGTTGACTCACACCCCTTGTCCCCAAGGTTGCTACCACTCTGGGCTCTTGTTCACCCCTTGCCAGCAGGCCCCTGTCCATGGTCCCCACTGACTCATCATCTGTCTCCTCTCCTGAGATGTGAAAATCTGTGCCCTGTACCAAGCAGGGCTCCAGAACCACCTAGGCTTGGCATGGGCCCCTCTGGAACCCCCTTCCTGCTACCATGCCCTGGGCTGCCCTGTCCCCATGTAGCCCCTTGGGCTGAGGCACAGGACCCAAACAGGGGGGTCCGGCTGGGCTCCCTGAAGAGGCTGCAGCCCCTGTGCTGGGTGTAGCGTAGGGAGAAGGCTGAAGCTGAAGGGAGCACAAGATGCTGCTTGGCCCCCTTTCCTGGGGCAGGGTCCATTGCTTCAGTTCAGCAATCTTCAAAGGGTGGCCCCACTTCCATGCCCTAGAAAAGGGGGGCAGGACGATGGGAGACGGGGTGTAGTCAGCCTCTGGTGGCACTGACACCATATCCCCTGCTGAGCCAGGTAGAGGATGGGTGACCCAGAAACGGTGAGCTGTAAGAGGACACCCCCAGGGAGGGAAGAATGGAGAAGTGGAAAGGGAATGGGTGTGCATGTCTGATCTGTAAGTCTCTGGATGTTTGTTTTTGTGTGTCTGTGTGTCCATGTCTATGCACATTGGTGTGTCTACAGGCTGCCTCTGTGTGTGTGTGTGGCTGCATTGCTCTACAGGCTGCCTCTGTGTGTGTGTGTGTCTGCATTGGTCTACAGGCTGCCTCTGTGTGTGTGTGTGTGTGTGTGTCTGCATTGGTCTACAGGCTGCCTCTGTGTGTGTTTGTGTATGTGTGTCTGCATTGGTCTACAGGCTGCCTCTGTGTGTGTGTCTGCATTGGTCTACAGGCTGCCTCTGTGTGTGTGTGTGTGTGTGTGTGTCTGCATTGGTCTACAGGCTGCCTCTGTGTGTGTGTGTCTGCATTGGTCTACAGGCTGCCTCTGTGTGTGTGTCTGCATTGGTCTACAGGCTGCCTCTGTGTGTGTGTGTGTGTGTGTGTGTGTGTCTGCATTGGTCTACAGGCTGCCTCTGTGTGTGTGTGTCTGCATTGGTCTACAGGCTGCCTCTGTGTGTGTGTGTGTCTGCATTGGTCTCAAGCTGCCTCTGTGTGTGTGTCTGCATTGGTCTCAGGCTGCCTCTGTGTGTGTGTCTTCATTGGTCTACAGGCTGCCTCTGTGTGTATGTGTATGTGTGTCTGCATTGGTCTACAGCCTGCCTCTGTGTGTGTTTGTGTGTGTGTCTGCATTGGTCTACAGGTTGCCTCTGTGTGTGTGTGTCTGCATTGGTCTACAGGCTGCCTCTGTGTGTGTGTGTGTCTGCATTGGTCTCAGGCTGCCTCTGTGTGTGTGTCTGCATTGGTCTACAGGCTGCCTGTGTGTGTGTGTGTGTGTCTGCATTGGTCTACAGCCTGCCTCTGTGTGTGTGTGTGTCTGCATTGGTCTACAGGCTGCCTCTGTGTGTGTGTGTGTCTGCATTGGTCTACAGCCTGCCTCTGTGTGTGTGTGTCTGCATTGGTCTCAGGCTGCCTCTGTGTGTGTGTGTGTCTGCATTGGTCTACAGGCTGCCTCTATGTGTGTGTGTGTCTGCATTGGTCTACAGGCTGCCTCTGTGTGTGTGCGTCTGCATTGGTCTCAGGCTGCCTCTGTGTGTGTGTCTGCATTGGTCTACAGGCTACCTCTGTGTGTGTTTGTGTATGTGTGTCTGCATTGGTCTACAGGCTGCCTCTGTGTGTGTGTGTGTCTGCATTGGTCTCAGGCTGCCTCTGTGTGTGTGTCTTCATTGGTCTACAGCTGCCTCTGTGTGTATGTGTATGTGTGTCTGCATTGGTCTACAGCCTGCCTCTATGTGTGTTTGTGTGTGTGTCTGCATTGGTCTACAGGTTGCCTCTGTGTGTGTGTGTCTGCATTGGTCTACAGGCTGCCTCTGTGTGTGTGTGTGTGTCTGCATTGGTCTACAGGCTGCCTCTGCGTGTGTGTGTATGTGTGTCTGAATTGGTCTACAGCCTGCCTCTGTGTGTGTTTGTGTGTGTGTCTGCATTGGTCTACAGGTTGCCTCTGTGTGTGTGTGTCTGCATTGGTCTACAAGCTGCCTCTGTGTGTGTGTGTGTGTGTGTGTCTGCATTGGTCTACAGGCTGCCTCTGCGTGTGTGTGTATGTGTGTCTGAATTGGTCTACAGCCTGCCTCTGTGTGTGTGTGTGTGTCTGCATTGGTCTACAGCCTGCCTCTGTGTGTGTGTCTGCATTGGTCTACAGGCTGCCTCTGTGTGTGTGTGTGTGTGTGTCTGCATTGGTCTACAGGCTGCCTCTGTGTGTGTGTCTGCATTGGTCTACAGCCTGCCTCTGTGTGTGTGTGTGTCTGCATTGGTCTACAGGCTGCCTCTGTGTGTGTGTGTGTGTGTGTGTCTGCATTGGTCTACAGGCTGCCTCTGTGTGTGTGTGTGTGTGTGTGTCTGCATTGGTCAACAGGCTGCCTCTGTGTGTGTGTCTGCATTGATCTACAGGCTGCCTCTGTGTGTGTGTGTGTGTGTGTGTCTGCATTGGTCTACAGGCTGGCTCTGTGTGTGTGTGTGTGTGTATGCATTGGTCTACAGGCTGCCTCTGTGTGTGTGTGTGTCTGCATTGGTCTCAAGCTGCCTCTGTGTGTGTGTGTGCATTGGTCTGAGGCTGCCTCTGTGTGTGTGTCTGCATTGGTCTACAGGCTGCCTCTGTGTGTGTGTGTCTGCATTGGTCTACAGGCTGCCTCTGTGTGTGTGTGTGTGTCTGCATTGGTCTCAGGCTGCCTCTGTGTGTCTGCATTGGTCTCAGGCTGCCTCTGTGTGTGTGTCTGCATTGGTCTACAGCCTGCCTCTGTGTGTGTGTCTGCATTAGTCTACAGGCTGCCTGTGTGTGTGTGTGTGTGTCTGCATTGGTCTACAGCCTGCCTCTGTGTGTGTGTGTGTGTGTGTGTGTGTCTGCATTGGTCAACAGGCTGCCTCTGTGTGTGTGTCTGCATTGATCTACAGGCTGCCTCTGTGTGTGTGTGTGTGTGTGTCTGCATTGGTCTACAGGCTGCCTCTGTGTGTGTGTGTGTGTGTGTATGCATTGGTCTACAGGCTGCCTCTGTGTGTGTGTGTGTGTCTGCATTGGTCTCAGGCTGCCTCTGTGTGTGTGTCTGCATTGGTCTACAGGCTGCCTCTGTGTGTGTGTGTCTGCATTGGTCTACAGGCTGCCTCTGTGTGTGTGTGTGTGTGTGTCTGCATTGGTCTCAGGCTGCCTCTGTGTGTCTGCATTGGTCTCAGGCTGCCTCTGTGTGTGTGTCTGCATTGGTCTACAGGCTGCCTCTGTGTGTGTGTCTGCATTGGTCTACAGGCTGCCTGTGTGTATGTGTGTGTCTGCATTGGTCTACAGCCTGCCTCTGTGTGTGTGTGTGTGTGTGTGTCTGCATTGGTCTACAGGCTGCCTCTGTGTGTGTGTCTGCATTGGTCTACAGCCTGCCTCTGTGTGTGTGTGTGTCTGCATTGGTCTACAGCCTGCCTCTGTGTGTGTGTCTGCATTGGTCTCAGGCTGCCTGTGTGTGTGTGTCTGCATTGGTCTACAGGCTGCCTCTGTGTGTGTGTGTATGTGTGTCTGCATTGGTCTACAGGCTGCCTCTGTGTGTGTGTGTCTGCATTGGTCTACAGGCTGCCTCTGTGTGTGTGTCTTCATTGGTCTACAGCCTGCCTCTGTGTGTGTGCGTGTGTCTGCATTGGTCTACAGGCTGCCTCTGCGTGTGTGTGTATGTGTGTCTGAATTGGTCTACAGCCTGCCTCTATGTGTGTGTGTGTGTGTGTGTGTCTGCATTGGTCTACAGGCTGCCTCTGTGTGTGTGTGTGTGTGTGTGTGTCTGCATTGGTTGGTCTACAGGCTGCCTCTGTGTGTGTGTGTGTGTCTGCATTGGTCTACAGGCTGTGCCTGTGTGTGTGTGTTTGTGTGTGTGTGTCTGCACTTATAAGTGTCTTGGGAGTTCATGTGAAGATCTGTGTGTCGGTGCACTTGATCTGTGTTTCCACATGTATGATTGTGTTAGTGAGTCTGTGTGTACTTGTCAGCATCTCAGTGCCTCTAAGTGTTTGTACATGTGTGTCTTCAAGAGATCGTGTGCAGTTTTACTTGTGTTTGTGTGTACTTTTGTGTTGACGGTGGGTTCTTGCATGTGTGTGCCTTTGGGTGGGGAGGACCAGACCGATCCTCCCCATCTTTACTACAGACAGGCCATGATGGGGGCCCAGGCTCTGGTAATGTGACTCACCTCTAATGTTGGGTGCCATGGACCAGCAGGTCCCCACCCACAGTCTGGGCTGTCACGGGGTCTTAGTCTGGCTGGGTTTCTAGCTGAGAGACTCTGTGTCCTCTACTCCCCTCCTTCTAGGCTGGGACCAGCTGGAGCCTCCCACACCCCACATGGAGCCCCATCCAGGCTGCGGACAGCACCCAGGCCACTGCTCAACACTGCCAGGAACAGCCAGGCCCCGGGGCCAGCAGAACTCTCCACAGACACCCACTAAGGGGCAGGGCAGAGACAGGGTAGAGGGACAGCTGCTGAACCACAGAGTGCGCCCTCAACTGGGAGGGGCTGCATCCCCTGTACAGAGTCTTTCTTCCCCACGCCGCCTCGAGTAGTTTCTGTACCCTCTTTGGGCACAGGTTTTTCATTTACAAAATTAAAGGCTGGTGCCAGCAGGGCCACAATATACAGTTGCAGCATCGTGCACTGCACAAACACACCTGGCTGACGAAAGGCGCCGAGAGCCAGGCCTGACCCTGCCTGGCAGGCTGGGACCTGGCACCAGCTGCAGCACCCAGAGGAAGGGACGCCTTTCTCTTCCCACAGGACCTTGCACATCAGGTCTGCACCTACGTGGGGCATCTGCCTGGGGGACGTCTTGTTCTCATTCTCACAAAGGGGCTCTGGTCACCTGGGCTGGAGGGCGGGAGGCACCAGCCTTTATAATCAGCCCCTATCCTCTCTGGTCCAATGTCCAGGTGCCCATCTGTCGAAGACTCTCCATCTCTCTGGGGACAGATCTCTACCACTTCCCATACCTACCATCATCTTCCTTCTCCTTTATGGCATCCAATGTGGGACGCAGAAGGGCCTGGAAGTTCTGTCCTAACCCTCCCCCCATTTTATAGACCAGGTAACTGAGGCCTAGTGAGGATTCCCAGCACTTTGCCCCCTTGCCCCACTTACCTCTCCCCTAGAGTCCTGCCTGCCACACTTGACCAAGCACTTTCCCAGACAGCACAGGCTACAGAGATGGAATGTGAGTGCCAAGAGTAAAGCTCCTTGTCCACAGTGTCATAGTGACTCAGAGGTTCCAACTAAGCTCCCAATTCCAAACCTGGCCCCCCAAGCCCTGCCACCCTGCCCCCACTACCCCAGCTCAACCTCTTTTTCCCTCTGCCCTGACAGCCTGACAGCGGCCACTTCTGTGTTTCAGTGATCTTTATTCCATTAGGAAAGAGGCCTGGAGTCCCGGTGGGGGAGGGGGCGGAGTAGGGACAGTAGCTGGCTTCTATCCCCAAACCTGTGTGGATAGGACAAAAGCCTGAGTGGGGGGCTCAGTGGTGCTGTGCACCCCCCTCCCCTTCAGAGGCCCTGATCTCCCTACCCCACCCAGGCTGGGATCCCTGGGCAGGACTCATTTGGCCCAGGGGTTGGGACACAGGGCTGGCCCACAACAGCCACCTCCCCCCAACGGGAAGCTGCTGTAGCTGGGGGTCCCCAGCCCCTTACCAGGCCTCAAGCTCAGCTGGGGGCCACAAAACGGCTGCTATGAGGTGTGTCTCGGTAGAAGGGGTCAACGGAGGTCAGGGTTCTGCAGGGAGGAACGAGGCAAGTGTGAGGAGTGTAGGCAGAGCCTGGATCTTCTCTTCTGCCTGCCTGTCCCGAGAATGTGGCCAGGGCTCACCAGGGCAGCCAAGCCACAAACATTCTTCGCCTGCCAACTCTGTGCCATTGTTGGTATAATGAAATTTTTGAGAAATTGAATTGAGCAGAAAGGAGTCAGAGTGGGGCAGAACCACAGTCCATTCATCTTTGGATCTGTCCCCTCATACCCATGCCACCCACCTAGAGGCAGGTGAAGGAGGGATCCCTGGAGAGAGAGGAGGGGACAAGCCCATGTTGGCTGGGGAAATAGGGACAAAGCCAGCCAGGAGAAAGGGGCTTTCCTATCAACAGACAGACATGAAGAGAGGAGGGGAGGAGGGGCAGGAAAAGGCTTTGCGGCTGGGAGTGGAGAGGGAGGAGGGGAGAGCTGGCTGGGGGTGCTACCTTCCCACGTGGGGGTGTAGGCGCCGCAGGCTCTCGGTGGGGTTGGGGCTGGCCTCCATGCGGGTGACTGGCTGATTGAGGGCGTATCCTCCTGGCATCTGGGGCTGGATGCCACCTCGAGTCCAGCCTTCCCGGTCTAGACCCTTGGGCATATTCTCAAAGTACCTGGAGTGAAGGAAGTGTTGGTGAGAAGCCAGCCTCTGCCTACCTTGTAGCCTCTCCTGCCCTCAGATCCCTCAAGCCTCCTGGCTTTGGCCACACTGCTCCCTTTCCCTGGCATTCTCTAAGCCCTTGTCCACTTGGAGAATTCTTCCATAAGAAACCTGCCCTCGGGCGGCACCTGTGGCTCAGTCGATAAGGCGCTGGCCCCATATGCCAAGGGTGGCGGGTTCAAACCCAGCCCTGGCCAAACTGCAACAAAAAAATAGCCGGGCGTTGTGGCGGGCGCCTGTAGTCCCAGCTGCTCGGGAGGCTGAGGCAAGAGAATCGCATAAGCCCAAGAATTAGAGGTTGCTGTGAGCCGTGGCCACGGCACTCTACCCGAGGGCGGTACAGTGAGACTCTGTCTCTACAAAAAAAAAAAAGAAACCTGCCCTCCCCTGTCCTTGGGCTGGATGCTGCCCCTGACTTTTCCCTCTGCCCTGACAGCGGCCACTTCTATGTTTCAGCGACCTTTATTCCATTAGGAAAGAGGCTGGGAGTCCCGGTGAGGGAGGGGGTAGAGTAGGGACAGTAGTTGGCTTCTATCCCCAAACCTGTGTGGATAGGACAAAAGCCTGAGTGGGGGGCTCAGTGGTGCTGTGCACTCCCCTCCCCTTCAGAGGCCCTGATCTCCCTACCCCACCCAGGCTGGGATCCCTGGGCAGGACTCATCTCTGGCGAGGACCTTGCCTCATCCATTTCTCTCTAGGCATTCAACTTTCTTCCATTTCACCAATATATTAGGGCCAAGTTCAGAGGGTGCAAAGATGAGTAGTAAGATGTGGGCCCTGCCCTCAAGCTTAAGAAGGCAGGGTATGGATAGATCACAAGGAAATCAGTAATTCCCACCCTGGGGGCTCTGTGCACACCAGCAAGGAGCTGCAAGCCTGTCACCTGGAGAGTGGGAATGGGGAGCCTGCATAAACAGGGAGGTGGGGGGGACACACTTTGAGGACCAGGAGTTGGAGGAGGAACAGTGTGGACACAGGTGACAGATGCTGTGAGGGAAACTTGTGCTTCCCAGTTCAGGAGTTTGTCCTAAGAATTATGCTTCCTTTGCACCACTCCTGTAACACCCTCCCCACCTGGTCCTGGCCCTGGAGGGCTTCCCTGTGGCTCTAGGTGCCACTACCTTCTGGAAGCCCTTCCTGATGCCCAGATACTCACTCTTCACCCTGGACCCACACAGCACAGAGCTTACCTGCCAAGGGAGCACCAAGCCCACCTTCCATGGCCTGGATGCAGCGTCTTAGCAGATGCTGCTGTTGCTCCTGACCCCTTGGCAGCACCCACTTGTCTTTCCCATGCCACTAGCCTGGCCACCAACGTCCATTGCATCTCTGCGGGGTTCCCTTGGGTTGCTGGTACCTACTTTACCTGAGCAAGGATGGACCTGGCGATGGCTTTTAACCAATGATGGGTAGATGTGGGGTATAAATACCCCAGCTCTCTGACCCTTTGCCTGGACTAATTCTGAGTCTTGTGTTTTGCGCTGTTTTCTAGCCTCCCCTTGGGATAGCTGCCTTAGCAAAATACCCATCCTTGCTGCCTTCCCTCCCCCCTTTAATTCCCCCACTCCTCACACACCCAATAAAGTGCCTGCATCTTGAGCTTGAGGTCTGCTTCTGGGGGACCCTCACTAACTCAGTGCAGACCTTCTCCACAGAGCTGTGGGCTCGCTCATTACTAGTTCCAGTCTCAGTCCATCTGTCTGTCAAATGGGTTTCAGCTTTGGGTAAGAAGGGGCCTCACCCTTGGTTGTAGGTGGTCAGGTACTGATTATCCCTGTTAGGGTCGTGGGGGCTCCGGACATAGCTGGAGTTGTTAATGCTGAACCCTGTGGGCTCCTGCATGAGAGGGGTAGACCAGGGAATTGTCAGGTCAGGAGGTGTGGGGATCTGGAGGAAGGGACTAGGTACCGCAGCCTTACCTTCTTCCCCACAGTCTCCCGGCCAAGTAAGGCGACGTTTGTCTGTTGCACTCGCTGGGGTGGTTGGAACTGCCAGCGGCTCATGCTGCTGAGTTCTGGGCCAGGAGTGGGCACCTACAGGGGACAGAGCCGCAAGAAGGGAGGTTGTGGTGGCCCAGGGACCTGTCTTTCCTTTTCCAGCCAAGTCCAAGTCCCTGTGTCAGGCACAGTTTCCATTTCTGGCCCCCAGCCCTCACCCCTCCACCAGGGGACCCTGCCTCCACATCTCCAAATATCCTAATTCTTCCCATTCTTTAAGGCCTGGCCCAAATGCTACCTGATCCAAGAAACCTCCATCTCCCTTCTCTGAGGGAAGTGCCAAGGTCACTCACTCTGGTGCTCAAAGTCCTTTCATTCACCCGGCTGAAGCCTGTCTCCCGCTCAGAGCCTCTGGCCAGCACAGGCAGGAACTCATCTCCCTGGGATGAGCAAAGCAACCATGGCCAACAAGTGTGGCTGCTACCCACCCCCCACTGCCACCCCTGAACCACGTCCTAACTGCCATCCCTCTACCCCCAACGGTGCCCAACTTCCCCTAGCTCAGCTTACACGTGGGTGAGTCATGGGGAGGAAGTCCGACTTGGTGACACTCCGACCTGGGAGGAGGGTCTGGGGAGAGGCCCGCAGAAGAGCATCAGCCCAGCAGAGGCAGCAGGAGCCCCATCCTCAGTGGAGCTGGTTGGCCCCACCCTCTTTGCTCCAGGGCCCTACTGTACTAAGTACAGATGAAAACACAGCACAGATGGGCAGATTTGGGGAAACTGAGGCAAGGGGAAATTTTGGGGGAGAAGAAAGGGGAAGACACGTCCCTGAGAAGAAAACAGCAGGCCTGGGTTCTTGCCTAAACTCTGAGTGGCCCTCGCTATGCCCTTCCATCTCTTTGGACCTCAGTCTTCTCATCTATAAAATGGAGGAGTTGGTCCAAAGCAGCAGTTTTCACCCGAGCTCTTTACTATGTGTTTGAACAAAGGGCTCTGCAGCTCCCATTCTTTACAAAGTTAGAAACCCCAAGACTAGAGGGCCTCAAGCACCCTAAAGTTCTAGCTGGGGTCCAGTGGACTTACAGGGTCCCCAGGGAGGGCCTGAGAGGGTGGCTGGAAAACAATGGGGCTCTTGTTGGTCTCTTCAGTGAAGCCTGTGTCCTCCTTGGCACCGATTGTTTTCTTCTGCAAGAGATCTGCAAAAGACAGCTGTCCTGGCCCACCCACCGGCTTCCAGAGGCTCAATCTCCCAGCAGGTGGGGAGGGAACTGACTCAGATCTGGAGGCCTGAGCCAGGAGGATCCCAGCACCAGGGCAAGGACTCCACAGTCCAGGCCAGAGAATAAAAGACAGAAAGGCAGGAGGCTGAGAGCTGGCAGGCCAGGAGCCCCATGATCAGCCGAGCAGCCCTGAGGCCCAAGCCACATTAGCCTGGGGGGGGTCAGCAGGCCTAAGGCACTGAGGTCAGCCAGGGAGGGACAGTTCCCTCAAGACAACTGTAGGGCTTTGTTTCTTCCACTGGTGCCTTCCTGGTCCTATGCCACCTCCAGGACCCTGGGGCCCTCTCCTTGGGGAGAAGGATCAGGACAGAGGCATGAGTTCAGACAGGGGCTTACCTGGCTGGTTTAAAGGCTCACTGAGATACTTGGAATTGTACTCAGAAGTCATGAAGCGCGGGCCCTGAAACACAGAGGATGGAGCAGTGGGAACCCAGGACAGCCCTGGCCCCGAAGGCCTATGGCAGTGATATGGCAGCTCTGGGTTATCTGTGCACCAAGCAGGGCTGTGTGGCATATTCTGAGAAGGGAGGGCCTGCACAGCACCTTGGACATAAATCTCTCTCTGATGGGCCATCCCAGGGCCAGAAATACCACCATGAGAGTACGGCTCCCCATGACAATGTGGCTACGTCACATGCCACGGTGGACTCCTAGTAGCAAGCAAAGGGCTCACAGGTACCCAGGCCAGGAGGGACTGATGCCCATTTCATGTAGCCCTGGACCCTGAGCCTCTGGATGGGGCAGAGGAGAGAAGGGGCAGAGGAGAGAAATCACAAGGGGCCTGGGACACTATGATGTTGTTTGGGAAACATTCAGTATCATATCCGTTGTTCTCCCAGTTCTGTCTTGGCACCAGGCCCACAGAGTCAGCTTCTGGGGTTAGTCTCATTGCACCTGTGTTGAAGAAGAAGGAGGAGGAGGCCCCTTCACCTGCCCTGCAACCCCTAGCTGGGCGCCACTCACGTATCGCCAGTTCTCCCACTCCAGGGAGCCCTTGCCCTGCTGCTGGTGGAGCAGTGGCATGTCCTTTGGTTCCAGCCCTGTGATGGCCTTGGGCCCATGCTCCTGGGTGTCGAAATGGACCTTCCTGACCTGGGAGAAGGGAGTGCCAATTACCCTCTGGGCAGGTGAAGCCATGGCAGTCACATCCTGACCCCAGTTATGCCCTTGACCCCTATAGAGCACAGTATCTGCAGAGCAGCCGAAGTAGTCCCTTTACGGTGAAACTGGTCACAGTCTCCTCTGCCCAGCACCCTGAAGCCTTCCCATCACACCCCCGGGGAGCTCCATGTCCTGAAAGTGACCCTCAAGGACCTGAGCTCCATATTCTGCTCTAGCCACCTGTCCCCCTGCTGCCTCCTCCCATCAGACACTCCTGCCACAGGCCCTTTGCACTTGCTACTGGCACTGTTTGGGCCACTGTCCCCTCAAAGAGCTGCAGCTGGAATATAAGGTCTCCCTTCGATTCTCAGTTCATTGCCTCCACAGCGTACTCTTTCCTGACCTTTCCCATGTGCCACTGCCACTCCTTCACTTGGACTTCACTCTCTACTCTCCCCTGTTGCATTGCCCCCCAGCTCTTGTCACCTTCATTGTAAAAGAGATGTTCAGAACATACTGGGAGAGTGAGTGAATGCAGAGCCCTTCTGGTGGTGGTGGTGATAAGAATGATGGTAGTAGTGATAATAGAAATTAAGAAGCTAGGGTAATGATGACAACAGTGGGGAGACAGTGGGGGTGGGGATGGCGGGAAGGGGACGAGCACAAAGGGGAGAAAGGTGAATGAACCTCTACCCCCCCAGCATGGCTCCTCGTGCCCCGTCACCTCTGCCATGACTGGCTGTTGGCAGTGCAGGCCCACCCTGCTGGAGGGATCCCACTCTGCCCAACCCTCAGCCCTCCCCACACCGGACGAAGGCACACCTCCCTCCCTCCTGCCCTGGCCCAGTACTGACCTCCTTGGTAGGGGGGCCTGCACTGGGCTTCTCCCGCCCATAGCCAGAGCTGGTCTGATGCAGGTTCCTAGGGAGGGGATACCTGCCATCGGGCACTTCCAGGGGACGGTAACTCTGACTGGTCACTGTCTTGTAATTGTCCCGAACTTGCTCCCTGAGGGTGGGGCAGGAGCAGGAAATAGGGCCACCTGCCTCTCTCCTCTGGGGGCTGCACTGCTTATGTCCTGGGCTTCCCACCCTTCTCAGCCCTCCCACAGTTGCCAAGCTGGGTACCATCTCCTGAGTCACCCAGGACGCCAGGCCTAGGTCAGGCAAAGCTCAAGGTCCCCATCCACAGAGCCCAGACTTTTTCTGATGAGAATCAGTGTCCTGTAGAGCTGAGGCCCGGGGTGAGAAGGGGTCACACACACTATACCCCATGGCAGGGTTGTCCACGGCGTCCAGGCTGGCTTGGTAGGAGACCACGGGCCGGTAATTTGATTTGTATCCTGTGCCCATGTGACTTCCCATGCGGGGCTTGAACTCCTCCCGCCCTGCCAAGAGGAAACAGGGAGACAGGACTGCAGGTCAGCAGAGTGGTGGCGGGGAGTGAGAAGGGCTTCTGGGCAGAGCCAGCATGCCCCTGAGGGCTCCTGAGGTCTCCGTGACAGGGGAAGGCTCAGAACCACCAGCAGAGCTGTGCCAGCCTGGCTGGTCAGGACTGTGATGACAGGAAATGGAGTCAACAGGATGGAGACAGGGTCAGTGTGTCAGAATCACAGTGACAGAACTGCAGGGACAGAACCCAGGAAGGGAACAGAGCGATTCTGTGTGATAGGGTCACTCTGCAGTGTGACCATCCAGAGGGGCTGCTCCCCCACAGAGGGCCTCTCCCTTCATGTCCTGGTGATGGCTCCTGCACAGAGGTCCCCTCACCATAGGCTGTGCAGTAGCTGGTGGCATAAAACTTCAGGGGGTCTGTGCAGCCCCCCGAACTCATCTTCACATAAGGGGAGACAACCCCCAGAGGGAGTTTCCCCATCATGATGCTGGGGCAGGGCCCAGAGGCCTGGAAAGAAACACAGGGGCCTTTCAGTCCCAAGCTTGGGCTCAGAGGAGCACAGAGGTGGTGTCAACCCCTATCCCAAAGCCAGTCCCTTTCCTGGTCCCACACTCCAGACTGGTCACCAGCACTTTTCTCATGCTTTACTGTGTCTCCATTTGCCTTCCCAACCCTTCTCATGCGCTCGTCACACCTTCATTTTATGGTAAGAAAGTGGGCTCCAAGTGACAAAGGATTTGCTCATAATAAGTGGTAGAGCGAGGGTTCAGACTTCCTCAGGCCCTAATATGAACCATGACCCACCCTCCTCTAGGAAAAGAATGACCTGACAACCTCCCACCAGCAAATTCCTGGCCAACCCAAATAGTCCGGCTTGGACGCCCACTTAAGACCCCAAGTTTTTTGTCTCTCCCTCAGCTCCCTCAGCCTGGCCTCCTCCCACTGGAAGTTGCCTCTGTTCTCCTGGATCCAACCGCAGCCACCCTACCCTCACCTGCCCTCTGCAGTGGCTCTGAGTTCAGGGAGCGGCTGAAGGAGGCTGGAGCTTCTCCAGGGAAGCCAGAGCCCTCCCAGAGTGGCCAAGCCAGAAGAAACAGTGCATTGCTTAGCAACTGGTGCCTGGCAACAGCGTCCTCATGCTTCTGTGCCCTTCTAGGGCCAGGGCCCATTGGGAGCTGACCTGGTCAGGAAGAGAGGGCCAGAAACTGCCCAGGCAAGGTCCTGCCTCCACAGCTCCTGCTTCTGTCCCAGCCTTTGCCAGAAGGCAGGAAGAGTGGCTGTCTGAGTGACATGAAATAAAAGATAATCCCAAACACTCCCATTTATTGAGTACCCACTTCTCTCCAGACACTTTATATCCTTTATCTCCGTCCTCAGAGCAGCTCTTCTGGGTAGCTATTTTTATCCCTATTTTCACTTGGGAAACATGAGGCTTAGCCAAGCAAAGTGACTTGACTGGCCGGAGATCTCGCAATCAGAAAATAGCCCAGTTGAGAATCAGACGTGGGTGGACCAGATCCTACTCTTAAGCCTCTTGGTAAATTAATGTTTACTATATTCTGCCTAAGCCAAGCCTGCACTAAGCCCTTTCACACACATTACCTCATAAAATCCCCCAAACTACCCTATGAACTGGGTTCTATTCTAGGGCCAACAAAAAACAACAGGTAAGAGTGTGGTTCAAATATGACCTGTTGCCTTTGATGAGGTTCTTCCTATCCTCTAATCACCCTCATTTCGCCATCTTGCTGAAGGATGTAACTGAGCCCACCTCACAAGGCTGTTGGTAGATTTGATTAGCAAGGGATTCAGTACCTTGCAGATAGTAAATGCTCAATTTTTGAAAGTCCCCATTCTATAGCCTATTATCTTAATTTGCAGATGGGAAACAAGGCTTAAAGACAAATAGCCCAGCCCCCTAGTGGGTGGAGGCAGAACTGGACCCATATCTGATCGGGCAAGCTCCACAGTCCTCGCATGCTCCTGTGACAGGCTGATTGCCTCAAGCTGGCTTTAAGGCTTGTAAATGGTGTAACAGTTGGATCTCGGGAAGATGGGGGGGAGGGGATGATCTGTAGCATTTGCCAATATCTGGGGTGTAAAGACTCTCATCAAAGCTGCTTTCCAGCCAGCAATGTCACATCACTGAATGGGGACTTGGGAAGGTAGCTCACTGCTGTACAGAATTTCCACCATACACCTAAAACAGACCTAAGTCACCCCAAGAGCACAAATAATACAAAAATGTACTAATATAATTAGGAAGTGATGTGCTTTAATACCTCTGTTTTTAACATAATTCGTTACTTTGTAAGTTTAAGTCATTTAAGATTTTAGAATGGCAGAGTTTAACAAGGAGCTCACAAATTTCCTGGAATTTTCACCTTCAGTCTTCATGAGTCAGTGTGAACTGGCTCCGGGGCACCCCTGCTTTTAGGGGATAGAGAGGATGGAATGCAGGGAAAGGGGGCTGCCCTCACCCAGGAGATGCCCTTACCCAGAACATGTTGGGTCCTACCCTTCAGAGTGACAACTCTATCTAGGGGTCAGAGGCCGCAGGCACACAGGAGTAAATGCTACAGAGGCTCACATCAGCTCCATGCATGAAATGCAAAGAAGGCTGAGACTGCCACCCAAGACTGCACGAGTGGGGTGCTCATGCAGGGTGAAGGGAGAGAGCAGCTCTCCTCAGTGCTGCAAGAGTGGTTACAAGCCAGAGCTCAGACTCTGAAGCCAGATGGCATGGGACCTGGCCCTGCTGCTAACTATAAGCCTTACAGCATGTTACCTGTGCTTCAGTTTCCCTTTCTGGAAAATGGGAGTAATGATGGTACCCACCTTTGGGGTTGTGGTACATGTGAAACACAGTAAGTGCCAGCTAAGAGTTAGGGGAAGGCCCTGGACAGAGGTGCCTTTTGAGGGTTCACTGCCTGCTAGAAAAAGGGCTGGCCCCAAGGGTTTTAAGTAGGAATTTCCCATAGCCCTGCCCACAGCCAGGAGGGGATCTCAGACACAGCCAGTGTCCGGTAGCTAAAGAAAGCTCAGCTACCGAACCTGAGCTCAAAACTCACTTCTGCTGCCTATCTCCAGGTTTCCCCTTGCTGAGCCTGCCCTGGCACCTGCAGGCAGGGAATAACTGTGCCCACCTTGCAGGGTTGCACAGGCGCGCACCAGGCAGAGATGAGGAAGAGCGAAGCTGAAGGCGACAGGGAGGCTGGGGCCAGGTTTTCTTGTAGGCGAATGCGGGGGAACAAGAAGGGTTGATAGAAAGCTTTGAAATCGTCCATTAGGGCGTCCTTCAGGGCAGTTCTGGGCTGGAGCAGACAAAGGACTTAGGCAAGAATTCCCAAAGGCTGCTGTCCTGTCTGCCCTCCCCTTAACGCCCCACAACTGGCCGTCCCCTCACCGGCGGCCTGTTTTATTTTGTTTTGTTTTTTCTTTGCTGCGTGGCGACGCCCAGCGGTCAATATTTGAAACTGCAGGAGCTGCCCTAACAAGACGGGGCGCAAGGACATGGTGAGTCCAGGCTCCAGCCACTGGACTACCCTGCGCCACGCACCCCGCCCCGCTTCTCCAGAACAGAAGGGGCAGGGAGAGAAAGAATTGGAGCCTACAAGCAACAGGAGGCTAACTGGACTATCTGTGGGACTCAGTTCTTCTGTGTAAAATGAAGGAACTGACTAAAAAGATCCTTATTTGAGTCTTCTAAGTGGAAATTCTGGGCCCACCTCATAAGTGTCCCCATTTATTAAGCACTTCCTCTGTGCTGAGCCAGGTGCTGAGCTGCAAGTCATCCCTTCACTTCTTGCTCTGACCCTGCAAGACAGCGACTATGTCCATTTTTTACATGTGAGTGGAGCTGACATCAGAACCCAGCTTTGACTCCAGAATGAACATCCTGGCAAGTGCGGAGACTGTAGGAGTGGACTCTAACACCACTCGGTCAAGTTCAATGATTTTCCAAAAAGATGACTGGCCTTTGCCAGAAGGGCAACCTCTTTCTCCTTTCTAGAGCTGCCCAGAACTGGGCAGTAAGATTCACTCATTTCTCTCCTATAAAGAAGGCAGGGCTACAGGTATGCAGGGTCTGGCCCTGGACACCAGTACATGCCTTCCCTCTGATGCCTGGGAGGTCAAGGCTTCCAGTGAGGACCCCAGTGAGAGAAAATCTTGGGACCTACACCCCTAGAACTCCTTAGCTGGAACAACTGGGGTCAGGCTTTAATAGGCCTCTGAGGCCAGAGTGCATCAGCATTTGATGGCTGAGTCTTGAACAGAGATAGATCTTTGCACTCTGCTCTGGGCTTCACGGGCTGCAGTCCCCAGAGGATAAACCCAAACAGATGAGACAGCATGCCACCAAATGTGTGTTGTTTTGTTTTGGTTGACATGGGTCTTCATAGCTGGCCTCAGATGGAGCTGGGGCTCTGGTAGGGAAGAGATGGATAGGTCAACAGACTTACAGAGGGAAAAGCTTCCAAACACACTAAACCATCTAATAAGGGAATAGCCTGCCCTGGAAGGAGTGAGTTCCCCCTCCCAGAAGGTGTTCGAGCAGGAGCTTGATAGAATAATATTATACTCTCCCTGAGGGTTTATTAAGCACGTCCCATGTATTGGGACATTTAAACCTTACCACATTCCTATGTGGTGGGTAGTATCCGCTCCTCCATTTTACAGATGAGGAAACTGAGACACAGAGAGGCTGCATAAATTGTCCAGGGTCACAAGGCTATTATCTGAACTCCAAAAGCCTAGCTCCAAAAGTCATGCTGGTGACTACTTTGATATCACTTCATAGGTTGAACTGAAGGTTCTCCAAGCTTTCTTCAAAATCTGACCTTTGATGACAGTTTTTTAAAATCCTTTTTAAAACCTCATCCATCCCGTGGTCTCTCTTATACCTGGCTCCTTGGTCTGTGTTGGGCACTGCTAGGTGAAAAGCCACAGAAGAAAGGTCTGAAATCATCTGAATCAGCCAAGATGGAAAAGTGGGGAGCAGATCCCTGGGATGCAGCTGACAGACCTGAGCCCTCACGGCCCCGGAGGCTGGGGGTGGCAGGGAGAGGGCACCTTGCTGTACTCACACTTGAAATTTGCTATGTAGGAGGATGGGGCAAGAACCAAGAATGCTGAATGGCTCCAGGTGGGCCCTGAAGCAAAGAGAACCTGGGCTGGGGGGATTGGATGGGATCGGGTGTTGCCCCCAGGAACAGCCTGGAGGAAGAGGCAGAGATGCTGATGTCAACTGAGGTCACATCCCTCTTCTTCCCGAACTTCTAGAACTTGGGTTGGAGGTCTGGCTCTGGCAAAAAAAAGTGCTGTATGACCTGTCTTAATTAACTACCTCATCTGGTCCTGCTGCCTGTAGAAAGGGGCTGAGCCAGAATAGGAGGCTTGGCTTGTTTGCTTTTAGTTTGGGATGTGTTGTTTCTTTGGCCTTGAGGCCTTGGAACTCTTTCTTCAAATAGATACTGAAATGATGGCTGGCTCCATGTCCCCTTCCCCTATACCCCACCATTTGTGAGACAGCAGGCCCCAGCCCACCCCCTTTTAAGGTCCTTCCCTTTGCCTTGTTCTAGGGGATATGGAGGGAGTCTGCCTCACCCCAGCCCACACTCAGCATGGCCCTCTGGGGCCAGCTGGACCTGCGCTGGCTGTTTCTTCTGGGTCAGACTTAAGGTGTGTCCATGGAGGACACAAGGTCCTCAGAATAGAGCTCAGCAAACATCTCATTCTACCCACAAGAATGCTGTTTCCAAACCCAGATTTTTCTGAGCCCCTTGACAAACCTCACCTTGGTCAGGTGCCCCCTATGGTGTGACCTTTGGCTCTCAGCTGCTCCAGAAGACCTGCATAGGGGAGCAAGTTGAAGCTGGGACCCAACATGGAGGAGTCATGGCCGGGAAGAGCTTACTGGGGCAACACCAAGCCCACAGCCCTATTATCCATGAGATGGGAGACAGCAGGGAGGCCTGGAGACCTGCAGCTGCCCCTTGGCAGCCCTGCCCCATGCATGGGCTCAGCTGCTTTGAGGGTGTTTGTTAACCGAGTTGGGGAGAGTAGATGCAGAGGGACTGGGTCTGAGTGGCCTAGCATTAGGCTAAGAGCGCTGGCTTTGGGGCCTCCCGGAACTGCACTGGGATTCTGGCTTCCGTCCCAGACGAGCCAGGAAGGCGGCTCAACATTGTCCCTGCACCTTGCTGTCCTTGTTATAAAAGGAAGAGGATGGCTATGCCCAGAGCTGTTGTGAGAGAGAAGTGAGGGCCGTAAGAAAGGAGCTCAGCAAGGCGCCTACATGGCGGGCACCAGGGAGGGCCGGGTGATGAGATTATTACAAGTGCACAGATTGGGTCCAGGGAACAGGCCAGCAAATGGGGCCAGACGACTTCAGGACCCACTGTCGTCAGCCTTGCCCATTCCCTGTTTCTGTGCACTGTGACTTGAGGCAAGTGAGGCAGGAGAGCTGCCCAGGATGGGGACCCACCTGTGCAAAGTGCTTTAGGGGCTTTAGTCACTGAGCTGTGTCATTACCAGGAACTGAAATAGGCTGAGTCTAATGGCCTAAGTCCAATCTCTCTCTCCTTCCTAACAGGCAGCAATTCCCTTGATGATCAGATTGCCCTCCCTTTCCCTGCCTCCCACTAGCCTGGCATAACTTCTTGTAGTTCATTTCCCCCCCTGCTCTGGCCACTTCCTGGAAGAACTCTATCTTGCTTATTTGATAGCTGTTCTGTTTCTGCCTGTTCTGTTCTTTTACTGTCTCCTCTGGGTGAACTTGTTGATCTTGTACAAGGTTTAAAAATTCATGACTCCTGGGGAAGACAAAACAGAAGATGAGACAAAGCAGAAAATAACCCACTCCTAATACTCAAAGGAAATGAAGATATTCCTGGCAGTGATCAGTAAGACCTCAGGGCAGGGGTAAAGAGGGTGAGGTCAGGATACGTGGAAATCTGGGTTCAAATCTCTAGCTGTGCCTTTACAAGGTATATGCTCCTGTACAATTTCTTCAACTCCTCTGAGGCCGTTTGCTTAGCTGTATGATGAGGTCACAGTAGAACTGAGTAGAATTAGGCTGAGGAACAGAAAAGACAATATTTAACTGCTTAGCAGTCTATAGCTTGGCATGGAGAGAAAGTATTCAACACATGTTGATGATTATCATTACATTTCCCAGCTTCCCTTGCAGCTAGATAAGGGCCAGGTGGCTGGTTCTGACCAACATACTGTGAGTGGAATTGAGGAACACTATAGCCCATCTGGGGTATTCAGGAGTGGGTGGATCACTGGGTGGATCACTTGCCACAGGGGCTGGCAAGATCTGGGTGAGTTGATTGGTAAACTGGAGATCCAGCAGAGCCAATGGTTTAGTTCTAGTCTAAGTTCAAAGGCCCGAGGACCAGGAGAGCCAATGATGTAATTTCCTGTCTAAAGGCCAGCAGGCTTGAGACTCAGAAAGTCTCAAGTTCAAGTCTTCAGTTCAAGTCTAAATCAGGACAAAAGCCAATGTCCCAGTAGTCAGGCAAGAAGAATTCCCTTTTACTCAGGGAAGGGTCAGCCTTTCTGGTTTATGCAGGTTCTTAACTGATTAGATGAGGCCCACCCCTATTAGGGAGGGCCATCTTCTTTACTCAGTCTACCAATTTAAATGTTAATCTCATCCAAAAATGCCCTCACTAAAATACCCCACGACTGCTGGCCGGTCCCTTCTCCCCCATCCCAATGGGCATCTTTACTGTCCTGTCCCCATGCTGTATCTGTTACCTGAGTGTGCGGGGAGAGCAAGTAACTTGTCTTTCAGATTACTACAACTCTGGATCAAGAGGGGCTGCAACTGAGGAAGAGGCCTCAGGGCACCCCAGGAGATCCTGGGATGCAGGCAGGGGCTGAACGTCACTTTGGGTTTTCTTGCTTAGAGAGGCATTCATGTGTGTTGTGTGCAAAAAAAAAGAGAATCAAATGCAGTATTTGGAGACCAGCAGGTGGACTGTGGTAGAGTGTTCTAGGGCTCGGCCAAATCTGGTTCCATCCTCCTTCCTGGGTACCAAGAGAACCACACCTCCCAGGCTCCTTGCAGTGTGGCAGGCACTCATCACTGGCTGTGTTTCAAGGGCAATGAGAACTGACAAGCTTCTGGGTTTGTAAGTGGAGGTGAGTCTCCACACTTATCGTCTCTCGTGGCAACCTTGGAGAAGACCAGAGGTTGAGATGGCAGGACCAGGTCCCCGGGTCGCCACATGAAGAAGCTGTCCCGAGCAGTTACCTGATTCACACGGACTTGGCACCAGTGAGAAATAATCTTGCTTTGTTTAGTCACTGAGTTTTGGAGGGGTTATTTATTATCATGATCTAGCCTAACCCAACTAACACACTTTCCTATTAGAAAGACTGTAGGTATCACAAGAATGGAAAAGCAAGTATCCAATGTACTCATTACTAATAAGAAGCCAGAAGACAAACTAATACAAGAGAAAAACTCAATCGAATTCAAGTTGGAGGGACGTGGGAGGAAAGGGGCAGGAGAGAGGGGATTTGGTGAGCTCCCACCTGAAGGGCACAATGTAAGGGCACATGACACACCTCCTGGGCCAGGGGCACAACTACAACAGGGACTTTATCTAACAAATGTAAACATTGTAACCTAATTTTGTGTACCCTCCTATTAATCTGAATTTGTTTTATTAATCTGAAATTTTAAAAAAGGCTGTAACTAGCTATATCATGCACAGGAGGGAGAGGAAACATCTAGAAGGTGTGAAAAGTTTCATTATGTAATGAAACCTCATAAAACACTCAAAACAGGTGGTGCCTGTGGCTCAGTGAGGAGAGCACCGGCCCCATATACTGAGGGTGGTGGGTTCGAATCCGGCCCGGGCCAAACTGCAACAAAAAAATAGCCAGGCATTGTGGCGGGCGCCTGTAGTCCCAGCTACTCGGGAGGCTGAGGCAAGAGATCCCCTAAGCCCAAGAGCTGGAGGTTGCTGTGGGCTGTGACGCCATGGCACTCTACTGAGGGTGACAAAGTAAAACTCTGTCTCTTAAAAAAAAAAAAAAAAAAAGACACTCAAAACATCTTCTATTAACTTGCTGGGTTTCTTAACAACCTCCATTCGCAACAGACTAAAATGGTCTTGGATCTAGTAGAGGCAGCTCCATGAACAGCTCCATCAAGCTCTGGCTTCATTTGTTCCATCACTCAATTTAGTTATTTAACAAACATTTGTTTAATAAGCACCAACTATGTGCCAGGCATTGTGCTAAAACAGGAGATCGAATGGAATATAATGTCTAGTCCTTAACCCCATGGAACTTATAACAGAAGACAGTTACTAAGGACCTGTAGGGTAGTGGTATAAGCATGGATGTTGAAGGCTGTCCAATGCCAAGTAATCCCACTATTGTGCTTGTTTAGCACAGTGCCTGACATGTGATAAGTGCTTCATACACACACACACACACACCCCTGCCCCAAGCTGTACTAAAAAAGCAACAGAGTAAAACTCAAACCCACGCCTGGCTGATCCTGAAGCCTGCAAGCCTAGCCACAATGCAATGCTGCTTCTCCAATAGCCAGGTCACAGTTTTGTGTGCTTTATATACATACTGTGTGGTAAAAGTACTGTCTACATTTTATAAAGGCTCAGAGATGTGAAGACACTGGTGTAAGGACACACAGCACATCAACAATAGTGCGAGGGATCCATGCTAGGAAGGTCTCACTCTTACTCATCAAGCTCTACTTCAGACGTGACTATGCCATTTCTATGGGTCTCCAGGGCCTAATCCATGGAAGCATACAGGATGGTGCCTGCACACAGTGAGGGTTCAAAAAATGTTTATAATGATGGTGAAACCTGCGCTGCTCAACCCTATTTCTGACTCTCCACCATCTGGTCATGGGGGCGGCACTGCACTTTCTGGCTGCCTGTGGGGCTATGTGACCAGCTCTGACTGAGTTAAGCAATAGTAAAGAATGTTACTTCCAGGATGAGCATTTAATTGCCATCCTGCGACCCTCCAGAGCTCCCTTTTCCCTATGGCTGTGGACTGAGTTGTGCCTCCAAACAAATTCCTATGTCCAAGCCCTAATCTCCCCTCCGCCATGTGACCATTGGAGACAAAGCCTTTAAACAGCACATAAGGGAAATGAGGGTGGAGCCCTGACCCCAAAGAACTGATGTCCTTACAAGAGAGGAAGAGACAACAGAGCCCGCTCTCTCTGACATGTGAGGACACCGTGAGAAGACAGCTGTTTGCAAGCCAGGAAGACAGCCTTTACTAGAAAATGAACCCTGCTGACACTTTAAGCCTAAAATGTTCAGCCTCCTGAACTGAGAAAATAAATTTCTGTTATTTAAGCCACACAGTCTACGGTACTTCATTTTGGCAGCTAGAGCAGATAAAGACACCTCTATTATTGTGACCTGCAATATCGCAGATGGAGCTGCTCTGCAGGTGAAGCCTGGAGGACAGCAAAGATGTCATGCTGAGCCCATCTCAACCCTCCATGACACCAAGTGGATAGACTTGTGCTGTTTGGAGCCATGGAGATGTGGAGTTGTCACTGCCTCACAGTTGAGCCCATCCTGACTTTTAAGCACTGTAATTTTTAAGTATTATTATAATTTTTAAATAATATCATCTCAGAATTAAATGAAAATGGTTTAGCTAGACTTATAAAATTTGGTTATCCTTCCTTGCAAGCCTCATCTCAATGCCTTTTCCACAGGTGCCCTCTGCTCCAGCCTTGCCAAACCATTTCAATACTCTCCAATTGTGCCCTGCACGTTCTGACCCCCTTGCCTTTGCCTAAGCAGTTCCCTCTGCCTGGAATGCCTTTTCCCAGAAGCCTGCCAGAGTGCTCTTTCTAAAGCATACATCTGAGTAAATCACTTCTCTGCTTCTCTCTCATCATTCTGGAGGAAAGGCCTAGAGGGGCTCATTCTTAAGCTGTATCAGGGTGTTTTGTTTTAATAGATGATGGACATATTTAATAACTAGAGAGCAAGATGGATAATGAGGGCTACTCACCTGTACAGAGAGGAGTGCAGAGGAGATCAGAGAGCACCATGACTGCTGTGAGGATCCAGAAGGAAGGTGGCCTCAAGGTAGGGGTGATTGGCAGGATGTAGGCAGCGGGCCCCAAAGAACAGGTAAGGTTCCCAGAGGGGGCATGCTCCTTGCTGTTTTAGGAAGAATACAGTTTGTTTTAAACTGAAAGTTATAATTTTTAGTTCCTGAGTAATGGAAACAGCGACTCTAACCAACACACCCCATCCCTTTTCTGAGAGAAGGCAACATAGCAGAGGTGTGAAGAGGGCTGGCCATGGAAGCAGGCTGCCCAGCTTCAAGTCCCAGCTTCCCCAGTGACCAGCTGAGCCACCTTCGGCAAACTGCAGCACTTGTCTGTGCCTCAAATACATGAGATCAGTTAGAAGCATGTTTTACTTGTGATAAGGACATGTCACTATTTCTCTCAGGATAAGGCGAAATACAGGAGGCACTGATTGGCAAAAGGAGACTAAAGGAGGCATTGTCTTGGCCGTCTTCCTGACCAGGACACAGCTCATGTGCCCCTCAGCCTCCCAAAGCCTGCTGCCACACTGTCAATGAACAAGGTAGATGACAGGGGCCTCTGGTGTGGATTTTTGAGCACTGAACTTACACACACCACTGCAACAAAACTACTGGACACTGATGATCATTTTTTATGAGACAAACTAATAAATACTGGTGTCACAGAAGGCAGTGAAAATCTTTTCCTGTCCCCACCTACATACATATGGCTTTGGCATTCACAATGCTGGTTAATATCAAAGTTTAAAAAGAAAATTGCCTTTTGATGAAGGATTTTGTCTTCATTTTATATATGTTATATTAAACTGAAAATCCTTTTAGACTAATCATAATCAGTTCCATTTTTCTCAGCGAGGAGCTTACTTTTAAACATAAATATTTGTTTGGGTGGTGGCCATAGCTCAGTGGGTAGGGCGCTGGCCACATACACTGAGGCTGGTGGGTTTGAACTTGGCCCAGGTCTGCTAAACAATAAGGACAGGCTTGGCACCCACAGCACAGTGGCTATGGCTCCAGCCACATACACTGAGGCTGGTAAGTTCAAACCCGGCCCAGGCCTGCTAAACAATGAAGACTGCAATAACAAAAAAACAGTTGGGCATGGTGCCTGTAGTCCCAGCTACTTGGGAGGCTGAAGTAAGAGAATCAGTTAAGCCTAAGAGGTTGAAGTTGCTGTGAGCTGTGATGCCAGAGCACTCTACCGAGGGTGACATAATGAGACTCTGTCTCAAAAAAAATAAACACCCATCGATCCACGAATGGATTAATAAATTGTGGTATATGTACACCATGGAATATTATGCAGCCTTAAAGAAAGATGGAGACTTTACCTCTTTCATGTTTACATGGATGGAGCTGGAACATATTCTCTTTAGTAAAGTATCTCAAGAATGGAAGAAAAAGCATCCAATGTACTCAGCCCTACTATGAAACTAATTTATGGCTTTCACATGAAAGCTATAACCCAGTTACAACCTAAGAATAGGGGTAAGGAGGAAAGGGAGGGGAGGGAGGGGGGAGGTGGGCGGAGGAGGGTGATTGGTGGGATTACACCTGTGGTGCATCTTACACGGGTACATGTGAAACTTAGTAAATGTAGAATGTAAATGTCTAAACACAATAACTAAGAAAATGCCAGGAAGGCTATGTTAACCAGCGTGATGAAAATGTGTCGATCGATCTATAAAACCAGTGTATGGTGCCCCATGATCGCATTAATGTACACAGCTGATTTAATACTAATAAAAAAAAACAATGACAACTGCAACAATGAAAAAAAATAGCTGGACGTTGTGGTGGGCACCTGTAGTCCCAGCTACTTCAGAGGCTGAGGCAAGAGAATTGCTTGTGTCCAAGAGTTCGAGGTTGCTGTGAGCTGTGATACTACAGCACTCTATCCAGGGTGACAGCTTGAGACTCTTGTCTCAAAAAATAAAATAAAATAAAATGAATAAATATTTGTAACTCAGACTACTTTTACTTGCACTTTATTTTCATTTAAACTGTTCTTTTTTTTTTTTGCTGATGTTGCTTTACATTTGTTTTTATAGTTACAGATAAATTTTTTTTTTGTTTTGTAGGGACAGGTCTCACTTTACTGCCCTCGGTAAGAGTGCCAGGATGTCACATGGCTCACAGCAATGTCCAACTTCTGGGTTTAAGCGATTCTCTTGCCTCAGCCTATCGAGTAGCTGGGACTACAGGCACCGGCTACAATGCCTGGCTAACATCACCCTTTTTTTTTTTATTTTTATTTTTGCAGTTTTGGCCGGGGCTGGGTTTTAAACCCACCACTTCCTGCATATGGGGCCGGCGCCCTTCTCCTTTGAGCCACAGGCGCTGCCCCCAGTTACAGATAAATTTTTGCCAAAGATGGCAAAGCAATCCAATGGGAAAAGAAGTTTTTTTTTGTTTGTTTGTTTTGATAAATGATGTTACAATAACTGGGTATCTATATCAGAAAAGAGTTAATCTCAACCTAAAAAGTCATCTGAGATATGAAGATACCTTCATAACTTGGGGATAAGAGTCTTCTTAGGTTACATAAAGCAATAACCGTAAAAGAAAAAAAGGAAAAATTGGACTTCATCAAAATCTAAAATTTTGGCTCTTCAAAAGACACTGCTAAGCAAATGAATCAACAGTCCACAGACAGATTGGGTAAAAATATTTGCAAACTAGTTATATATCCCACAAAGGACTTATACGTAGAATATATAAAGAACATCTATAATTCGATAATAAAATGACAACAACAGTCACTTCTCAGCCTTTTGGCTAAGATCAGGTGTAAAATGACAACAACCAAATTTAAAAATAGGCAAAAGACTTGATCAGATAACCTACAAAAGAAGATATATCAATCACATGAAAAATATTCAACATGAATAATCATCAGGGAAATGCAAATTAAGACCACAATGAGGCTGAAACTTAAGACTGAGAATACCAATTGTTGTGGGGCAACGTACATAGTTGGTAGTATTATAAAATGGTACATCTACTTTGGATGTTTCCTTTAAACTAGATATATGTCTACCTGATGACCCAGAAATTCTACTCCTAGATATTTACCCAAGAGAAATAAAAATAGATTCACAAAGAGATCTGTTTGTATTATAGTATCTGATGACCCAGAAATTCTACTCCTAAATATTTACCCAAGAGAAATAAAAATACAGATTCACAAAGAGATTTATTTGTATTACAGTATCTTTATTCACAAACAGCCCAAACTGGAAACAGCTCAGGTCTCCACCAGTAGAACAGATAGACCAAAAACGGTAGAGTCATATAATAGCATACAACTCAACAATGAACTAATTACTGACGTGTGCAATGACATGGCTCAACTTCAGAAACATTGCTTCAAGTGACAGCAGGCACAAATGTATGCCTCCTGATCCCATCTCTATGAAATTCTAGACAAAACTAACCCATGGTGAATAAAATCAGAGGTGGTGGCTGCCTGGGGCTGGGAAGAGGTGTGGTGTGAGGAGTGACTGGGCATGAGGGAACTTTCTGGGGTGATGGCAATTTCTGTGTCTTGGTAGAAGTCTGGTGTGAGCATTTGTCAAAACTTAGCAGACATATACTTCAAATATGTGTGTTGTAAATTTTATAGCAAAAAACCTTTAAATATTGAACTCAAGCTAATTTTTTGAAATTCACCAAAAGGAGCTGGCTTAATAATGGATGGATAGAGGGATGGAAAGATAGAGCAGTGCGTGATGAATCCAAAGTTAATGGCAGAATCTAGGTGGTGGGTATGAGAGTTCACCGTAAATTGTTCAATTTTGCTGTATGCTTGAAAGCTTTTACAATAAAATGTTAGAAAAACTTCATTAAGATTGAATGTATTTGCTTTTAGTATTGTCTTTTTAATTTTGACAAGTGACACTACTGATGTGACTTTTCCATTTAAAGTTGGGATGTAAAGTTTCCTTTTAGAAGTAATTCATTTAGAAAAGAGAGGGACTCCATTTAAAAAAGACAGTAAGCAAATATTAGTATAGATGATTATCATACTATTCATCAGCAAAGCTCATGACGGCAATGTGTGAACGGATAAGTCTGATACAGAAGGGTGTTGAGAACACAAGATCTAAAGAAATGTGGATTTAAACCTCAATCTTGCTGCTGCCCAGCCCTGTGACCTTGGACAAACCTGAGTTTCAGTTTCCTCATGTAGAAATAGGATATGGGCGGTGCCTGTGGCTCAGTGAGTAGGGCGCTGGCCCCATATGCCGAGGGTGGTGGGTTCAAACCCAACCCCGGCCAAACTACAACAAAAAAATAGCCGGGCGTTGTGGCGGGCGCCTGTAGTTCCAACTGCTCGGGAGGCTGAGGCAGGAGAATTGCGTTAAGCCCAGAAGTTAGAGGTTGCTGTGAGCCGTGTGACCTCGTGGCACTCTACCCAAGGGCGGTACAGTGAGACTCTGTCTCTACAAAAAAAAAAAAAAAAAAGAAGAAGAAGAAATAGGATGATGCAGTATCTCCTGAAGGAAGGCTCTGAGTATGAATGAGACAACCCGAGGAAAGCATAGCTTGGTAGGTCTCAGCAAGGGGCACCTCCCTCCTGCCTGTGAGGAAAAAGGCAGAACATTCCTGTCTGAGAGAACAGTTTGAAGGATACAACTGGGGCAGGGATGTTGGGGACAGGCGGTGGGGAGAGAGTCTAAGAAGGGCCCACCAGACTGAATGGGGAGTGAGAAGGCAGAGCGAGCCAGTACTCAACACCCACACAGACATTCAGCATGGCCAGGCTATTTCTGCTCCTCCAGCATGTCCTCCTTGTGAGAAAGGCAATGCCCCCTCCCCAGCAGGGGTGGGTGGACTTGGAGCTCTTGGGCTCCAGGACTGTTATGCAGCATCTATTTTCTAAAGTCTGTCTGCGTTGGGAAGTTTGCTTCTTTTAACATTCCAGGTCTTCTAGAGGCCTGGGCAGAGAACCAACAATTCTCTACTTTTCACAGCAAAGAGAGACAGATCTTAATTGATTAAAACTCTTCTCCCCAGACAGCATCCAGCCACCTGCAAAGCTGGGGACTATCTTTCAGGCATGCTGAGCCACTGGACCTGGGGAGGGGGAATCTTGTCACAGCAGAAGGTCCAAGGTTTCTGACTCCTGCAGATCCATAACTCTGTTGGAAAGGTTTACTTTGATGGCTGGGTGCAGTGGCTCATGCCTGTATTCCTAGCACTCTGGGAAGCCGAGGCAGGAGGATCTCTTGAGATCAAGAGTTTGAGACCAGCCTGAGCAAGAGCAAAACCCCATCTCTACCAATTATGGAAAAATTAGCCAGGCACTGTGGTGGGCACCTGTAGTACCAGCTATTCGGCAGGCTGAGGCAGGAGGATCACTTGAACCCAGAAGTTTGAGGTTACTGTGAGTTAGGGTGACACCGCAGCACTCTAGCCTGGGCAACGGAGTGAGACTTTCTCAAAAATACAAAGGGTTTACTTCCAGTTCTGAAATCAGATTAGTCCATCAAGTGACTAATTTTTTTCCCATTTCATTTCTTAAATATTTCTATATGCCAAGTTGATGTGCCATGTTCATACTAAGCAGCTACCTTTTTAAAGAAAGTTAAGTGAGAGGTTCACCTGTCCAGAGAACAAGATACTCATTCTGACAGGTCACTGATCTTTCTCTCTATACAAGTATCTGCCTGGAAAGCCCAATAATCATCTGTACCAGTTAGCAATTGCTATAATAATAATACTGCCTAACAAATTACCCCCCAAAATTTAGGTGCAAAATAATACACATTTATTTAGCGTGAACGTCTGTGGGCTTGGTGATTTGGACTAGACTTGGCTGAATAATTCTGGTCTTGACTTGGCCCATCTGTCAGCTGACTTAGGTAACTGACGTGACCTGGACATGTCTCTCATCTTCCAGAAGTCTAACCTGGGCAGGTTTTCAGATGGTGGCAAGAGCTCGGGCAAAGGCTCTTCCAGGCTCTGCTTGCTTCACGATAACTGACAACTCACTGGCCAAAGCAAGGCCCTTGGCTGACCCCAGTGAGTTCCTCAGAGACGGACAAGATGCTGACTTACTGATCTCCAGCAGCTAATGATGACCATTACAGTGTATCTTTCAAATTAGGTTTCTGAGCTTCACTTTTCCTGTTTGGACCAAGCTGATACCTGTTTCTACTTGTGCTAGAAGCTGAATATCCAATGCAACAAACCTTCTCACCCCTGCATGATGCTGCTGAGGGGAATGGGAGCCAAGACAAACAAGTGAGGAAGGGCCCTGTTCACAGGGGGCCTGGCTTCAGGGCTCTGGAGCAACTCATCTTGGGAGCTTGGAATGAGGGTCATTTGGGCTTCCTGATGGACACATACAACTTTCAGAGCTAGTTGTATGGGAACTAGATGGGAAGACCCAGAAAGTACCAGAGCTTATCTATCTCTGCTGCTTAGGGTAAGGACAAAACCCTTGGGACAGGGCAGAATTTGAGCCCCTTGCCTCTGGCTCCCTCCAAATCCAAAGAGGTCTCTCTGAACTTCAAACTGTCACCTGGAGAGCTAGGTTACATGCATACAGCCTGCTTGGAGGGCTCATGTGACTAAGTATGTAAGTGCTGAGGTTGTGATATTATCTCTTTGGGAGTCATGGCCCCAGGGTCCTATAGGGAACCAACCTGGCCAAAGCAAGGCCCTTGAGAGGGTGGCTAAATCTGTGCAAAGTTGTCTACACCAGCAGGCTTCCATGAACCAAGACAAGATGCAGGATGAGCTGGTAGCAGACAAGGAATGATGATTTCCCCGTTTTCACGCAGTGTAGTGTGGGAGTTAGATTTGTAGTGTAGTTTAGGCCAGGCATTTCCGGAGGACCTGCTGACCAGAGTCCAGGACCCTCAAATCCCGTATGTCCTGACACACTGCGCTCAAGGCTAGCAAGAGCCTGGTGGTGTACAAAGGGTGTCTGCACCTGGCGAGTCAGGGCTAACATCCCGGAGGTCTCATCTGACCAGAGTCCGGGACCCTGCCCCTCCAGGTGCTGCAGACAGCTTGACTGGTATCTTGAGGCTGAGAACAGAATGCTTAGCAACTAAAGATTACTATCGCTTGAGTCCCACCCAGGTACGGATGGGAAGCACTGAAGGGAATTAGGAAAGCTAAAGTTTACCCCCTAATTTGTTGCTGTAGTCACCATGATGCATCTGCAGGATTTTCCCCCCTTTTGTTTACCCTTTTGGTTTTGATCGTTAATGATTGCTTGGGCCGCCTACCTATGAATTACTAAAATTAACTTTATGTTTTATGTTGTCAACATGATGTATGGTTTTGGATTGACCTTTTGGGAATGGACTAAGGCTGCACTTGCTAAATGCTGCTAGTGACAGTGCACACCTCTCTCAGGCTCCCATCGGTTATTTCACCTGAGACAACTGAGTCTAAGCCTTTTCTCACATCGACTGCCCTCAGTGCAAAATCCTGGCAAAAGCTGTGGGGACCCAGGCCCCCACAGTGTAGCATATGGTGCCTAAGTGCATGGCCCCTGAAGGCCCACTGCCTGGCTTCAGACTTTAGTCCCACCACTTCCTACCTCTGACTTTGAGCAAGTAACTCAATGGCCCTGAAGCTCACTTTCCTCATCCATAAAAGGGGAGTAATTGTCTCTGTCTCATGGCACTGTTGTGAGGATGGTATGATGTAGCCTGTGCAGAGCTCTCAGCACTGCTGGGCACACCGTGGACAGTACCTGTCAGCTGTTTCTACTACCAAGGCTTTCTAGGGCACCCAGCACCACACTGAGCTCTTCACAGGCACTATTTCATTCAGTCCTTATACCTACACTGTGAAGTGGTTTCCTTTTCTTTTTCACACATGAGAAACAAAAGCATGACGAGGTTAAATAACATGTCCAAGGTCACCCAGCTGGTCACTGGTAGCTCTGGGATTCAAACTTAGGTCTGATTCCCAAACACCTGCTCTTAACTATTCTGTTCTTTTTCCCCTAAGCATGTGTTCCAGGCATCACTAAAAGTGAACAATTTATTAACCATTAGTTAAATAACCTGAGATCCACTGAGAAATATATGTACATCTTACTGTCATCATTTGCTTTTAAAAACTACATGCTGTGATACGTAGTTACATAAAGTGACATGTCTACCCTGCCTTCTCCTTTTTTCTTTTTTTTTTTGAGACAGTGTTTCCCTCTGTTGCCCAGGCTAGAATGCCATGGTGTCAGCCTAGCTCACAGGAACTTCACATTCCTGGGTTCAAGCAATCCTCCTGCCTCAGCTTCCTGAATAGCTAGGACCACAGGCACCCCTCACACCTGACTAATTTTTTCTGTTTTTAGTAGAGATGGCATCACACTCTCGCTCAGAGTAGTCAAACTCTTGACCTTGAGCGATCCTCCCACCTTGGTCTCCCAGAGTGATAGGATTGCAGGCCTGAGCCACCATCCCTGGCCTACCCTGCTTTCCTTTCAGGCAGCGGTTCTCAACCTGTGGGTCGCAACCCCTTTGTAACAATGAAAATACATCCTGCATGTCAGATATTTACATTACGAGTCATAACAGTAGCAAAATTACAGTTATGAAGTGGCAACGAAAATAATGTTATGGTTGGGGATCACCACAACATGAGAAACTGTATTAAAGGGTCATGGCATTAGGAAGGTTGAGAACCACTGCTTACTTCTTTGAAAGGAACATCTGGAGACAGGTGAGATCTGGGACATAGTAAAAGGCTTTAAATTTTCTCTTGCGGTTATAGGTTAAAGTCTACGCACCTCCTCTAAAAACTGAGGAGGTTATTGTGCTGGATAGCTTTAACTTTTCCACAGCCTCCTAATGGACTAACAGATATTGGTCTCTTAAAGCCACAAAGAGTACTGTTTGCCTTAAGTCCCCTATCCCACCTGTGCTGTTTTACCTGACTGGGGCAGATTTGAACGACGTTCCTCATTCCCGGAGGGCTTACTGAGACACTGAGGTGTCACAAAGTGGCTTAAGTAGGTGCTGATCAGTGTCATCAACTTGACAGCTACAGGACAGTGAATCCACTGTTCTCAGATACTATAGGATGTACTAATAAGAGGGACTGTCAGTTCCAACGTCCCACAGACCTGCTTGCCATTTAAGACTACTCAAGCTTACCCGTTGTCCAGCCTCTCTGTCTAGCCACAAAAGCAGCAGATGGACTGAAGGATGAATGTGAGATTCTCAACTATCCCTGTGGAATCTCTTTCCCCAGTGATGTTTAAAAGCGTGAACCAGGTTTGTGCTGGTGCCACTATGGCTGGAGCCGATGAGACAGACCAGACGACCTCCAGACAATGCTCAAAGCCAGTAAGAGGTATCTTTACAGTGGCCCCCAAAGATATACTCTAAGGCACAGCTTGGGCACAAGGTATTTGGCTTACGGATTTTGAAGACTTAAAATGATTAAGAGAGGAAATGATAGGAAAAGAACAGCATTTCCTGACCCAATTTGCTGTGTCACACGGGAGCCTGTGCAAGAGGACTCACAAGTCTACTTCAGATCGGTCAGGGCAGGGCCAGACGCTCATCTGCCCCACGCAGGCTCTGAATGAGGTCAGTGAACAGTGATGTATCAAAGGGAAAGGAATGAGTCTAGCTTCTGTTCATCATGGATCCTTGAGGGGGGGGGGCGGGGGAGATTGCTGGCTCTTGCTATATGTTTATTAATTTTTAAAAAATGCACTGTGGCCAGCCTAGTTTTACTTGATGCCTAATAAAGGGAAAAACTGTTTACATAGCACCCCTGGGTCTGACACTGAGCAGGTGAAGTTAGCAAGATCCCTCACTTTCAAAGATGACATAAGCCAGCAGTCTGGGAGGAAAACAATTCCTTTAGAGGCATGCCATTCCAGGTGAAAGTGGCAGCAGCTAAACATTTTGTTAAATAAGACAAAATCAGGGTAAGAAGGGATCAAACCCTAGGCAGGGACATAGTCCTAACTGCATACTTGGCTACTGGGGTTTGTTGCATAACGTGCACAGAATAAATGGGTAAGTCACTGCCCGATTCACGTGCACTTCTTACAGTCCAGATATATTTCTATATATAAACTCTCCTGCCTGTTTAACATTCTCCCCACAGCACATCAAATGCAGCCCCAAAGAACCGCCAGCATTTTCAGTAAGCTCCCAGAGTGACGTCTGCCCTGCTGCTGCCTCCTGAGTCTCAATCCCATTCCTTGCTCAGAGGAGAGTGCTAGATTTTTCCATCAAAGGTCTCATCACCAGGGTCTGTTTTCTCTCTATTCTCTCTTGTCTTCACCAGCCAGTAAGATGCTCCATGGTTACTTTAACAGGCTCAGCTTTCTAACCTGCATATGAGACTGCCCTGCATATTGCTATGGTGACCTCACTAACATGCCAGGCAAACTGTTAGGGACAGGTTTTAAATCTCAGACTGAGGTCATGACCCAATGCTGACATTCACATCTTCTGAATGCATACTGTGCGGTGGTACCATGTAAGAGCTTTGTGTGTTTTATCTCACCTCATCTTACCACCTAGTTGAGACAGGGAACATTATCATCCCCAATTATATATGAGGAAAAGGCTCAACTCTTTTTTTTTTTATCCAACAGGTAAACAATGGAGCCAGGATCTGAACTCATAGCCAGTGCACTGCACTGCTTCTTCACTTACAAGAGCTTCAATGGTCGGCCAAATTCAGATCTTGGCTGGGACTCTGGGTCAAATGCACCTTGCAGACTCCTACTCACTACATGATGCAGAGATCGGATCTCAGCGCTGTCAAGTTTCTTTGCGATACTTTTCTAAGCATAGATTTCTACTAAATTTCCAACAGTAGTGTGTTCTAATAGAAAGCTCAGGAGCTTTGGAAGCAGATGGAGCTATACTAAATTCTGGGGTTTTGACTAAATAGCTACTTGATCTTGGACAAATTACTTACTCTCTCTGAGCCCACTTTCTTATCTATAAAACACCACTTGTCTATAGGAGAGCTACAAGGCTTTAGCTGTGAGAACATAAAGAGAACATAAAGTTCTCTTCCCTTCCCTGCTTAGCTAGGGATGCTGAAGGGCACATGGGAACCATCAGAAGGCTCTGTGGAAACTCTGGACACATCCCCTTCCTCCCGAGTATAGCTCCTGCCATCACCAACCACCTGCTTGTCAATTCTGGCTAGCCTTTGTAGAACTTTCCCAGCCCTAGAGCTAAACACTTGCACCTAATTCATTCTAACATACTATTTCTTATGTATTATTATTTAGTCAATTAAAATATTGTGAGGACTGTCAAAATGAGGGGAGAAGTTTGCTACAGTGCTACACAGAAATAATACCTATGATTGCAGCCTTGTAAAACCCTATAAACACGGGACTATGGGTTATATGACAATAGACAAAATTAAAGTTAATTGTGAAGGATGGGGAATTGTAAATTTCCTTTCTTCAGTATTCTTTAATATTTAATTATCTTTCAATTTACAAAGTGCACATTTCAAAGAGAACCTGATGATGAAGATGTTGACTGGTAGCAGCATGCCCACACCACTCCCACCTGCGCCCTCATTCTGCCTGCTGTGCCTTTTAAGGATGTAGCTCGGGGGCTGGGATCAGCTTCCTTTGGTGGAAAGAACCATGGGGGGGGGGGGAGTTTCACTGTAACAAAGCTTTGGGCGACTGGAGGTGGGTCAGTGAGGGGGGAGGGAAAGCAGCCTTCTGTATAGCACACACAGCTGGCTGCCTCTTTTCTTTGAGCACACTTGGGGCTGAAGCAATGAGCGCAGTAAGCTCAATGAGCAAGCATAATTGCTTCCCTTATAGTGCCCTCTTGTGGTAACCTGCCGCCATGGCTAGCAGCCAGACAAAGCAGTCAAGTCTGCAAACCACTGATCAAAAAACTAGGAGAGTGGGCGGCGCCTGTGGCTCAGGGAGTACTGCGCCGGTCCCATATGCCAGAGGTGGCGGGTTCAAACCCAGCCCCGGCCAAAAAAAAAAAAAAAAAAACTAGGAGAGTGAGTCACACCATACTTTACATGTATGCCCTGAAGGAGAAGTATGTCCATCACTTGAGGCAGGACCAATGGTCTGGGGCAGAGAGGACCTGAGTGTCTAAAGAGAAGCAGGAAGCCAGTGCAAGTGTCCATCATAAGCAGTTACCGTCCACAGATTGAACCCCATGGCAAATAGTGGTGCAGCTCAACCTGACTTTTCAAAGAGGTATTCGAGATCTGGGGCACGCAGTCTCTGCTCTTTGTTTTTGTTTTTAGCAAAGTCTCTCAGCAGTGCCATGACTTCATTTTCAAATATTTCTGGGGCAGGTTTTGCTTCTGCAAGAGAAGAATGGACAGAAAGAATTATGCCATAGTCAGTCAATGCTAAGGTGTAAGGATCTTAAAACTTGGTAGACACGCAGCTCCATCTTTCTTTTAAATATACATGGTAAGCCGATACCATGGATTGGCAAAACATGTCAGCCTGCATTTGTACGTGGTCTTATTGGATCAGCCTCTCTCAATAATTTACAGATCACCCACAGCTGCTTTTGTGTTACAATGGCAGAACTGGGTAGTGGCAAAAGACCAAATATTTACTATATAGTTCTTTATGAACAAGTCTGCTGGCCCCTGGCCTGCACAATGCTGGCTGTACTATTTTGCTTTGCCTTTGACATTTTGTTTGTTTTTTAGGTATTTGGTTTTTCCTTCTAATCTTCAAGTTTCCTGAGATAAGAGCCCTGTTTTCCTTATCAGTCAGAGGTCCATGGTGGTAAGTAACAGAAACTAATAAGGAAACTTAAGTAAAAATAAATTAAGGGGAAGCATATGAGTCATACAGAATTGACATGAACCTGGGCAACCAGATTTAAGTGGATGGGCACTGAGTTTGAAGAAATGAGAATGCAAGCCTCCTCTCTGACCTTTCTCTCCTTCCACCCTGACACGCTCACTTCAGACACCAATTACAAGCAAAGCCTCCCGCTGGCAAAGCCTAGGCAATGTGCTCCGGAATCACCTTTCAGTCAAGACTAAACACCATGCCAGAAAAGGGAATTCCTCAAAACCAAGTCAGATTCTTTCCCCTTAATCAGCATAGGGTCTGGCATCTAGTGAGTGTTCCACTTTTTCATAATGATCAAAACAAGACCAAAGAGATTTTGGCTTTCTCCTAGATAGCAGAAAGTTGGAAAGAATATTATATTCACCTTTACAACAAGAAAAAGCCAGATAGGCAGCGCCTGTAGCTCAGTGAGTAGGGCACCAGCCACATACACTGAGGCTGGCAGGTTCGACCAGGCCAGCTAAAACAACAATGACAACTGCAACAAAAAAAACAGTTGGGCGTTGTGGCAGGCGCCGGTAGTCCCAGCTACTTGGGAGGCTGAGGCAAGAGAATCACTTAAGCCCAAGAGTTTGAGGTTGCTGTGAGCTGTGACGCCACAGCACTCTACTGAGGGTGATAGCTTGAGACTCTGTCTCAAAAAGAAAAGAAAGAAAAAGCCAGATAAACTACAAATATCATGACTTTTCTTAAAGTTATCAGAGATGTGGGGTTATAGTGCAATAGGAAAAGCTAAGGAAAGAGAGCACCTGGACATGAGCACTTGCTCACCTGTGACGGAGCACAGAGAGATAGGGCACTGTGTATCATATAAATGGGTAAGAAAAATTCAGCTAATTTTTTAAAAAAATGTATCTTATATTATTAATGACAAGGTCTCACTCAGGAATGACCCAGATGTTCAAATTATTAGACAAGCAGACAAAAATGTATGAACAGATGAGGAACTGGAAAAATCAAATGGAAATGCTGACCATAAAAATACAGTAGCAGTTATGCAGAATGGTCTCATGATTTCATGAGATCTGATATAATCAAGTGAAGATAGGCAACAGATATTAACCAATACAAATTACCCAAAATGACAAAGAGAAAAGAGTAAAAAACTCAAAACAGAGAATCCAAAAGCTGTGGGACAATATTAAATGGTTTAACCTAAGTGTAATCAGAATCTCAGAAGGAAAAGGAAGAGAGAATAAAGTAGAAGAGATAATGGCTAAGAATTTTTCAACAATAATCAAAGACATACAGAACCAAGGTCCGGCACAGTAGCTCACACTTAAAACTACAAGAGGCCTAGGTAGAAGGACCGCTTGAGCGCAGAGATTGGAGATTAGCCTGGGCAATAGCGAGAGCCTGTCTCTAAAAAAATAAAATTGGCTGGGCACAGCGGCTCATGCCTGTAATCCTAGCACTGTAAGAGGTCCAGGTCGGGGGACTGCCTGAGCTTATAAGTTCCCAGACCAGCCTGAGCAAGAGCAAGACCCTATCTCTAGTAAAAACAGAAAAACTAGCTGGGCATTATGGCAGGTGCCTATAGTCCCAGCTACTCAGGAGGCTGAGGAGGATCACTCAGGAGGATCCTACTAGGGAGGATCACTTGAGCACAGGAGTTTTTGAGGTTGCTGTGAGCTAGGCTGACGCCACAACACTCTACCCAGGGCAATGGAGTGAGACTGTCTCAAAAATAAAACAAAACAGGAGCCGGGCACAGGGGCTCACACCTGTAATCCCAGCCCTCTGGGAGGCCAAGGCAGGCAGATTGCCTGCATTCACAAGTTCGAGACCAACCTGAGCTAGACCAAGACTCCACCTCTAAAAATAGCCAGGTGTTGTGGCAGGAGCCTATAGTCCCAGCTACTCAGGAGGCTGAAGGCAAGAAGATCACTTGAGCTCAGGAGCTGGAGGCTGCAGCAACCTATGACCTTAACACTATACTGTAACCCTGTCTCAAAAAAAAAAAAAAGGACCCCAAATGCCCAGAAAACTCCAAGCAAGAAAGCAGAATATATACCAAAACAAATACTTAGACATATTCATATTCATATTCAAACAAGTTAGAAACCAAAGATAAAACACTGAAAACATTCAGCAAGAATAGATACATTACATACAAAGGAACAAAGATACACCTAGACCTCTTGTCAGAAACTATGTAAACCAGAAAACAGCACATAGTAACACTGGAGGGATTTAAAGCTGGTGGTACACTGAAGGCACCCAAAGCAATCACAAAACCCAAATCCAGGTCAATTAATTCCTGACCAGAATGACTTGACCTCTATTGTGCTAACATCCTAGGATAGAAATATGTCCATTTAAAGTGCTGAAAGAAAAAATATTGTAAACCAAGAATTCTACATCCAGTGACAATCTCTTTCAAAAGGAAAAAACCAAAGCTTTTTTTTAGAGATAGGGTCTCACTCTTGCTCAGGCTGGTCTCAAATTCGTGAGCTCAGGTAATCCACTCACCTGGGCCTCCCAGACTGCCAGGATTACATGCATGAGCCACCGCACCCAGCCTACCATGACAAGTGTTAAAGAAAGTTCTTCATGCATACGGAATCAGAAATATGGTACCAGACAGAAAGATCAATATGGTACCATGATCTCCGGAAATGGTTAAAATGAAGATAAATATAAAATGCATTTTGCATACTATTCCTCATTTTAATGTTCTAAAGATAACTGTCCAAAGTAAGAGGAGAGATGTAGTATAGGCATATAGGTAAAAGCAAAAAGTATGACAACAATAATACAAAAGACGGGAGAAATCAGAGTATACTGTCGTAAAGTTCTTACATTATATACAAAGCTATGTAATGTTTCTGGAAGATAAACGTTACAAAGCTATGTAATGTTTCTGGAAGATGTGTAAAGAGGTAGACTGAAAAAAATAAAAATATGGGCAGCGCATGTGGCTCAAAGGGGAAGGGCACCAGCCCCATATGCCAGAGGTGGTGGGTTCAAACCCAGCCCTGGCCAAAAACTGCAAATAAATAAATAAATAAGGGGGGCGGCGCCTGTGGCTCAGTCGGTAAGGCGCCGGCCCCATATACTGAGGGTGGCGGGTTCAAACCCAGCCCCAGCTGTACCGCAACCAAAAAATAGCTGGGTGTTGTGGCGGGCGCCTGTAGTCCCAGCTACTCGGGAGGCTAAGGCAGGAGAATCGCTTAAGCCCAGGAGTTGGAGGTTGCTGTGAGCTGTGTGATGCCATGGCACTCTACCGAGGGCCATAAAGTGAGACTCTATGTCTACAAAAAAAAATAAATAAATAAATAAGTAAAATAAGCAAAAGTAAAGATGTAGACTGTAAACCCTAAGGCAATTATTGAAAAAAATTATAGATATATAAATAATAAGCCAACAGTGGAGATAATAAGTAAAATAATAAAAAATACACAGGGAACAGTGGTTCATGCCAATAATCCTAGCACTCTGGGAGGCCAAGGTGGAAGATTCCTTGAACTCAGGAGCTCAAGACCAGCCTGGGCAAGAGAGAGATCCAGTGTCTTGTAAATAAAGAAAAAATTAGTCGGGCATTATGGCAGGCACCTGTAGTCCCAGGTGCTAGGGAGGCTAAGGCAGGAGAATCATTTGAACCCAGGAGTTTGAGGTTGCTGTGAGCTATGCTGACACCATGGCACCATAGCCAAAGCAACAGAGTTAGATTCTGTCTCAAAAAAACAAAAAACAAAAAACTACACACAGACATAGAGACTAGCCTGGAAATACAGTGAGAGCCTGTTTCATCAAAAAAAAAATAAATAAATAAAGAGCGAGCGAGCGAGAGAGAGAGAGAGAGAGAGAGCACGCGCGTGAGTGAGAGAGATATGAAATACTTTTCACCAAACATTAGGAATATGGCAAAGATGCCTACTCTTGCCACAACCATTCAACCGTAAGCTATAGGTCCTGGAGGGCAAATAAGAAAAATAAAAGATTAAAAAGGCACATAGATTGGAGAGGAATAAAGAAAACTGCCTCAATTTACCAATGACACAAATGTCTATATAGAAAATACCAAACAATCTAAAAAGCCTTCTAGGCTTGGTGCCCACAGCACAGTGGTTACAGCACCAGCCACATACTCCAAGGCTGGGTTCAAAACTGGCCCGGGCCAGCTAAACAACAATGACAACCGCACAAAAATAAAATAAATAAATAAATAAAATAAAAAAGGCTTCTGAGTTTAGCAAGGCCCCAGTATACAAAGCCAATATTTTGTACTGTCAATTATACTTCTATATTCTAGCAATAAATAATTAGAAATTGACATCTTTTAAAGTACCATTTATAATAGAACCCAAACATATGAAATACCTAGGTATAAATCAACAAAATATGCCAACTACAAACCATTGACTGTAGCAGGCCCCCAGTATGGCCCCTAATGATCTCTACTTTCTGGTATCATGTCCCTGAGCAATCTACTTCCCGAGTGTGGGCTATACTTAGTGACCTGGTTCTAACCAATAGAATATGGTAAAGATAACAAATTGTTACTTTTGTGATTAGGTTACAAAACATTGTGACTTCTACCTTGCTAAGTAGACTCTCTCTATTGCCTTCTCAATTTGCATGCTTTGATGGTGGCAAGCTGTGTGTGGGAGAGGTCTTTGTGACAAAAAAACAGGACATGGCCTCTAAGCAACAGCTAACAAGGAACTGAGGACCTCAGTCAAGCAGCCTGTGAGGAACTGAATTCTGCCAACACCAGAATAAACTTGAAACCAGATCCTTCTCTAGATGAGTCTCCAGATCATAGGCTGGCACCTTACTTGACAGCAACCTTATGAGACACAGACTTATAGAGCTGTCTGGTCCCACTCCATTCCTTGCCTGGTGCTTCTTCAACCTTTGAAATGGTGAACTTCACATACCCTTCCACTAGATTCCCTTTTTGCTTAAGTGAAACAGATAGGTCTCTATTTTACCTTGGAAACAAAGAAATTAAATTAAGAAAACAAATTTTTGCATACTTTGGAAAAATCTGAACAGTGTTTAAGTTGAGTATGTATTTCATGGATAAAAGAAATGAAATTGTCTAGGATATAATTCCAGACTCAAATGAGCTTAAGTCCCCTATTTTCACATTATGCTGTTTACCATGCCCAGTACCTGTGACCCAGTAGTAAATATCCCAGTCGTTACTGGGCTCATTAATCAGGCGATCGTAGAGGTGCAGCTGCTTCTCTGTCATACACTGCAGATGTTCTTTAGCAAAAAGGCTAAAAATAAGAAAGAGAAAGAGGCTGAAAAGGCTGTCTCTAACCAAAATGAAGTGATAATAAGACTCATAGCTCCATACCTAAGGAGAATGCAGTTTTCCAACATGCCCCTCTTTCTGCTCTCATAGAGCAGGCGGGCTCTTTTGGTTTCTATGGATTCATCAGTTCTCTCCCGCCACGGAGGTAAAGGGATTTCAATCATGTCTTTTTGGGAATCTGCTGGGCTGTCACCTCTGTAGAAGCGTCTGAATGATGTCACGCTGAGCAAAGGAGAAAATAGGCTGTGCCTGGATGGAACAAGCACCTAAAACAAATGACAAGTATCTTTATAATAACAACTATCATCACTGTCATTTACTCAATGTTTAGTAGGTGCTAAATGCGTTCAATCTCATTTAGTCTTTAAGAAGTTGGTTTTCCTTTACAGCCAAGGTAACAGAGGCTCAGAGAGATTAAACAACTTCAAACCAAAATCATTGAAATAGTAACTGTAGTTAGGATTGAACCCAATCTTAACTGCAAATGTGTTCTTAACCAGTGCCTTTCCTGAAATAAATCCAACAGAAATAATTTCTCTTCTCTTTACATTCTCTTTAAATTCATACAGTATAGTTTGTATTCTGTTCCCTCACCTACAAACCCTGAGCATACAGATAACATAGTCCCTAAGTCCCCCAAGGGCTCTCAATCTAGAGAAGGGGAACTTTATCAAGATACAATGTGAAGGTGGTAACTTCAGCAAGATGGTAGAATGGTAGATAGGAACCTTTCTCTCTGTGATAAAGACACTGACTCAACAAGAATACATAGACTAATTCCCTTTGTGAGCAACCCAAACGCCAGTC